>NW_027645871.1:0-376586 GCF_951394435.1 Stenella coeruleoalba
CCCCGAAGCCTGACCCTCACCCGTCCCCTAATCCTAACCCGTACGCTAACACTAACCCGCGCCCTCACATGCACGCTCCCCCTAAAGCGTTGCCGTACCCTCACCTGGACCCTAAACCGTCCCGGTCCCCTAACCCTAACCCTAGCCCGAACCCTAACCCTAACCCTTCCCCGAAGCCTGACCCTCATCCGTGCCCTAATCGTAACCCGTACGCGAACACTAACCCGCGCCCTCACACGCACGCTCCCCCTAAAGCGTTGCCGTACCCTCACCTGGACCCTAAACCGTCCCCGTCCCCTAACCCTAACCCTAGCCCGAACCCTAACCCTAACCCTTCCCTGAAGCCTGACCCTCACCCGTGCCCTAATCCTAACCCGTACGCGAACACTAACACGCGCCCTCACACGCACGCTCCCCCTAAAGCGTTGCCGTACCCTCACCTGGACCCTAAACCGTCCCCGTCCCCTAACCCTAACCCTAGCCCGAACCCTAACCCTAACACTTCCCCGAAGCCTGACCCTCACCCGTGCCCTAATCCTAACCCGTACGCTAACACTAACCCGCGCCCTCACACGCACGCTCCCCCTAAAGCGTTGCCGTACCCTCACCTGGACCCTAAACCGTCCCCGTCCCCTAACCCTAACCTTAGCCCGAACCCTAACCCTAACCCTTCCCCGAAGCCTGACCCTCACCCGTGCCCTAATCCTAACCCGTACGCTAACACTAACCCGCGCCCTCACACGCACGCTCCCCCTAAAGCGTTGCCGTACCCTCACCTGGACCCTAAACCGTCCCCGTCCCCTAACCCTAACCCTAGCCCGAACCCTAACCCTAACCCTTCCCCGAAGCCTGACCCTCACCCGTCCCCTAATCCTAACCCGTACGCTAACACTAACCCGCGCCCTCACACGCACGCTCCCCCTAAAGCGTTGCCGTACCCTCACCTGGACCCTAAACCGTCCCCGTCTCCTAACCCTAACCCTAGCCCGAACCCTAACCCTAACCCTTCCCCGAAGCCTGACCCTCACCCGTCCCCTAATCCTAACCCGTACGCTAACTCTAACCCGCGCCCTCACACGCACGCTCCCCCTAAAGCGTTGCCGTACCCTCACCTGGACCCTAAACCGTCCCCGTCCCCTAACCCTAACCCTAGCCCGAACCCTAACCCTAACCCTTCCCCGAAGCCTGACCCTCACCCGTCCCCTAATCCTAACCCGTACGCTAACACTAACCCGCGCCCTCACACGCACGCTCCCCCTAAAGCGTTGCCGTACCCTCACCTGGACCCTAAACCGTCCCCGTCCCCTAACCCTAACCCTAGCCCGAACCCTAACCCTAACCCTTCCCCGAAGCCTGACCCTCACCCGTGCCCTAATCCTAACCCGTACGCTAACACTAACCCGCGCCCTCACACGCACGCTCCCCCTAAAGCGTTGCCGTACCCTCACCTGGACCCTAAACCGTCCCCGTCCCCTAACCCTAACCCTAGCCCGAACCCTAACCCTAACCCTTCCCCGAAGCCTGACCTTCACCCGTGCCGTAATCCTAACCCGTACGCTAACACTAACCCGCGCCCTCACACGCACGCTCCCCCTAAAGCGTTGCCGTACCCTCACCTGGACCCTAAACCGTCCCCGTCCCCTAACCCTAACCCTAGCGCGAACCCTAACCCTAACCCTTCCCCGAAGCCTGACCCTCACCCGTCCCCTAATCCTAACCCGTATGCTAACACTAACCCGCGCCCTCACACGCACGCTCTCCCTAAAGCGTTGCCGTACCCTCACCTGGACCCTAAACCGTCCCCGTCCCCTAACCCTAACCCTAGCCCGAACCCTAACCCTAACCCTTCCCCGAAGCCTGACCCTCACCCGTCCACTAATCCTAACCCGTACGCTAACACTAACCCGCGCCCTCACACGCACGCTCCCCCTAAAGCGTTGCCGTACCCTCACCTGGACCCTAAACCGTCCCCGTCCCCTAACCCTAACCCTAGCCCGAACCCTAACCCTAACCCTTCCCCGAAGCCTGACCCTCACCCGTGCCCTAATCCTAACCCGTACGCTAACACTAACCCGCGCCCTCACACGCACGCTCCCCCTAAAGCGTTGCCGTACCCTCACCTGGACCCTAAACCGTCCCCGTCCCCTAACCCTAACCCTAGCCCGAACCCTAACTCTAACCCTTCCCCGAAGCCTGACCCTCACCCGTGCCCTAATCCTAACCCGTACGCTAACACTAACCCGCGCCCTCACACGCACGCACCCGCTAAAGCGTTGCCGTACCCTCACCTGGACCCTAAACCGTCCCCGTCCCCTAACCCTAACCCTAGCCCGAACCCTAACCCTAACCCTTCCCCGAAGCCTGACCCTCACCCGTCCCCTAATCCTAACCCGTACGCTAACACTAACCCGCGCCCTCACACGCACGCTCCCCCTAAAGCGTTGCCGTACCCTCACCTGGACCCTAAACCGTCCCCGTCCCCTAACCCTAACCCTAGCCCGAACCCTAACCCTAACCCTTCCCCGAAGCCTGACCCTCACCCGTGCCCTAATCCTAACCCGTACGCTAACACTAACCCGCGCCCTCACACGCACGCTCCCCCTAAAGCGTTGCCGTACCCTCACCTGGACCCTAAACCGTCCCCGTCCCCTAACCCTAACCCTAGCCCGAACCCTAACCCTAACCCTTCCCCGAAGCCTGACCCTCACCCGTCCCCTAATACTAACCCGTACGCTAACACTAACCCGCGCCCTCACACGCACGCTCCCCCTAAAGCGTTGCCGTACCCTCACCTGGACCCTAAACCGTCCGCGTCCCCTAACCCTAACCCTAGCCCGAACCCTAACCCTAACCCTTCCCCGAAGCCTGACCCTCACCCGTCCCCTAATCCTAACCCGTACGCTAACACTAACCCGCGCCCTCACACGCACGCTCCCCCTAAAGCGTTGCCGTACCCTCACCTGGACCCTAAACCGTCCCGGTCCCCTAACCCTAACCCTAGCCCGAACCCTAACCCTAACCCTTCCCCGAAGCCTGACCCTCATCCGTGCCCTAATCGTAACCCGTACGCGAACACTAACCCGCGCCCTCACACGCACGCTCCCCCTAAAGCGTTGCTGTACCCTCACCTGGACCCTAAACCGTCCCCGTCCCCTAACCCTAACCCTAGCCCGAACCCTAACCCTAACCCTTCCCCGAAGCCTGACCCTCACCCGTGCCCTAATCCTAACCTGTACGCGAACACTAACCCGCGTCCTCACACGCACGCTCCCCCTAAAGCGTTGCCGTACCCTCACCTGGACCCTAAACCGTCCCCGTCCCCTAACCCTAACCCTAGCCCGAACCCTAACCCTAACCCTTCCCCGAAGCCTGACCCTCACCCGTGCCCTAATCCTAACCCGTACGCTAACACTAACCCGCGTCCTCACACGCACGCTCCCCCTAAAGCGTTGCCGTACCCTCACCTGGACCCTAAACCGTCCCCGTCCCCTAACCCTAACCCTAGCCCGAACCCTAACCCTAACCCTTCCCCGAAGCCTGACCCTCACCCGTGCCCTAATCCTAACCCGTACGCTAACACTAACCCGCGCCCTCACACGCACACTCCCCCTAAAGCATTGCCGTACCCTCACCTGGACCCTAAACCGTCCCCGTCCCCTAACCCTAACCCTAGCCCGAACCCTAACCCTAACCCTTCCCCGAAGCCTGACCCTCACCCGTCCCCTAATCCTAACCCATACGCTAACACTAACCCGCGCCCTCACACGCACGCTCCCTCTAAAGCGTTGCCGTACCCCCACCTGGACCCTAAACCGCCCCGTCCCCTAACCCTAACCCTAGCCCAAACCCTAACCCTAACCCTTCCCCGAAGCCTGACCCTCACCCGTCCCCTAATCGTAACCCGTACGCGAACACTAACCCGCGCCCTCACACGCACGCTCCCCCTAAAGCGTTGCCGTACCCTCACCTGGACCCTAAACCGTCCCCGTCCCCTAACCCTAACCCTAGCCCGAACCCTAACCCTAACCCTTCCCCGAAGCCTGACCCTCACCCGTCCCCTAATCCTAATCCGTACGCTAACACTAACCCGCGCCCTCACACGCACGCTCCCCCTAAAGCGTTTCCGTACACTCACCTGGACCCTAAACCGTCCCCGTCCCCTAACCCTAACCCTAGCCCGAACCCTAACCCTAACCCTTCCCCGAAGCCTGACCCCCACCCGTGCCCTAATCCTAACCCGTACGCTAACACTAACCCGCTCCCTCACACGCACGCTCCCCCTAAAGCGTTGCCGTACCCTCACCTGGACCCTAAACCGTCCCCGTCCCCTAACCCTAACCCTAGCCCGAACCCTAACCCTAACCCTTCCCCGAAGCCTGACCCTCACCCGTCCCCTATTCCTAACCCGTACGCTAAAACTAACCCGCGCCCTCACACGCACGCTCCCCCTAAAGCGTTGCCGTACCCTCACCTGGACCCTAAACCGTCCCCGTCCCCTAACCCTAACCCTAGCCCGAACCCTAACCCTAACCCTTCCCCGAAGCCTGACCCTCACCCGTGCCGAAATCCTAACCCGTACGCTAACACTAACCCGCGCCCTCACACGCACGATCCGCCTAAAGCGTTGCCGTACCCTCACCTGGACCCTAAACCGTCCCCGTCCCCTAACCCTAACCCTAGCCCGAACCCTAACCCTAACCCTTCCCCGAAGCCTGACCCTCACCCGTGCCCTAATCCTAACCCGTACGCTAACACTAACCCGCGCCCTCACACGCACGCTCCCCCTAAAGCGTTGCCGTACCCTCACCTGGACCCTAAACCGTCCCCGTCCCCTAACCCTAACCCTAGCCCGAACCCTAACCCTAACCCTTCCCCGAAGCCTGACCCTCACCCGTCCCCTAATCCTAACCCGTACGCTAACACTAACCCGCGCCCTCACACGCACGCTCCCCCTAAAGCGTTGCCGTACCCTCACCTGGACCCTAAACCGTCCCCGTCCCCTAACCCTAACCCTAGCCCGAACCCTAACCCTAACCCTTCCCCGAAGCCTGACCCTCACCCGTGCCCTAATCCTAACCCGTACGCTAACACTAACCCGCGCCCTCACACGCACGCTCCCCCTAAAGCGTTGCCGTACCCTCACCTGGACCCTAAACCGTCCCCGTCCCCTAACCCTAACCCTAGCCCGAACCCTAACCCTAACCCTTCCCCGAAGCCTGACCCTCACCCGTGCCCTAATCCTAACCCGTACGCTAACACTAACCCGCGCCCTCACACGCACGCACCCCCTAAAGCGTTGCCGTACCCTCACCTGGACCCTAAACCGTCCCCGTCCCCTAACCCTAACCCTAGCCTGAACCCTAACCCTAACCCTTCCCCGAAGCCTGACCCTCACCCGTCCCCTAATCCTACCCCGTACGCTAACACTAACCCGCGCCCTCACACGCACGCTCCCCCTAAAGCGTTGCCGTACCCTCACCTGGACCCTAAACCGTCCCCGTCCCCTAACCCTAACCCTAGCCCGAACCCTAACCCTAACCCTTCCCCGAAGCCTGACCCTCACCCGTGCCCTAATCCTAACCCGTACGCTAACACTGACCCGCGCCCTCACACGCACGCTCCCCCTAAAGCGTTGCCGTACCCTCACCTGGACCCTAAACCGTCCCCGTCCCCTAACCCTAACCCTAGCCCGAACCCTAACCCTAACCCTTCCCCGAAGCCTGACCCTCACCCGTCCCATAATCCTAACCCGTACGCTAACACTAACCCGCGCCCTCACACGCACGCTCCCCCTAAAGCGTTGCCGTACCCTCACCTGGACCCTAAACCGTCCCCGTCCCCTAACCCTAACCCTAGCCCGAACCCTAACCCTAACCCTTCCCCGAAGCCTGACCCTCACCCGTCCCCTAATCCTAACCCGTACGCTAACTCTAACCCGCGCCCTCACACGCACGCTCCCCCGAAAGCGTTGCCGTACCCTCACCTGGACCCTAAACCGTCCCCGTCCCCTAACCCTAACCCTAGCCCGAACCCTAACCCTAACCCTTCCCCGAAGCCTGACCCTCACCCGTGCCCTAATCCTAAACCGTACGCTAACACTAACCCGCGCCCTCACACGCACGCTCCCCCTAAAGCGTTGCCGTACCCTCACCTGGACCCTAAACCGTCCCCGTCCCCTAACCCTAACCCTAGCCCGAACCCTAACCCTAACCCTTCCCCGAAGCCTGACCCTCACCCGTGCCCTAATCCTAACCCGTACGCTAACACTAACCCGCGCCCTCACACGCACGCTCCCCCTAAAGCGTTGCCGTACCCTCACCTGGACCCTAAACCGTCCCCGTCCCCTAACCCTAACCCTAGCCCGAACCCTAACCCTAACCCTTCCCCGAAGCCTGACCCTCACCCGTCCCCTAATCCTAACCCGTACGCTAACACTAACCCGCGCCCTCACATGCACGCTCCCCCTAAAGCGTTGCCGTACCCTCACCTGGACCCTAAACCGTCCCCGTCCCCTAACCCTAACCCTAGCCCGAACCCTAACCCTAACCCTTCCCCGAAGCCTGACCCTCACCCGTCCCCTAATCCTAACCCGTACGCTAACACTAACCCGCGCCCTCACACGCACGCTCCCCCTAAAGCGTTGCCGTACCCTCACCTGGACCCTAAACCGTCCCCGTCCCCTAACCCTAACCCTAGCCCGAACCCTAACCCTAACCCTTCCCCGAAGCCTGACCCTCACCCGTGCCCTAATCCTAACCCGTACGCTAACACTAACCCGCGCCCTCACACGCACGCTCCCCCTAAAGCGTTGCCGTACCCTCACCTGGACCCTAAACCGTCCCCGTCCCCTAACCCTAACCCTAGCCCGAACCCTAACCCTAACCCTTCCCCGAAGCCTGACCTTCACCCGTGCCGTAATCCTAACCCGTACGCTAACACTAACCCGCGCCCTCACACGCACGCTCCCCCTAAAGCGTTGCCGTACCCTCACCTGGACCCTAAACCGTCCCCGTCCCCTAACCCTAACCCTAGCGCGAACCCTAACCCTAACCCTTCCCCGAAGCCTGACCCTCACCCGTCCCCTAATCCTAACCCGTATGCTAACACTAACCCGCGCCCTCACACGCACGCTCCCCCTAAAGCGTTGCCGTACCCTCACCTGGACCCTAAACCGTCCCCGTCCCCTAACCCTAACCCTAGCCCGAACCCTAACCCTAACCCTTCCCCGAAGCCTGACCCTCACCCGTCCCCTAATCCTAACCCGTACGCTAACACTAACCCGCGCCCTCACACGCACGCTCCCCCTAAAGCGTTGCCGTACCCTCACCTGGACCCTAAACCGTCCCCATCCCCTAACCCTAACCCTAGCCCGAACCCTAACCCTAACCCTTCCCCGAAGCCTGACCCTCACCCGTGCCCTAATCCTAACCCGTACGCTAACACTAACCCGCGCCCTCACACGCACGCTCCCCCTAAAGCGTTGCCGTACCCTCACCTGGACCCTAAACCGTCCCCGTCCCCTAACCCTAACCCTAGCCCGAACCCTAACCCTAACCCTTCCCCGAAGCCTGACCCTCACCCGTGCCCTAATCCTAACCCGTACGCTAACACTAACCCGCGCCCTCACACGCACGCACCCGCTAAAGCGTTGCCGTACCCTCACCTGGACCCTAAACCGTCCCCGTCCCCTAACCCTAACCCTAGCCCGAACCCTAACCCTAACCCTTCCCCGAAGCCTGACCCTCACCCGTCCCCTAATCCTAACCCGTACGCTAACACTAACCCGCGCCCTCACACGCACGCTCCCCCTAAAGCGTTGCCGTACCCTCACCTGGACCCTAAACCGTCCCCGTCCCCTAACCCTAACCCTAGCCCGAACCCTAACCCTAACCCTTCCCCGAAGCCTGACCCTCACCCGTGCCCTAATCCTAACCCGTACGCTAACACTAACCCGCGCCCTCACACGCACGCTCCCCCTAAAGCGTTGCCGTACCCTCACCTGGACCCTAAACCGTCCCGGTCCCCTAACCCTAACCCTAGCCCGAACCCTAACCCTAACCCTTCCCCGAAGCCTGACCCTCATCCGTGCCCTAATCGTAACCCGTACGCGAACACTAACCCGCGCCCTCACACGCACGCTCCCCCTAAAGCGTTGCTGTACCCTCACCTGGACCCTAAACCGTCCCCGTCCCCTAACCCTAACCCTAGCCCGAACCCTAACCCTAACCCTTCCTCGAAGCCTGACCCTCACCCGTGCCCTAATCCTAACCCGTACGCTAACACTAACCCGCGTCCTCACACGCACGCTCCCCCTAAAGCGTTGCCGTACCCTCACCTGGACCCTAAACCGTCCCCGTCCCCTAACCCTAACCCTAGCCCGAACCCTAACCCTAACCCTTCCCCGAAGCCTGACCCTCACCCGTGCCCTAATCCTAACCCGTACGCTAACACTAACCCGCGCCCTCACATGCACGCTCCCCCTAAAGCATTGCCGTACCCTCACCTGGACCCTAAACCTTCCCCGTCCCCTAACCCTAACCCTAGCCCGAACCCTAACCCTAACCCTTCCCCGAAGCCTGACCCTCACCCGTCCCCTAATCCTAACCCATACGCTAACACTAACCCGCGCCCTCACACGCACGCTCCCTCTAAAGCGTTGCCGTACCCCCACCTGGACCCTAAACCGCCCCGTCCCCTAACCCTAACCCTAGCCCAAACCCTAACCCTAACCCTTCCCCGAAGCCTGACCCTCACCCGTCCCCTAATCGTAACCCGTACGCGAACACTAACCCGCGCCCTAACACGCACGCTCCCCCTAAAGCGTTGCCGTACCCTCACCTGGACCCTAAACCGTCCCCGTCCCCTAACCCTAACCCTAGCCCGAACCCTAACCCTAACCCTTCCCCGAAGCCTGACCCTCACCCGTCCCCTAATCCTAATCCGTACGCTAACACTAACCCGCGCCCTCACACGCACGCTCCCCCTAAAGCGTTTCCGTACCCTCACCTGGACCCTAAACCGTCCCTGTCCCCTAACCCTAACCCTAGCCCGAACCCTAACCCTAACCCTTCCCCGAAGCCTGACCCCCACCCGTGCCCTAATCCTAACCCGTACGCTAACACTAACCCGCGCCCTCACACGCACGCTCCCCCTAAAGCGTTGCCGTACCCTCACCTGGACCCTAAACCGTCCCCGTCCCCTAACCCTAACCCTAGCCCGAACCCTAACCCTAACCCTTCCCCGAAGCATGACCCTCACCCGTCCCCTATTCCTAACCCGTACGCTAAAACTAACCCACGCCCTCACACGCACGCTCCCCCTAAAGTGTTGCCGTACCCTCACCTGGACCCTAAACCGTCCCCGTCCCCTAACCCTAACCCTAGCCCGAACCCTAACCCTAACCCTTCCCCGAAGCCTGACCCTCACCCGTCCCCTAATCCTAACCCGTACGCTAACACTAACCCGCGCCCTCACACGCACGCTCCCCCTAAAGCGTTGCCGTACCCTCACCTGGACCCTAAACCGTCCCCGTCCCCTAACCCTAACCCTAGCCCGAACCCTAACCCTAACCCTTCCCCGAAGCCTGACCCTCACCCGTGCCGAAATCCTAACCAGTACGCTAACACTAACCCGCGCCCACACACGCACGATCCGCCTAAAGCGTTGCCGTACCCTCACCTGGACCCTAAACCGTCCCCGTCCCCTAACCCTAACCCTAGCCCGAACCCTAACCCTAACCCTTCCCCGAAGCCTGACCCTCACCCGTGCCCTAATCCTAACCCGTACGCTAACACTAACCCGCGCCCTCACACGCACGCTCCCCCTAAAGCGTTGCCGTACCCTCACCTGGACCCTAAACCGTCCCCGTCCCCTAACCCTAACCCTAGCCCGAACCCTAACCCTAACCCTTCCCCGAAGCCTGACCCTCACCCGTCCCCTAATCCTAACCCGTACGCTAACACTAACCCGCGCCCTCACACGCACGCTCCCCCTAAAGCGTTGCCGTACCCTCACCTGGACCCTAAACCGTCCCCGTCCCCTAACCCTAACCCTAGCCCGAACCCTAACCCTAACCCTTCCCCGAAGCCTGACCCTCACCCGTGCCCTAATCCTAACCCGTACGCTAACACTAACCCGCGCCCTCACACGCACGCTCCCCCTAAAGTGTTGCCGTACCCTCACCTGGACCCTAAACCGTCCCCGTCCCCTAACCCTAACCCTAGCCCGAACCCTAACCCTAACCCTTCCCCGAAGCCTGACCCTCACCCGTGCCCTAATCCTAACCCGTACGCTAACACTAACCCGCGCCCTCACACGCACGCACCCCCTAAAGCGTTGCCGTACCCTCGCCTGGACCCTAAACCGTCCCCGTCCCCTAACCCTAACCCTAGCCCGAACCCTAACCCTAACCCTTCCCCGAAGCCTGACCCTCACCCGTCCCCTAATCGTAACCCGTACGCTAACACTAACCCGCGCCCTCACACGCACGCTCCCCCTAAAGCGTTGCCGTACCCTCACCTGGACCCTAAACCGTCCCCGTCCCCTAACCCTAACCCTAGCCCGAACCCTAACCCTAACCCTTCCCCGAAGCCTGACCCTCACCCGTCCCCTAATCCTACCCCGTACGCTAACACTAACCCGCGCCCTCACACGCACGCTCCCCCTAAAGCGTTGCCGTACCCTCACCTGGACCCTAAACCGTCCCCGTCCCCTAACCCTAACCCTAGCCCGAACCCTAACCCTAACACTTCCCCGAAGCCTGACCCTCACCCGTGCCCTAATCCTAACCCGAACGCTAACACTGACCCGCGCCCTCACACGCACGCTCCCCCTAAAGCGTTGCCGTACCCTCACCTGGACCCTAAACCGTCCCCGTCCCCTAACCCTAACCCTAGCCCGAACCCTAACCCTAACCCTTCCCCGAAGCCTGACCCTCACCCGTCCCATAATCCTAACCCGTACGCTAACACTAACCCGCGCCCTCACACGCACGCTCCCCCTAAAGCGTTGCCGTACCCTCACCTGGACCCTAAACCGTCCCCGTCCCCTAACCCTAACCCTAGCCCGAACCCTAACCCTAACCCTTCCCCGAATCCTGACCCTCACCCGTCCCCTAATCCTAACCCGTACGCTAACTCTAACCCGCGCCCTCACACGCACGCTCCCCCGAAAGCGTTGCCGTACCCTCACCTGGACCCTAAACCGTCCCCGTCCCCTAACCCTAACCCTAGCCCGAACCCTAACCCTAACCCTTCCCCGAAGCCTGACCCTCACCCGTGCCCTAATCCTAAACCGTACGCTAACACTAACCCGCGCCCTCACACGCACGCTCCCCCTAAAGCGTTGCCGTACCCTCACCTGGACCCTAAACCGTCCCCGTCCCCTAACCCTAACCCTAGCCCGAACCCTAACCCTAACCCTTCCCCGAAGCCTGACCCTCACCCGTGCCCTAATCCTAACCCGTACACTAACACTAACCCGCGCCCTCACACGCACGCTCCCCCTAAAGCGTTGCCGTACCCTCACCTGGACCCTAAACCGTCCCCGTCCCCTAACCCTAACCCTAGCCCGAACCCTAACCCTAACCCTTCCCCGAAGCCTGACCCTCACCCGTCCCCTAATCCTAACCCGTACGCTAACACTAACCCGCGCCCTCACATGCACGCTCCCCCTAAAGCGTTGCCGTACCCTCACCTGGACCCTAAACCGTCCCCGTCCCCTAACCCTAACCCTAGCCCGAACCCTAACCCTAACCCTTCCCCGAAGCCTGACCCTCACCCGTCCCCTAATCCTAACCCGTACGCTAACACTAACCCGCGCCCTCACACGCACGCTCCCCCTAAAGCGTTGCCGTACCCTCACCTGGACCCTAAACCGTCCCCGTCCCCTAACCCTAACCCTAGCCCGAACCCTAACCCTAACCCTTCCCCGAAGCCTGACCCTCACCCGTGCCCTAATCCTAACCCGTACGCTAACACTAACCCGTGCCCTCACACGCACGCTCCCCCTAAAGCGTTGCCGTACCCTCACCTGGACCCTAAACCGTCCCCGTCCCCTAACCCTAACCCTAGCCCGAACCCTTCCCTAACCCTTCCACGAAGCCTGACCCTCACCCGTCCCCTAATCCTAACCCGTACGCTAACACTAACCCGCGCCCTCACACGCACGCTCCCCCTAAAGCGTTGCCGTACCCTCACCTGGACCCTAAACCGTCCCCGTCCCCTAACCCTAACCCTAGCCCGAACCCTAACCCTAACCCTTCCCCGAAGCCTGACCCTCACGCGTGCCCTAATCCTAACCCGTACGCTAACACTAACCCGCGCCCTCACACGCACGCTCCCCCTAAAGCGTTGCCGTACCCTCACCTGGACCCTAAACCGTCCCCATCCCCTAACCCTAACCCTAGCCCGAACCCTAACCCTAACCCTTCCCCGAAGCCTGACCCTCACCCGTGCCCTAATCCTAACCCGTACGCTAACACTAAACCGCGCCCTCACACGCACGCTCCCCCTAAAGCGTTGCCGTACACTCACCTGGACCCTAAACCGTCCCCGTCCCCTAACCCTAACCCTAGCCCGAACCCTAACCCTAACCCTTCCCCGAATACTGACCCTCACACGTCCCGTAAACGTAACCCGTACGCTAACACTAACCCGCGCCCTCACACGCACGCTCCCCCTAAAGCGTTGCCGTACCCTCACCTGGACCCTAAACCGTCCCCGTCCCCTAACCCTAACCCTAGCCCGAACCCTAACCCTAACCCTTCCCCGAAGCCTGACCCTCACCCGTCCCCTAATCCTAACCCGTACGCTAACACTAACCCGCGCCCTCACACACACGCTCCCCCTAAAGCGTTGCCGTACCCTCACCTGGACCCTAAACCGTCCCCGTCCCCTAACCCTAACCCTAGCCCGAACCCTAACCCTAACCCTTCCTCGAAGCCTGACCCCCACCCGTGCCCTAATCCTAACACGTACGCTAACACTAATCCGCGCCCTCACACGCACGCTCCCCCTAAAGCGTTGCCGTACCCTCACCTGGACCCTAAACCGTCCCCGTCCCCTAACCCTAACCCTAGCCCGAACCCTAACCCTAACCCTTCCCCGAAGCCTAACCCTCACCCGTCCCCTAATCGTAACCCGTACGTGAACACTAACCCACGCCCTCACACGCACGCTCCCCCTAAAGCGTTGCCGTACCCTCACCTGGACCCTAAACCGTCCCCGTCCCCTAACCCTAACCCTAGCCCGAAGCCTAACCCTAACCCTTCCCCGAAGCCTGACCCTCACCCGTGTCCTAATCCTAACCCGTACGCTAACACTAACCCGCGCCCTCACACGCACGCTCCCCCTAAAGCGTTGCCGTACCCTCACCTGGACCCTAAACCGTCCCCGTCCCCTAACCCTAACCCTAGCCCGAACCCTAACCCTAACCCTTCCCCGAAGCCTGACCCTCACCTGTGCCCTAATCCTAACCCGTACGCTAACACTAACCCGCGCCCTCACACGCACGCTCCCCCTAAAGCGTTGCCGTACCCTCACCTGGACCCTAAACCGTCCCCGTCCCCTAACCCTAACCCTAGCCCGAACCCTAACCCTAACCCTTCCCCGAAGCCTGACCCTCACCCGTGCCCTAATCCTAACCCGTACGCTAACACTAACCCGCGCCCTCACACGCACACTCCCCCTAAAGCGTTGCCGTACCCTCACCTGGACCCTAAACCGTCCCCGTCCCCTAACCATAACCCTAGCCCGAACCCTAACCCTAACCCTTCCCCGAAGCCTGACCCTCACCCGTCCCCTAATCCTACCCCGTACGCTAACACTAACCCGCGCCCTCACACGCACGCTCCCCCTAAAGCGTTGCCGTACCCTCACCTGGACCCTAAACCGTCCCCGTCCCCTAACCCTAACCCTAGCCCGAACCCTAACCCTAACCCTTCCCCGAAGCCTGACCCTCACCCGTCCACTAATCGTAACCCGTACTCTAACACTAACCCGCGCCCTCACACGCACGCTCCCCCTAAAGCGTTGCCGTACCCTCACCTGGACCCTAAACCGTCCCCGTCCCATAACCCTAACCCTAGCCCGAACCCTAACCCTAACCCTTTCCCGAAGCCTGACCCTCACCCGTCCACTAATCGTAACCCGTACGCTAACACTAACCTGCGCCCTCACACGCACGCTCCCCCTAAAGCGTTGCCGTACCCTCACCTGGACCCTAAACCGTCCCCGTCCCCTAACCCTAACCCTAGCCCGAACCCTAACCCTAACCCTTCCCCGAAGCCTGACCCTCACCCGTGCCCTAATCCTAACCCGTACGCTAACACTAACCCGCGCTCTCACACGCACGCTCCCCCTAAAGCGTTGCCGTACCCTCACCTGGACCCTAAACCGTCCCCGTCCCCTAACCCTAACCCTAGCCCGAACCCTAACCCTAACCCTTCCCCTAAGCCTGAACCTCAACCGTCCCATAATCCTAACCCGTACGCTAACACTAACCCGCGCCCTCACACGCACGCTCCCCCTAAAGCGTTTCCGTACCCTCACCTGGACCCTAAACCGTCCCCGTCCCCTAACCCTAACCCTAGCCCGAACCCTAACCCTAACCCTTCCCCGAAGCCTGACCCTCACCCGTCCCCTAATCCTAACTCGTACGCTATAACTAACCCACGCCCTCACACGCACGCTCCCCCTAAAGCGTTGCCGTACCCTCACCTGGACCCTAAACCGTCCCCGTCCCCTAACCCTAACCCTAGCCCGAACCCTAACCCGAACCCTTCCCCGAAGCCTGACCCTCACCCGTCCCCTAATCCTAACCCGTACGCTAACACTAACCCGCGCCCTCACACGCACGCTCCCCCTAAAGCGTTGCCGTACCCTCACCTGGACCCTAAACCGTCCCCGTCCCCTAACCCTAACCCTAGCCCGAACCCTAACCCTAACCCTTCCCCGAAGCCTGACCCTCACCCGTCCCCTAATCCTAATCCGTACGCTAACACTAACCCGTGCCCTCACACGCACGCTCCCCCTAAAGCGTTGCCGTACCCTCACCTGGACCCTAAACCGTCCCCGTCCCCTAACCCTAACCCTAGCCCGAACCCTAACCCTAACCCTTCCCCGAAGCCTCACCCTCACCAGTCCCCTAATCCTAACCCGTACGCTAACACTAACCCGCGCCCTCACACGCACGCTCCCCCTAAAGCGTTGCCGTACCCTCACCTGGACCCTAAACCGTCCCCGTCCCCTAACCCTAACCCTAGCCCGAACCCTAACCCTAACCCTTCCCCGAAGCCTGACCCTCACCCGTCCCCTAATCCTAACCCGTACGCTAACTCTAACCCGCGCCCTCACACGCACGCTCCCCCTAAAGCGTTGCCGTACCCTCACCTGGACCCTAAACCGTCCCCGTCCCCTAACCCTAACCCTAGCCCGAAGCCTAACCCTAACCCTTCCCCGAAGCCTGACCCTCACCCGTGTCCTAATCCTAACCCGTACGCTAACACTAACCCGCGCCCTCACACGCACGCTCCCCCTAAAGCGTTGCCGTACCCTCACCTGGACCCTAAACCGTCCCCGTCCCCTAACCCTAACCCTAGCCCGAACCCTAACCCTAACCCTTCCCCGAAGCCTGACCCTCACCTGTGCCCTAATCCTAACCCGTACGCTAACACTAACCCGCGCCCTCACACGCACGCTCCCCCTAAAGCGTTGCCGTACCCTCACCTGGACCCTAAACCGTCCCCGTCCCCTAACCCTAACCCTAGCCCGAACCCTAACCCTAACCCTTCCCCGAAGCCTGACCCTCACCCGTGCCCTAATCCTAACCCGTACGCTAACACTAACCCGCGCCCTCACACGCACACTCCCCCTAAAGCGTTGCCGTACCCTCACCTGGACCCTAAACCGTCCCCGTCCCCTAACCCTAACCCTAGCCCGAACCCTAACCCTAACCCTTCCCCGAAGCCTGACCCTCACCCGTCCCCTAATCCTACCCCGTACGCTAACACTAACCCGCGCCCTCACACGCACGCTCCCCCTAAAGCGTTGCCGTACCCTCACCTGGACCCTAAACCGTCCCCGTCCCCTAACCCTAACCCTAGCCCGAACCCTAACCCTAACCCTTCCCCGAAGCCTGACCCTCACCCGTCCACTAATCGTAACCCGTACTCTAACACTAACCCGCGCCCTCACACGCACGCTCCCCCTAAAGCGTTGCCGTACCCTCACCTGGACCCTAAACCGTCCCCGTCCCCTAACCCTAACCCTAGCCCGAACCCTAACCCTAACCCTTCCCCGAAGCCTGACCCTCACCCGTGCCCTAATCCTAACCCGTACGCTAACACTAACCCGCGCCCTCACACGCACGCTCCCCCTAAAGCGTTGCCGTACCCTCACCTGGACCCTAAACCGTCCCCGTCCCCTAACCCTAACCCTAGCCCGAACCCTAACCCTAACCCTTCCCCGAAGCCTGACCCTCACCCGTCCCCTAATCCTACCCCGTACGCTAACACTAACCCGCGCCCTCACACGCACGCTCCCCCTAAAGCGTTGCCGTACCCTCACCTGGACCCTAAACCGTCCCCGTCCCCTAACCCTAACCCTAGCCCGAACCCTAACCCTAACCCTTCCCCGAAGCCTGACCCTCACCCGTCCACTAATCGTAACCCGTACTCTAACACTAACCCGCGCCCTCACACGCACGCTCCCCCTAAAGCGTTGCCGTACCCTCACCTGGACCCTAAACCGTCCCCGTCCCCTAACCCTAACCCTAGCCCGAACCCTAACCCTAACCCTTTCCCGAAGCCTGACCCTCACCCGTCCACTAATCGTAACCCGTACGCTAACACTAACCTGCGCCCTCACACGCACGCTCCCCCTAAAGCGTTGCCGTACCCTCACCTGGACCCTAAACCGTCCCCGTCCCCTAACCCTAACCCTAGCCCGAACCCTAACCCTAACCCTTCCCCGAAGCCTGACCCTCACCCGTGCCCTAATCCTAACCCGTACGCTAACACTAACCCGCGCCCTCACACGCACGCTCCCCCTAAAGCGTTGCCGTACCCTCACCTGGACCCTAAACCGTCCCCGTCCCCTAACCCTAACCCTAGCCCGAACCCTAACCCTAACCCTTCCCCTAAGCCTGACCCTCAACCGTCCCATAATCCTAACCCGTACGCTAACACTAACCCGCGCCCTCACACGCACGCTCCCCCTAAAGCGTTGCCGTACCCTCACCTGGACCCTAAACCGTCCCCGTCCCCTAACCCTAACCCTAGCCCGAACCCTAACCCGAACCCTTCCCCGAAGCCTGACCCTCACCCGTCCCCTAATCCTAACCCGTACGCTAACACTAACCCGCGCCCTCACACGCACGCTCCCCCTAAAGCGTTGCCGTACCCTCACCTGGACCCTAAACCGTCCCCGTCCCCTAACCCTAACCCTAGCCCGAACCCTAACCCTAAACCTTCCCCGAAGCCTGACCCTCACCCGTCCCATAATCCTAACCCGTACGCTAACACTAACCCGCGCCCTCACACGCACGCTCCCCCTAAAGCGTTGCCGTACCCTCACCTGGACCCTAAACCGTCCCCGGCCCCTAACCCTAACCCTAGCCCGAACCCTAACCCTAACCCTTCCCCGAAGCCTGACCCTCACCCGTCCCCTAATCCTAACCCGTACGCTAACACTAACCCGCGCCCTCACACGCACGCTCCCCCTAAAGCGTTGCCGTACCCTCACCTGGACCCTAAACCGTCCCCGTCCCCTAACCCTAACCCTAGCCCTAACCCTAACCCTAACCCTTCCCCGAAGCCTGACCCTCACCCGTGCCCTAATCCTAACCCGTACGCTAACACTAACCCGCGCCCTCACACGCACGCTCCCCCTAAAGCGTTGCCATACCCTCACCTGGACCCTAAACCGTCCCATCCCCTAACCCTAACCCTAGCCCGAACCCTAACCCTAACCCTTCCCCGAAGCCTGACCCTCACCCGTCCCCTAATCCTAACCCGTACGCTAACACTAACCCGCGCCCTCACACGCACGCTCCCCCTAAAGCGTTGCCATACCCTCACCTTGACCCTAAACCGTCCCCGTCCCCTAACCCTAACCCTAGCCCGAACCCTAACCCTAACCCTTCCCCGAAGCCTGACCCTCACCCGTCCCCTAATCCAAACCCGTACGCTAACACTAACCCGTGCCCTCACACGCACGCTCCCCCTAAAGCGTTGCCGTACCCTCACCTGGACCCTAAACCGTCCCCGTCCCCTAACCCTAACCCTAGCCCGAACCCTAACCCTAACCCTTCCCCGAAGCCTGACCCTCACCCGTCCCCTAATCCTAACCCGTACGCTAACACTAACCCGCGCCCTCACACGCACGCTCCCCCTAAAGCGTTGCCGTACCCTCACCTGGACCCTAAACCGTCCCCGTCCCCTAACCCTAACCCTAGCCCGAACCCTAACCCTAACCCTTCCCCGAAGCCTGACCCTCACCCGTCCCCTAATCCTAACCCGTACGCTAACACTAACCCGCGCCCTCACACGCACGCTCCCCCTAAAGCGTTGCCGTACCCTCACCTGGACCCTAAACCGTCCCCGTCCCCTAACCCTAACCCTAGCCCGAACCCTAACCCTAACCCTTCCCCGAAGCCTGACCCTCACCCGTCCCCTAATCCTAACACGTACGCTAACACTAACCCGCGCCCTCACACGCACGCTCCCCCTAAAGCGTTGCCGTACCCTCACCTGGACCCTAAACCGTCCCCGTCCCCTAACCCTAACACTAGCCCGAACCCTAACCCTAACCCTTCCCCGAAGCCTGACCCTCACCCGTCCCCTAATCCTAACCCGTACGCTAACACTAACCCGCGCCCTCACACGCACGCTCCCCCTAAAGCGTTGCCGTACCCTCACCTGGACCCTAAACCGTCCCCGTCCCCTAACCCTAACCCTAACCCTAGCCCGAACCCTAACCCTAACCCTTCCCCGAAGCCTGACCCTCACCCGTGCCCTAATCCTAACCCGTACGCTAACACTAACCCGCGCCCTCACACGCACGCTCCCCCTAAAGCGTTGCCGTACCCTCACCTGGACCCTAAACCGTCCCCGTCCCCTAACCCTAACCCTAGCCCGAACCCTAACCCTAACCCTTGCCCGAAGCCTGACCCTAACCCGTGCCCTAATCCTAACCCGTACGCTAACACTAACCCGCGCCCTCACACGCACGCTCCCCCTAAAGCGTTGCCGTACCCTCACCTGGACCCTAAACCGTCCCCGTCCCCTAACCCTAACCCTAGCCCGAACCCTAACCCTAACCCTTCCCCGAAGCCTGACCCTCACCCGTCCCCTAATCCTAACCCGTACGCTAACACTAACCCGCGCCCTCACACGCACGCTTCCCCTAAAGCGTTGCTGTACCCTCACCTGGACCCTAAACTGTCCCCGTCCCCTAACCCTAACCCTAGCCCGAACCCTAACCCTAACCCTTCCCCGAAGCCTGACCCTCACCCGTGCCCTAATCCTAACACGTACGCTAACACTAACCCGCGCCCTCACACGCACGCTCCCCCTAAAGCGTTGCCGTACCCTCACCTGGACCCTAAACCGTCCCCGTCCCCTAACCCTAACCCTAGCCCGAACCCTAACCCTAACCCTTCCCCGAAGCCTGACCCTCAACCGTCCCCTAATCCTAAACCGTACGCTAACACTAACCCGCGCCCTCACACGCACGCTCCCCCTAAAGCGTTGCCGTACCCTCACCTGGACCCTAAACCGTCCCCGTCCCCTAACCCTAACCCTAGCCCGAACCCTAAACCTAACCCTTCCCCGAAGCCTGACCCTCACCCGTCCCCTAATCCTAACCCGTACGCTAACACTAACCCGCGCCCTCACACGCACGCTTCCCCTAAAGCGTTGCTGTACCCTCACCTGGACCCTAAACTGTCCCCGTCCCCTAACCCTAACCCTAGCCCGAACCCTAACCCTAACCCTTCCCCGAAGCCTGACCCTCACCCGTGCCCTAATCCTAACACGTACGCTAACACTAACCCGCGCCCTCACACGCACGCTCCCCCTAAAGCGTTGCCGTACCCTCACCTGGACCCTAAACCGTCCCCGTCCCCTAACCCTAACCCTAGCCCGAACCCTAACCCTAACCCTTCCCCGAAGCCTGACCCTCAACCGTCCCCTAATCCTAAACCGTACGCTAACACTAACCCGCGCCCTCACACGCACGCTCCCCCTAAAGCGTTGCCGTACCCTCACCTGGACCCTAAACCGTCCCCGTCCCCTAACCCTAACCCTAGCCCGAACCCTAACCCTAACCCTTCCCCGAAGCCTGACCCTCACCCGTGCCCTAATCCTAACCCGTACGCTAACACTAACCCGCGCCCTCACACGCACGCTCCCCCTAAAGCGTTGCCGTACCCTCACCTGGACCCTAAACCGTCCCCGTCCCCTAACCCTAACCCTAGCCCGAACCCTAACCCTAACCCTTCCCCGAAGCCTGACCCTCACCCGTCCCCTAATCCTAACCCGTACGCTAACACTAACCCGCGCCCTCACACGCACGCTCCCCCTAAACCGTTGCCATACCCTCACCTGGACCCTAAACCGTCCCCGTCCCCTAACCCTAACCCTAGCCCGAACCCTAACCCTAACCCTTCCCCGAAGCCTGACCCTCACCCGTCCCCTAATCCTAACCCGTACGCTAACACTAACCCGCGCCCTCACACGCACGCTCCCCCTAAAGCGTTGCCGTACCCTCACCTGGACCCTAAACCGTCCCCGTCCCCTAACCCTAACCCTAGCCCGAACCCTAACCCTAACCCTTCCCCGAAGCCTGACCCTAACCCGTGCCCTAATCCTAACCCGTACGCTAACACTAACCCGCGCCCTCACACGCACACTCCCCCTAAAGCGTTGCCGTACCCTCACCTGGACCCTAAACCGTCCCCGTCCCCTAACCCTAACCCTAGCCCGAACCCTAACCCTAACCCTTCCCCGAAGCCTGACCCTCACCCGTCCCCTAATCCTACCCCGTACGCTAACACTAACCCGCGCCCTCACACGCACGCTCCCCCTAAAGCGTTGCCGTACCCTCACCTGGACCCTAAACCGTCCCCGTCCCCTAACCCTAACCCTAGCCCGAACCCTAACCCTAACCCTTCCCCGAAGCCTGACCCTCACCCGTCCACTAATCGTAACCCGTACTCTAACACTAACCCGCGCCCTCACACGCACGCTCCCCCTAAAGCGTTGCCGTACCCTCACCTGGACCCTAAACCGTCCCCGTCCCCTAACCCTAACCCTAGCCCGAACCCTAACCCTAACCCTTTCCCGAAGCCTGACCCTCACCCGTCCACTAATCGTAACCCGTACGCTAACACTAACCCGCGCCCTCACACGCACGCTCCCCCTAAAGCGTTGCCGTACCCTCACCTGGACCCTAAACCGTCCCCGTCCCCTAACCCTAACCCCAGCCCGAACCCTAACCCTAACCCTTCCCCGAAGCCTGACCCTCACCCGTGCCCTAATCCTAAACCGTACGCTAACACTAACCCGCGCCCTCACACGCACGCTCCCCCTAAAGCGTTGCCGTTCCCTCACCTGGACCCTAAACCGTCCCCGTCCCCTAACCCTAACCCTAGCCCGAACCCTAACCCTAACCCTTCCCCGAAGCCTGACCCTCACCCGTGCCCTAATCCTAACCCGTACGCTAACACTAACCCGCGCCCTCACACGCACGCTCCCCCTAAAGCGTTGCCGTACCCTCACCTGGACCCTAAACCGTCCCCGTCCCCTAACCCTAACCCTAGCCCGAACCCTAACCCTAACCCTTCCCCGAAGCCTGACCCTCAACCGTGCCCTAATCCTAACCCGTACGCTAACACTAACCCGCGCCCTCACACGCACGCTCCCCCTAAAGCGTTGTCGTACCCTCACCTGGACCCTAAACCGTCCCCGTCCCCTAACCCTAACCCTAGCCCGAACCCTAACCCTAACCCTTCCCCGAAGCCTGACCCTCACCCGTGCCCTAATCCTAACCCGTACGCTAACACTAACCCGCGCCCTCACACGCACGCTCCCCCTAAAGCATTGCCGTACCCTCACCTGGACCCTAACCCGTCCCCATCCCCTAACCCTAACCCTAGCCCGAACCCTAACCCTAACCCTTCCCCGAATCCTGACCCTCACCCGTCCCCTAATCCTATCCCGTACGCTAACACTAACCCGCGCCCTCACACGCACGCTCCCCCTAAAGCGTTGCCGTACCCTCACCTGGACCCTAAACCGTCCCCGTCCCCTAACCCTAACCCTAGCCCGAACCCTAACCCTAAACCTTCCCCGAAGCCTGACCCTCACCCGTGCCCTAATCCTAACCCGTACGCTAACACTAACCCGCGCCCTCACACGCACGCTCCCCCTAAAGCGTTGCCGTACCCTCACCTGGACCCTAAACCGTCCCCGTCCCCTAACCCTAACCCTAGCCCGAACCCTAACCCTAACCCTTCCCCTAAGCCTGACCCTCAACCGTGCCATAATCCTAACCCGTACGCTAACACTAACCCGCGCCCTCACACGCACGCTCCCCCTAAAGCGTTTCCGTACCCTCACCTGGACCCTAAACCGTCCCCGTCCCCTAACCCTAACCCTAGCCCGAACCCTAACCCTAACCCTTCCCCGAAGCCTGACCCTCACCCGTCCCCTAATCCTAACTCGTACGCTATAACTAACCCACGCCCTCACACGCACGCTCCCCCTAAAGCGTTGCCGTACCCTCACCTGGACCCTAAACCGTCCCCGTCCCCTAACCCTAACCCTAGCCCGAACCCTAACCCTAACCCTTCCCCGAAGCCTGACCCTCACCCGTCCCCTAATCCTAACCCGTACGCTAACACTAACCCGCGCCCTCACACGCACGCTCCCCCTAAAGCGTTGCCGTACCCTCACCTGGACCCTAAACCGTCCCCGTCCCCTAACCCTCACCCTAGCCCGAACCCTAACCCTAACCCTTCCCCGAAGCCTGACCCTCACCCGTCCCATAATCCTAACCCGTACGCTAACACTAACCCGCGCCCTCACACGCACGCTCCCCCTAAAGCGTTGCCGTACCCTCACCTGGACCCTAAACCGTCCCCGTCCCCTAACCCTAACCCTAGCCCGAACCCTAACCCTAACCCTTCCCCGAAGCCTGACCCTCACCCGTCCCCTAATCCTAACACGTACGCTAACACTAACCCGCGCCCTCACACGCACGCTCCCCCTAAAGCGTTGCCGTACCCTCACCTGGACCCTAAACCGTCCCCGTCCCCTAACCCTAACCCTAGCCCGAACCCTAACCCTAACCCTTCCCCGAAGCCTGACCCTCACCCGTGCCCTAATCCTAACCCGTACGCTAACACTAACCCGCGCCCTCACACGCACGCTCCCCCTAAAGCGTTGCCATACCCTCACCTGGACCCTAAACCGTCCCCATCCCCTAACCCTAACCCTAGCCCGAACCCTAACCCTAACCCTTCCACAAAGCCTGACCCTCACCCGTCCCCTAATCCTAACCCGTACGCTAACACTAACCCGCGCCCTCACACGCACGCTCCCCCTAAAGCGTTGCCGTACCCTCACCTTGACCCTAAACCGTCCCCGTCCCCTAACCCTAACCCTAGCCCGAACCCTAACCCTAACCCTTCCCCGAAGCCTGACCCTCACCCGTCCCCTAATCCTAACCCGTACGCTAACACTAACCCGCGCCCTCACACGCACGCTCCCCCTAAAGCGTTGCCGTACCCTCACCTGGACCCTAAACCGTCCCCGTCCCCTAACCCTAACCCTAGCCCGAACCCTAACCCTAACCCTTCCCCGAAGCCTGACCCTCACCCGTCCCCTAATCCTAACCCGTACGCTAACACTAACCCGCGCCCTCACACGCACGCTCCCCCTAAAGCGTTGCCGTACCCTCACCTGGACCCTAAACCGTCCCCGTCCCCTAACCCTAACCCTAGCCCGAACCCTAACCCTAACCCTTCCCCGAAGCCTGACCCTCACCCGTCCCCTAATCCTAACCCGTACGCTAACACTAACCCGCGCCCTCACACGCACGCTCCCCCTAAAGCGTTGCCGTACCCTCACCTGGACCCTAAACCGTCCCCGTCCCCTAACCCTAACCCTAGCCCGAACCCTAACCCTAACCCTTCCCCGAAGCCTGACCCTCACCCGTCCCCTAATCCTAACACGTACGCTAACACTAACCCGCGCCCTCACACGCACGCTCCCCCTAAAGCGTTGCCGTACCCTCACCTGGACCCTAAACCGTCCCCATCCCCTAACCCTAACACTAGCCCGAACCCTAACCCTAACCCTTCCCCGAAGCCTGACCTTCACCCGTCCCCTAATCCTAACCCGTACGCTAACACTAACCCGCGCCCTCACACGCACGCTCCCCCTAAAGCGTTGCCGTACCCTCACCTGGACCCTAAACCGTCCCCGTCCCCTAACCCTAACCCTAGCCCGAACCCTAACCCTAACCCTTCCCCGAAGCCTGACCCTCACCCGTCCCCTAATCCTAACCCGTACGCTAACACTAACCCGCGCCCTCACACGCACGCTCCCCCTAAAGCGTTGCCGTACCCTCACCTGGACCCTAAACCGTCCCCGTCCCCTAACCCTAACCCTAGCCCGAACCCTAACCCTAACCCTTGCCCGAAGCCTGACCCTAACCCGTGCCCTAATCCTAACCCGTACGCTAACACTAACCCGCGCCCTCACACGCACGCTCCCCCTAAAGCGTTGCCGTACCCTCACCTGGACCCTAAACCGTCCCCGTCCCCTAACCCTAACCCTAGCCCGAACCCTAACCCTAACCCTTCCCCGAAGCCTGACCCTCACCCGTCCCCTAATCCTAATCCGTACGCTAACACTAACCCGCGCCCTCACACGCACGCTTCCCCTAAAGCGTTGCTGTACCCTCACCTGGACCCTAAACTGTCCCCGTCCCCTAACCCTAACCCTAGCCCGAACCCTAACCCTAACACTTCCCCGAAGCCTGACCCTCACCAGTGCCCTAATCCTAACACGTACGCTAACACTAACCCGCGCCCTCACACGCACGCTCCCCCTAAAGCGTTGCCGTACCCTCACCTGGACCCTAAACCGTCCCCGTCACCTAACCCTAACCCTAGCCCGAACCCTAACCCTAACCCTTCCCCGAAGCCTGACCCTCAACCGTCCCCTAATCCTAAACCGTACGCTAACACTAACCCGCGCCCTCACACGCACGCTCCCCCTAAAGCGTTGCCGTACCCTCACCTGGACCCTAAACCGTCCCCGTCCCCTAACCCTAACCCTAGCCCGAACCCTAAACCTAACCCTTCCCCGAAGCCTGACCCTCAACCGTCCCCTAATCCTAAACCGTACGCTAACACTAACCCGCGCCCTCACACGCACGCTCCCCCTAAAGCGTTGCCGTACCCTCACCTGGACCCTAAACCGTCCCCGTCCCCTAACCCTAACCCTAGCCCGAACCCTAACCCTAACCCTTCCCCGAAGCCTGACCCTCACCCGTGCCCTAATCGTAACCCGTACGCTAACACTAACCCGCGCCCTCACACGCACGCTCCCCCTAAAGCGTTGCCGTACCCTCACCTGGACCCTAAACCGTCCCCGTCCCCTAACCCTAACCCTAGCCCGAACCCTAACCCTAACCCTTCCCCGAAGCCTGACCCTCACCCGTCCCCTAATCCTAACCCGTACGCTAACACTAACCCGCGCCCTCACACGCACGCTCCCCCTAAACCGTTGCCATACCCTCACCTGGACCCTAAACCGTCCCCGTCCACTAACCCTAACCCTAGCCCGAACCCTAACCCTAACCCTTCCCCGAAGCCTGACCCTCACCCGTCCCCTAATCCTAACCCGTACGCTAACACTAACCCGCGCCCTCACACGCACGCTCCCCCTAAAGCGTTGCCGTACCCTCACCTGGACCCTAAACCGTCCCCGTCCCCTAACCCTAACCCTAGCCCGACGCCTAACCCTAACCCTTGCCCGAAGCCTGACCCTAACCCGTGCCCTAATCCTAACCCGTACGCTAACACTAACCCGCGCCCTCACACGCACGCTCCCCGTAAAGCGTTGCCGTACCCTCACCTGGACCCTAAACCGTCCCCGTCCCCTAACCCTAACCCTAGCCCGAACCCTAACCCTAACCCTTCCCCGAAGCCTGACCCTCACCCGTCCCCTAATCCTAACCCGTACGCTAACACTAACCCGCGCCCTCACACGCACGCTTCCCCTAAAGCGTTGCCGTACCCTCACCTGGACCCTAAACCGTCCCCGTCCCCTAACCCTAACCCTAGCCCGAACCCTAACCCTAACCCTTCCCCAAAGCCTGACCCTCACCCGTGCCCTAATCCTAACACGTACGCTAACACTAACCCGCACCCTCACACGCACGCTCCCCCTAAAGCGTTGCCGTACCCTCACCTGGACCCTAAACCGTCCCCGTCCCCTAACCCTAACCCTAGCCCGAACCCTAACCCTAACCCTTCCCCGAAGCCTGACCCTCAACCGTGCCCTAATCCTAACCCGTACGCTAACACTAACCCGCGCCCTCACACGCACGCTCCCCCTAAAGCGTTGCCGTACCCTCACCTGGACCCTAAACCGTCCCCGTCCCCTAACCCTAACCTTAGCCCGAACCCTAACCCTAACCCTTCCCCGAAGCCTGACCCTCACCCGTCCCCTAATCCTAACCCGTACGCTAACACTAACCCGCGCCCTCACACACACGCTCCCCCTAAAGCGTTGCCGTACCCTCACCTGGACCCTAAACCGTCCCCGTCCCCTAACCCTAACCCTAGCCCGAACCCTAACCCTAACCCTTCCCCGAAGCCTGACCCTCACCCGTGCCCTAATCCTAACCGGTACGCTAACACTAACCCGCGCCCTCACACGCACGCTCCCCCTAAAGCGTTGCCGTACCCTCACCTGGACCCTAAACCGTCCCCGTCCCCTAACCCTAACCCTAGCCCGAACCCTAACCCTAAACCTTCCCCGAAGCCTGACCCTCACCCGTCCCCTAATCCTAACCCGTACGCTAACACTAACCCGCGCCCTCACACGCACGCTCCCCCTAAAGCGTTGCCGTACCCTCACCTGGACCCTAAACCGTCCCCGTCCCCTAACCCTAACCCTAGCCCGAACCCTAACCCTAACCCTTCCACGAAGCCTGACCCTCACCCGTCCCCTAATCCTAACCCGTACGCGAACACTAACCCGCGCCCTCACACGCACGCTCCCCCTAAAGCGTTGCCGTACCCTCACCTGGACCCTAAACCGTCCCCGTCCCCTAACCCTAACCCTAGCCCGAACCCTAACCCTAACCCTTCCCCGAAGCCTGACCCTCACCCGTGCCCTAATCCTAACCCGTACGCTAACACTAACCCGCGCCCTCACACGCACGCTCCCCCTAAAGCGTTGCCGTACCCTCACCTGGACCCTAAACCGTCCCCGTCCCCTAACCCTAACCCTAGCCCGAACCCTAACCCTAACACTTCCCCGAAGCCTGACCCTCACCCGTCCCCTAATCCTAACCCGTACGCTAACACTAACCCGCGCCCTCACACGCACGCTCCCCCTAAACCGTTGCCATACCCTCACCTGGACCCTAAACCGTCCCCGTCCCCTAACCCTAACCCTAGCCCGAACCCTAACCCTAACCCTTCCCCGAAGCCTGACCCTCACCCGTCCCCTAATCCTAACCCGTACGCTAACACTAACCCGCGCCCTCACACGCACGCTCCCCCTAAAGCGTTGCCGTACCCTCACCTGGACCCTAAACCGTCCCCGTCCCCTAACCCTAACCCTAGCCCGACGCCTAACCCTAACCCTTGCCCGAAGCCTGACCCTAACCCGTGCCCTAATCCTAACCCGTACGCTAACACTAACCCGCGCCCTCACACGCACGCTCCCCCTAAAGCGTTGCCGTACCCTCACCTGGACCCTAAACCGTCCCCGTCCCCTAACCCTAACCCTAGCCCGAACCCTAACCCTAACCCTTCCCCGAAGCCTGACCCTCACCCGTCCCCTAATCCTAACCCGTACGCTAACACTAACCCGCGCCCTCACACGCACGCTTCCCCTAAAGCGTTGCCGTACCCTCACCTGGACCCTAAACCGTCCCCGTCCCCTAACCCTAACCCTAGCCCGAACCCTAACCCTAACCCTTCCCCGAAGCCTGACCCTCACCCGTGCCCTAATCCTAACCCGTACGCTAACACTAACCCGCGCCCTCACACGCACGCTCCCCCTAAAGCGTTGCCGTACCCTCACCTGGACCCTAAACCGTCCCCATCCCCTAACCCTAACCCTAGCCCGAACCCTAACCCTAACCCTTCCCCGAAGCCTGACCCTCAACCGTGCCCTAATCCTAACCCGTACGCTAACACTAACCCGCGCCCTCACACGCACGCTCCCCCTAAAGCGTTGCCGTACCCTCACCTGGACCCTAAAGCGTCCCCGTCCCCTAACCCTAACCCTAGCCCGAACCCTAACCCTAACCCTTCCCCGAAGGTTGACCCTCACCCGTGCCCTAATCCTAACCCGTACGCTAACACTAACCCACGCCCTCACACGCACGCTCCCCCTAAAGCGTTGCCGTACCCTCACCTGGACCCTAAACCGTCCCCGTCCCCTAACCCTAACCCTAGCCCGAACCCTAACCCTAACCCTTCCCCGAAGCCTGAACCTCACCCGTCCCCTAATCCTAACCCGTACGCTAACACTAACCCGCGCCCTCACACGCACGCTCCCCCTAAAGCGTTGCCGTACCCTCACCTGGACCCTAAACCGTCCCCGTCCCCTAACCCTAACCCTAGCCCGAACCCTAACCCTAACCCTTCCCCGAAGCCTGACCCTCATCCTTGCCCTAATCCTAACCCGTACGCTAACACTAACCCGCGCCCTCACACGCACGCTCCCCCTAAAGCGTTGCCGTACCCTCACCTGGACCCTAAACCGTCCCCGTCCCCTAACCCTAACCTTAGCCCGAACCCTAACCCTAACCCTTCCCCGAAGCCTGACCCTCACCCGTCCCCTAATCCTAACCCGTACGCTAACACTAACCCGCGCCCTCACACGCACGCTCCCCCTAAAGCGTTGCCGTACCCTCACCTGGACCCTAAACCGTCCCCGTCCCCTAACCCTAACCCTAGCCCGAACCCTAACCCTAACCCTTCCCCGAAGCCTGACCCTCACCCGTGCCCTAATCCTAACCGGTACGCTAACACTAACCCGCGCCCTCACACGCACGCTCCCCCTAAAGCGTTGCCGTACCCTCACCTGGACCCTAAACCGTCCCCGTCCCCTAACCCTAACCCTAGCCCGAACCCTAACCCTAAACCTTCCCCGAAGCCTGACCCTCACCCGTCCCCTAATCCTAACCCGTACGCTAACACTAACCCGCGCCCTCACACGCACGCTCCCCCTAAAGCGTTGCCGTACCCTCACCTGGACCCTAAACCGTCCCCGTCCCCTAACCCTAACCCTAGCCCGAACCCTAAACCTAACCCTTCCACGAAGCCTGACCCTCACCCGTCCCCTAATCCTAACCCGTACGCGAACACTAACCCGCGCCCTCACACGCACGCTCCCCCTAAAGCGTTGCCGTACCCTCACCTGGACCCTAAACCGTCCCCGTCCCCTAACCCTAACCCTAGCCCGAACCCTAACCCTAACCCTTCCCCGAAGCCTGACCCTCACCCGTGCCCTAATCCTAACATGTACGCTAACACTAACCCGCGCCCTCACACACACGCTCCCCCTAAAGCGTTGCCGTACCCTCACCTGGACCCTAAACCGTCCCCGTCCCCTAACCCTAACCCTAGCACGAACCCTAACCCTAACCCTTCCCCGAAGCCTGACCCTCACCCGTGCCCTAATCCTAACCCGTACGCTAACACTAACCCGCGCCCTCACACGCACGCTCCCCCTAAAGCGTTGCCGTACCCTCACCTGGACCCTAAACCGTCCCCGTCCCCTAACCCTAACCCTAGCCCGAACCCTAACCCTAACCCTTCCCCGAAGCCTGACCCTCACCCGTGCCCTAATCCTAACCCGTACGCTAACACTAACCCACGCCCTCACACGCACGCTCCCCCTAAAGCGTTGCCGTACACTCACCTGGACCCTAAACCGTCCCCGTCCCCTAACCCTAACCCTAGCCCGAACCCTAACCCTAACCCTTCCCCGAAGCCTGACCCTCACCCGTGCCCTAATCCTAACCCGTACGCTAACACTAACCCGCGCCCTCACACGCACGCTCCCCCTAAAGCGTTGCCGTACCCTCACCTGGACCCTAAACCGTCCCCGTCCCCTAACCCTAACCCTAGCCCGAACCCTAACCCTAACCCTTCCCCGAAGCCTGACCCTCACCCGTCCCCTAATCCTAACCCGTACGCTAACACTAACCCTCGCCCTCACACGCACGCTCCCCCTAAAGCGTTGCCGTGCCCTCACCTGGACCCTAAACCGTCCCCGTCCCCTAACCCTAACCCTAGTCCGAACCCTAACCTTAACACTTCCCCGAAGCCTGACCCTCACCCGTCCCCTAATCCTAACCCGTACGCTAACTCTAACCCACGCCCTCACACGCACGCTCCCCCTAAAGCGTTGCCGTACCCTCACCTGGACCCTAAACCGTCCCCGTCCCCTAACCCTAACCCTAGCCCGAACACTAACCCTAACCCTTCCCCGAAGCCTGACCCTCACCCGTCCCATAATCCTAACCCGTACGCTAACACTAACCCGCGCCCTCACACGCACGCTCCCCCTAAAGCGTTGCCGTACCCTCACCTGGACCCTAAACCGTCCCCGTCCCCTAACCCTAACCCTAGCCCGAACTCTAACCCTAACACTTCCCCGAAGCCTGACCCTCACCCGTGCCCTAATCCTAACCCGTACGCTAACACTAACCCGCGACCTCACACGCACGCTCCCCCTAAAGCGTTGCCGTACCCTCACCTGGACCCTAAACCGTCCCCATCCCCTAACCCTAACCCTAGCCCGAACCCTAACCCTAACCCTTCCACGAAGCCTGACACTCACCCGTCCCCTAATCCTAACCCGAACGCGAAAACTAACCCACGCCCTCACACGCACGCTCCCCCTAAAGCGTTGCTGTACCCTCACCTGGACCGTAAACCGTCCCCGTCCCCTAACCCTAACCCTAGCCCGAACCCTAACCCTAACCCTTCCCCGAAGCCTGACCCTCACCCGTGCCCTAATCCTAACACGTACGCTAACACTAACCCGCGCCCTCACACGCACGCTCCCCCTAAAGCGTTGCCGTACCCTCACCTGGCCCCTAAACCGTCCCCGTCCCCTAACCCTAACCCTAGCCCGAACCCTAACCCTAACCCTTCCCCGAAGCCTGACCCTCACCCGTGCCCTAATCCTAACACGTACGCTAACACTAACCCGCGCCCTCACACGCACGCTCCCCCTAAAGCGTTGCCGTACCCTCACCTGGACCCTAAACCGTCCCCGTCCCCTAACCCTAACCCTAGCCCGAACCCTAACCCTAACCCTTCCCCGAAGCCTGACCCTCACCCGTCCCATAATCCTAACCCGTACGCTAACACTAACCCGCGCCCTCACACGCACGCTCCCCCTAAAGCGTTGCCGTACCCTCACCTGGACCCTAAACCGTCCCCGTCCCCTAACCCTAACCCTAGCCCGAACCCTAACCCTAACCCTTCCCCGAAGCCTGACTCTCACCCGTGCCCTAATCCTAACATGTACGCTAACACTAACCCGCGCCCTCACACGCACGCTCCCCCTAAAGCGTTGCCGTACCCTCACCTGGACCCTAAACCGTCCCCGTCCCCTAACCCTAACCCTAGCCCGAACCCTAACCCTAACCCTTCCCCGAAGCCTGGCCCTCACCCGTGCCCTAATCCTAACCCTTACGCTAACACTAACCCGCGCCCTCACACGCACGCTCCCCCTAAAGCGTTGCCGTACCCTCACCTGGACCCTAAACCGTCCCCGTCCCCTAACCCTAACCCTAGCCCGAACCCTAACCCTAACCCTTCCCCGAAGCCTGACCCTCACCCGTGCCCTAATCCTAACCCGTACGCTAACACTAACCCACGCCCTCACACGCACGCTCCCCCTAAAGCGTTGCCGTACCCTCACCTGGACCCTAAACCGTCCCCGTCCCCTAACCCTAACCCTAGCCCGAACCCTAACCCTAACCCTTCCCCGAAGCCTGACCCTCACCCGTGCCCTAATCCTAACCCGTACGCTAACACTAACCCGCGCCCTCACACGCACGCTCCCCCTAAAGCGTTGCCGTACCCTCACCTGGACCCTAAACCGTCCCCGTCCCCTAACCCTAACCCTAGCCCGAACCCTAACCCTAACCCTTCCCCGAAGCCTGACCCTCACCCGTCCCCTAATCCTATCCCGTACGCTAACACTAACCCGCGCCCTCACACGCACGCTCCCCCTAAAGCGTTGCCGTACCCTCACCTGGACCCTAAACCGTCCCCGTCCCCTAACCCTAACCCTAGCCCGAACCCTAACCCTAACCCTTCCCCGAAGCCTGACCCTCACCTGTCCCCTAATCCTAACCCGTACGCTAACACTAACCCGCGCCCTCACACGCACGCTCCCCCTAAAGCGTTGCCGTACCCTCACCTGGACCCTAAACCGTCCCCGTCCCCTAACCCTAACCCTAGCCCTAACCCTAACCCTAACCCTTCCCCGAAGCCTGACCCTCACCCGTGCCCTAATCCTAACCCGTACGCTAACACTAACCCGCGCCCTCACACGCACGCTCCCCCTAAAGCGTTGCCGTACCCTCACCTGGACCCTAAACCGTCCCCATCCCCTAACCCTAACCCTAGCCCGAACCCTAACCCTAACCCTTCCCCGAAGCCTGACCCTCACCCGTCACCTAATCCTAACCCGTACGCTAACACTAACCCGCGCCCTCACACGCACGCTCCCCCTAAAGCGTTGCCGTACCCTCACCTTGACCCTAAACCGTCCCCGTCCCCTAACCCTAACCCTAGCCCGAACCCTAACCCTAACCCTTCCCCGAAGCCTGACCCTCACCCGTCCCCTAATCCTAACCCGTACGCTAACACTAACCCGCGCCCTCACACGCACGCTCCCCCTAAAGCGTTGCCGTACCCTCACCTGGACCCTAAACCGTCCCCGTCCCCTAACCCTAACCCTAGCCCGAACCCTAACCCTAACCCTTCCCCGAAGCCTGACCCTCACCCGTCCCCTAATCCTAACCCATACGCTAACACTAACCGGCGCCCTCACACGCACGCTTCCCCTAAAGCGTTGCCGTACCCTCACCTGGACCCTAAACTGTCCCCGTCCCCTAACCCTAACCCTAGCCCGAACACTAACCCTAACCCTTCCCCGAAGCCTGACCCTCACCCGTGCCCTAATCCTAACACGTACGCTAACACTAACCCGCGCCCTCACACGCACGCTCCCCCTAAAGCGTTGCCGTACCCTCACCTTGACCCTAAACCGTCCCCGTCCCCTAACCCTAACCCTAGCCCGAACCCTAACCCTAACCCTTCCCCGAAGCCTGACCCTCAACCGTCCCCTAATCCTAAACCGTACGCTAACACTAACCCGCGCCCTCACACGCATGCTCCCCCTAAAGCGTTGCCGTACCCTCACCTGGACCCTAAACCGTCCCCGTCCCCTAACCCTAACCCTAGCCCGAACCCTAACCCTAACCCTTCCCCGAAGCCTGACCCTCACCCGTGCCCTAATCCTAACCCGTACGCTAACACTAACCCGCGCCCTCACACGCACGCTCCTCCTAAAGCGTTGCCGTACCCTCACCTGGACCCTAAACCGTCCCCGTCCCCTAACCCTAACCCTAGCCCGAACCCTAACCCTAACCCTTCCCCGAAGCCTGACCCTCACCCGTCCCCTAATCCTAACCCGTACGCTAACACTAACCCGCGCCCTCACACGCACGCTCCCACTAAACCGTTGCCATACCCTCACCTGGACCCTAAACCGTCCCCGTCCCCTAACCCTAACCCTAGCCCGAACCCTAACCCTAACCCTTCCCCGAAGCCTGACCCTCACCCGTCCCCTAATCCTAACCCGTACGCTAACACTAACCCGCGCCCTCACACGCACGCTCCCCCTAAAGCGTTGCCGTACCCTCACCTGGACCCTAAACCGTCCCCGTCCCCTAACCCTAACCCTAGCCCGAACCCTAACCCTAACCCTTCCCCGAAGCCTGACCCTCACTCGTCCCCTAATCCTAACCCGTACGCTAACACTAACCCGCGCCCTCACACGCACGCTCCCCCTAAAGCGTTGCCGTACCCTCACCTGGACCCTAAACCGTCCCCGTCCCCTAACCCTAACCCTAGCCCGAACCCTAACCCTAACCCTTCCCCGAAGCCTGACCCTCACCCGTCCCCTAATCCTAACACGTACGCTAACACTAACCCGCGCCCTCACACGCACGCTCCCCCTAAAGCGTTGCCGTACCCTCACCTGGACCCTAAACCGTCCCCGTCCCCTAACCCTAACCCTAGCCCGAACCCTAACCCTAACCCTTCCCCGAAGCCTGACCCTCACCCGTCCCCTAATCCTAACCCGTACGCTAACACTAACCCGCGCCCTCACACGCACGCTCCCCCTAAAGCGTTGCCGTACCCTCACCTGGACCCTAAACCGTCCCCGTCCCCTAACCCTAACCCTAGCCCGAACCCTAACCCTAACCCTTGCCCGAAGCCTGACCCTAACCCGTGCCCTAATCCTAACCCGTACGCTAACACTAACCCGCGCCCTCACACGCACGCTCCCCCTAAAGCGTTGCCGTACCCTCACCTGGACCCTAAACCGTCCCCGTCCCCTAACCCTAACCCTAGCCCGAACCCTAACCCTAACCCTTCCCCGAAGCCTGACCCTCACCCGTGCCCTAATCCTAACCCGTACGCTAACATTAACCCACGCCCTCACACGCACGCTCCCCCTAAAGCGTTGCTGTACCCTCACCTGGACCCTAAACCGTCCCTGTCCCCTAACACTAACCCTAGCCTGAACCCTAACCCTAACCCTTCCCCGAAGCCTGACCCTCACCCGTGCCCTAATCCTAACCCGTACGCTAACACTAACCCACGCCCTCACACGCACGCTCCCCCTAAAGCGTTGCCGTACCCTCACCTGGACCCTAAACCATCCCCGTCCCCTAACCCTAACCCTAGCCCGAACCCTAACCCTAACCCTTCCCCGAAGCCTGACCCTCACCCGTCCCCTAATCCTAACCCGTACGCTAACACTAACCCGCGCCCTCACACGCACGCTCCCCCTAAAGCGTTGCCGTACCCTCACCTGGACCCTAAACCGTCCCCGTCCCCTAACCCTAACCCTAGCCCGAACCCTAACCCTAACCCTTGCCCGAAGCCTGACCCTAACCCGTGCCCTAATCCTAACCCGTACGCTAACACTAACCCGCGCCCTCACACGCACGCTCCCCCTAAAGCGTTGCCGTACCCTCACCTGGACCCTAAACCGTCCCCGTCCCCTAACCCTAACCCTAGCCCGAACCCTAACCCTAACCCTTCCCCGAAGCCTGACCCTCACCCGTGCCCTAATCCTAACCCGTACGCTAACACTAACCCACGCCCTCACACGCACGCTCCCCCTAAAGCGTTGCCGTACCCTCACCTGGACCCTAAACCGTCCCCGTCCCCTAACCCTGACCCTAGCCCGAACCCTAACCCTAACCCTTGAACGAAGCCTGACCCTAACCCGTACGCTAACACTAACCCGCGCCCTCACACGCACGCTCCCCCTAAAGTGTTGCCGTACCCTCACCTGGACCCTAAACCGTCCCCGTCCCCTAACCCTAACCCTAGCCCGAACCCTAACCCTAACCCTTCCCCGAAGCCTGACCCTCACCCGTGCCCTAATCCTAACTCGTACGCTAACACTAACCCACGCCCTCACACGCACGCTCCCCCTAAAGCGTTGCCGTACCCTCACCTGGACCCTAAACCGTCCCCGTCCCCTAACCCTAACCCTAGCCCGAACCCTAACCCTAACCCTTCCCCGAAGCCTGACCCTCACCCGTCCCCTAATCCTAACCCGTACGCTAACACTAACCCACGCCCTCACACGCACGCTCCCCCTAAAGCGTTGCCATACCCTCACCTGGACCCTAAACCGTCCCCGTCCCCTAACCCTAACCCTAGCCCGAACCCTAACCCTAACCCTTCCCCGAAGCCTGACCCTAACCCGTCCCCTAATCCTAACACGTACGCTAACACTAACCCGCGCCCTCACACGCACGCTCCCCCTAAAGCGTTGCCGTACCCTCACCTGGACCCTAAACCGTCCCCATCCCCTAACCCTAACCCTAGCCCGAACCCTAACCCTAACCATTCCCCGAAGCCTGACCCTCACCCGTGCCCTAATCCTAACCCGTACGCTAACACTAACCCGCGCCCTCACACGCACGCTCCCCCTAAAGCGTTGCCGTACCCTCACCTGGACCCTAAACCGTCCCCGTCCCCTAACCCTAACCCTAGCCCGAACCCTAACCCTAACCCTTCCCCGAAGCCTGACCTTCACCCGTCCCCTAATCCTAACCAGTACGCTAACACTAACCCGCGTCCTCACACGCACGCTCCCCCTAAAGCGTTGCCGTACCCTCACCTGGACCCTAAACCGTCCCCGTCCCCTAACCCTAACCCTAGCCCGAACCCTAACCCTAACCCTTCCCCGAAGCCTGACCCTAACCCGTGCCCTAATCCTAACCCGTACGCTAACACTAACCCGCGCCCTCACACGCACGCTCCCCCTAAAGCGTTGCCGTACCCTCACCTGGACCCTAAACCGTCCCCGTCCCCTAACCCTAACCCTAGCCCGAACCCTAAACCTAACCCTTCCCCGAAGCCTGACCCTCACCCGTGCCCTAATCCTAACCCGTACGCTAACACTAACCCGCGCCCTCACACGCACGCTCCCCCTAAAGCGTTGCCGTACCCTCACCTGGACCCTAAACCGTCCCCGTCCCCTAACCCTAACCCTAGCCCGAACCCTAACCCAAACCCTTCCCCGAAGCCTGACCCTCACCCGTCCCCTAATCCTAACCCGTACGCTAACACTAACCCGCGCCCTCACACGCACGCTCCCCCTAAAGCGTTGCCGTACCCTCACCTGGACCCTAAACCGTCCCCGTCCCCTAACCCTAACCCTAGCCCGAACCCTAACCCTAACCCTTCCCCGAAGCCTGACCCTCACCCGTGCCCTAATCCTAACACGTACGCTAACACTAACCCGCGCCCTCACACGCACGCTCCCCCTAAAGCGTTGCCGTACCCTCACCTGGACCCTAAACCGTCCCCGTCCCCTAACCCTAACCCTAGCCCGAACCCTAACCCTAACCCTTCCCCGAAGCCTGACCCTCACCCGTGCCCTAATCCTAACCCGTACGCTAACACTAACCCGCGCCCTCACACGCACGCTCCCCCTAAAGCGTTGCCGTACCCTCACCTGGACCCTAAACCGTCCCCGTCCCCTAACCCTAACCCTAGCCCGAACCCTAACCCTAACTCTTCCCCGAATCCTGACCATCACCCGTGCCCTAATCCTAACCCGTACGCTAACACTAACCCGCGCCCTCACATGCACGCTCCCCCTAAAGCTTTGCCGTACCCTCACCTGGACCCTAAACCGTCCCCGTCCCCTAACCCTAACCCTAGCCCGAACCCTAACCCTAACCCTTCCCCGAAGCCTGACCCTCACCCATCCCCTAATCCTAACCCGTACGCGAACACTAACCCGCGCCCTCACACGCATGCTCCCCCTAAAGCGTTGCCGTACCCGCACCTGGACCCTAAACCGTCCCCGTCCCCTAACCCTAACCCTAGCCCGAACCCTAACCCTAACCCTTCCCCGAAGCCTGACCCTCACCCGTCCCCTAATCCTAACTCGTACGCTAAAACTAACCCACGCCCTCACACGCACGCTCCCCCTAAAGCGCTGCCGTACCCTCACCTGGACACTAAACCGTCCCCGTCCCCTAACCCTAACCCTAGCCCGAACCCTAACCCTAACCCTTCCCCGAAGCCTGACCCTCACCCGTCCCCTAATCCTAACCCGTACGCTAACACTAACCCGCGCCCTCACACGCACGCTCCCCCTAAAGCGTTGCCGTACCCTCACCTGGACCCTAAACCGTCCCCGTCCCCTAACCCTAACCCTAGCCCGAACCCTAACCCTAACCCTTCCCAGAAGCCTGACCCTAACCCGTGCCCTAATCCTAACCCGTACGCTAACACTAACCCGCGCCCTCACACGCACGCTCCCCCTAAAGCGTTGCCGTACCCTCACCTGGACCCTAAACCGTCCCCGTCCCCTAACCCTAACCCTAGCCCGAACCCTAACCCTAACCCTTCCCCGAAGCCTGACCCTCACCCGTCCCCTAATCCTAACCCGTACGCTAACACTAACCCGCGCCCTCACACGCACGCTCCCCCTAAAGCGTTGCCATACCCTCACCTGGACCCTAAACCGTCCCCGTCACCTAACCCTAACCCTAGCCCGAACCCTAACCCAAACCCTTCCCCGAAGCCTGACCCTCACCCGTCCCCTAATCCTAACCCGTACGCTAACACTAACCCGCGCCCTCACACGCACGCTCCCCCTAAAGCGTTGCCGTACCCTCACCTGGACCCTAAACCGTCCCCGTCCCCTAACCCTAACCCTAGCCCGAACCCTAACCCTAACCCTTCCCCGAAGCCTGACCCTCACCCGTGCCCTAATCCTAACACGTACGCTAACACTAACCCGCGCCCTCACACGCACGCTCCCCCTAAAGCGTTGCCGTACCCTCACCTGGACCCTAAACCGTCCCCGTCCCCTAACCCTAACCCTAGCCCGAACCCTAACCCTAACCCTTCCCCGAAGCCTGACCCTCACCCGTGCCCTAATCCTAACCCGTACGCTAACACTAACCCGCGCCCTCACACGCACGCTCCCCCTAAAGCGTTGCCGTACCCTCACCTGGACCCTAAACCGTCCCCGTCCCCTAACCCTAACCCTAGCCCGAACCCTAACCCTAACTCTTCCCCGAATCCTGACCATCACCCGTGCCCTAATCCTAACCCGTACGCTAACACTAACCCGCGCCCTCACATGCACGCTCCCCCTAAAGCTTTGCCGTACCCTCACCTGGACCCTAAACCGTCCCCGTCCCCTAACCCTAACCCTAGCCCGAACCCTAACCCTAACCCTTCCCCGAAGCCTGACCCTCACCCATCCCCTAATCCTAACCCGTACGCGAACACTAACCCGCGCCCTCACACGCATGCTCCCCCTAAAGCGTTGCCGTACCCGCACCTGGACCCTAAACCGTCCCCGTCCCCTAACCCTAACCCTAGCCCGAACCCTAACCCTAACCCTTCCCCGAAGCCTGACCCTCACCCGTCCCCTAATCCTAACTCGTACGCTAAAACTAACCCACGCCCTCACACGCACGCTCCCCCTAAAGCGCTGCCGTACCCTCACCTGGACACTAAACCGTCCCCGTCCCCTAACCCTAACCCTAGCCCGAACCCTAACCCTAACCCTTCCCCGAAGCCTGACCCTCACCCGTCCCCTAATCCTAACCCGTACGCTAACACTAACCCGCGCCCTCACACGCACGCTCCCCCTAAAGCGTTGCCGTACCCTCACCTGGACCCTAAACCGTCCCCGTCCCCTAACCCTAACCCTAGCCCGAACCCTAACCCTAACCCTTCCCAGAAGCCTGACCCTAACCCGTGCCCTAATCCTAACCCGTACGCTAACACTAACCCGCGCCCTCACACGCACGCTCCCCCTAAAGCGTTGCCGTACCCTCACCTGGACCCTAAACCGTCCCCGTCCCCTAACCCTAACCCTAGCCCGAACCCTAACCCTAACCCTTCCCCGAAGCCTGACCCTCACCCGTCCCCTAATCCTAACCCGTACGCTAACACTAACCCGCGCCCTCACACGCACGCTCCCCCTAAAGCGTTGCCATACCCTCACCTGGACCCTAAACCGTCCCCGTCACCTAACCCTAACCCTAGCCCGAACCCTAACCCTAACCCTTCCCTGAAGCCTGACCCTCACCCGTCCCCTAATCCTAACCCGTACGCTAACACTAACCCGCGCCCTCACACACACGCTCCCCCTAAAGCGTTGCCGTACCCTCACCTGGACCCTAAACCGTCCCCGTCCCCTAACCCTAACCCTAGCCCGAATCCTAACCCTAACCCTTCCCCGAAGCCTGACCCTCACCCGTGCCCTAATCCTAACCCGTACGCTAACACTAACCCGCGCCCTCACACGCACGCTCCCCCTAAAGCGTTGCCGTACCCTCACCTGGACCCTAAACCGTCCCCGTCCCCTAACCCTAACCCTAGCCCGAACCCTAACCCTAACCCTTCCCCGAAGCCTGACCCTCACCCGTGCCCTAATCCTAACCCGTACGCTAACACTAACCCGCGCCCTCACACGCACGCTCCCCCTAAAGCGTTGCCGTACCCTCACCTGGACCCTAAACCGTCCCCGTCCCCTAACCCTAACCCTAGCCCGAACCCTAACCCTAACCCTTCCCCGAAGCCTGACCCTCACCCGTCCCCTAATCGTAACCCGTACGCTAACACTAACCCGCGCCCTCAAACGCACGCTCCCCCTAAAGCGTTGCCGTACCCTCACCTGGACCCTAAACCGTCCCCGTTCCCTAACCCTAACCCTAGCCCGAACCCTAACCCTAACCCTTCCCCGAAGCCTGACCCTCACCCGTGCCCTAATCCTAACCCGTACGCTAACACTAACCCGCGCCCTCACACGCACGCTCCCCCTAAAGCGTTGCCGTACCCTCACCTGGACCCTAAACCGTCCCCGTCCCCTAACCCTAACCCTAGCCCGAACCCTAACCCTAACCCTTCCCCGAAGCCTGACCCTCACCCGTGCCCTAATCCTAACCCGTACGCTAACACTAACCCGCGCCCTCACACGCACGCTCCCCCTAAAGCGTTGCCGTACCCTCACCTGGACCCTAAACCGTCCCCGTCCCCTAACCCTAACCCTAGCCCGAATCCTAACCCTAACCCTTCCCCGAAGCCTGACCCTCACCCGTGCCCTAATCCTAACCCGTACGCTAACACTAACCCGCGCCCTCACACGCACGCTCCCCCTAAAGCGTTGCCGTACCCTCACCTGGACCCTAAACCGTCCCCGTCCCCTAACCCTAACCCTAGCCCGAACCCTAACCCTAACCCTTCCCCGAAGCCTGACCCTCACCCGTCCCCTAATCGTAACCCGTACGCTAACACTAACCCGCGCCCTCAAACGCACGCTCCCCCTAAAGCGTTGCCGTACCCTCACCTGGACCCTAAACCGTCCCCGTCCCCTAACCCTAACCCTAGCCCGAACCCTAACCCTAACCCTTCCCCGAAGCCTGACCCTCACCCGTGCCCTAATCCTAACACGTACGCTAACACTAACCCGCGCCCTCACACGCACGCTCCCCCTAAAGCGTTGCCGTACCCTCACCTGGACCCTAAACCGTCCCCGTCCCCTAACCCTAACCCTAGCCCGAACCCTAACCCTAACCCTTCCCCGAAGCCTGACCCTCACCCGTGCCCTAATCCTAACCCGTACGCTAACACTAACCCGCGCCCTCACACGCACGCTCCCCCTAAAGCGTTGCCGTACCCTCACCTGGACCCTAAACCGTCCCCGTCCCCTAACCCTAACCCTAGCCCGAATCCTAACCCTAACCCTTCCCCGAAGCCTGACCCTCACCCGTGCCCTAATCCTAACCCGTACGCTAACACTAACCCGCGCCCTCACACGCACGCTCCCCCTAAAGCGTTGCCGTACCCTCACCTGGACCCTAAACCGTCCCCGTCCCCTAACCCTAACCCTAGCCCGAACCCTAACCCTAACCCTTCCCCGAAGCCTGACCCTCACCCGTCCCCTAATCGTAACCCGTACGCTAACACTAACCCGCGCCCTCAAACGCACGCTCCCCCTAAAGCGTTGCCGTACCCTCACCTGGACCCTAAACCGTCCCCGTCCCCTAACCCTAACCCTAGCCCGAACCCTAACCCTAACCCTTCCCCGAAGCCTGACCCTCACCCGTGCCCTAATCCTAACACGTACGCTAACACTAACCCGCGCCCTCACACGCACGCTCCCCCTAAAGCGTTGCCGTACCCTCACCTGGACCCTAAACCGTCCCCGTCCCCTAACCCTAACCCTAGCCCGAATCCTAACCCTAACCCTTCCCCGAAGCCTGACCCTCACCCGTGCCCTAATCCTAACCCGTACGCTAACACTAACCCGCGTCCTCACACGCACGCTCCCCCTAAAGCGTTGCCGTACCCTCACCTGGACCCTAAACCGTCCCCGTCCCCTAACCCTAACCCTAGCCCGAACCCTAACCCTAACCCTTCCCCGAAGCCTGACCCTCACCCGTCCCCTAATCCTAACCCGTACGCTAACACTAACCCGCGCCCTCAAACGCACGCTCCCCCTAAAGCGTTGCCGTACCCTCACCTGGACCCTAAACCGTCCCCGTCCCCTAACCCTAACCCTAGCCCGAACCCTAACCCTAACCCTTCCCCGAAGCCTGACCCTCACCCGTGCCCTAATCCTAACACGTACGCTAACACTAACCCGCGCCCTCACACGCACGCTCCCCCTAAAGCGTTGCCGTACCCTCACCTGGACCCTAAACCGTCCCCGTCCCCTAACCCTAACCCTAGCCCGAACCCTAACCCTAACCCTTCCCCGAAGCCTGACCCTCACCCGTGCCCTAATCCTAACCCGTACGCTAACACTAACCCGCGCCCTCACACGCACGCTCCCCCTAAAGCGTTGCCGTACCCTCACCTGGACCCTAAACCGTCCCCGTCCCCTAACCCTAACCCTAGCCCGAACCCTAACCCTAACCCTTTCCCGAAGCCTGACCCTCACCCGTCCACTAATCGTAACCCGTACGCTAACACTAACCCGCGCCCTCACACGCACGCTCCCCCTAAAGCGTTGCCGTACCCTCACCTGGACCCTAAACCGTCCCCGTCCCCTAACCCTAACCCCAGCCCGAACCCTAACCCTAACCCTTCCCCGAAGCCTGACCCTCACCCGTGCCCTAATCCTAAACTGTACGCTAACACTAACCCGCGCCCTCACACGCACGCTCCCCCTAAAGCGTTGCCGTTCCCTCACCTGGACCCTAAACCGTCCCCGTCCCCTAACCCTAACCCTAGCCCGAACCCTAACCCTAACCCTTCCCCGAAGCCTGACCCTCACCCGTGCCCTAATCCTAACCCGTACGCGAACACTAACCCGCGCCCTCACACGCACGCTCCCCCTAAAGCGTTGGCGTACCCTCACCTGGACCCTAAACCGTCCCCGTCCTCTAACCCTAACCCTAGCCCGAACCCTAACCCTAACCCTTCCCCGAAGCCTGACCCTCACCCGTCCCCTAATCCTAACCCGTACGCTAACACTAACCCGCACCCTCACACGCACGCTCCCCCTAAAGCGTTGCCGTACCCTCACCTGGACCCTAAACTGTCCCCGTCCCCTAACCCTAACCCTAGCCCGAACCCTAACCCTAACCCTTCCCCGAAGCCTGACCCTCAACCGTCCCATAATCCTAACCCGTACGCTAACACTAACCCGCGCCCTCACATGCACGCTCCCCCTAAAGCGTTTCCGTACCCTCACCTGGACCCTAAACCGTCCCCGTCCCCTAACCCTAACCCTAGCCCGAACCCTAACCCTAACCCTTCCCCGAAGCCTGACCCTCACCCGTCCCCTAATCCTAACTCGTACGCTATAACTAACCCACGCCCTCACACGCACGCTCCCCCTAAAGCGTTGCCGTACCCTCACCTGGACCCTAAACCGTCCCCGTCCCCTAACCCTAACCCTAGCCCGAACCCTAACCCTAACCCTTCCCCGAAGCCTGACCCTCACCCGTCCCCTAATCCTAACTCGTACGCTATAACTAACCCACGCCCTCACACGCACGCTCCCCCTAAAGTGTTGCCGTACCCTCACCTGGACCCTAAACCGTCCCCGTCCCCTAACCCTAACCCTAGCCCGAACCCTAACCCTAACCCTTCCCCGAAGCCTGACCCTCACCCATCCCCTAATCCTAACCCGTACGCTAACACTAACCCGCGCCCTCACACGCACGCTCCCCCTAAAGCGTTGCCGTACCCTCACCTGGACCCTAAACCGACCCCGTCCCCTAACCCTAACCCTAGCCCGAACCCTAACCCTAACCCTTCCCCGAAGCCTGACCCTCACCCGTCCCCTAATCCTAACCCGTACGCTAACACTAACCCGCGCCCTCACACGCACGCTCCCCCTAAAGCGTTGCCGTACCCTCACCTGGACCCTAAACCGTCCCCGTCCCCTAACCCTAACCCTAGCCCGAACCCTAACCCTAACCCTTCCCCGAAGCCTGACCCTCACCCGTCCCCTAATCCTAACCCGTACGCTAACACTAACCCGCGCCCTCACACGCACGCTCCCCCTAAAGCGTTGCCGTACCCTCACCTGGACCCTAAACCGTCCCCGTTCCCTAACCCTAACCCTAGCCCGAACCCTAACCCTAACCCTTCCCCGAAGCCTGACCCTCACCCGTCCCCTAATCCTAACCCGTACGCTAACACTAACCCGCGCCCTCACACGCACGCTCCCCCTAAAGCGTTGCCGTACCCTCACCTGGACCCTAAACCATCCCCGTCCCTAACCCTAACCCTAGCCCGAAACCTAACCCTTCCCCGAAGCCTGACCCTCACCCGTCCCCTAATCCTAACACGTACGCTAACACTAACCCGCGCCCTCACACGCACGCTCCCCCTAAAGCGTTGCCGTACCCTCACCTGGACCCTAAACCGTCCCCGTCCCCTAACCCTAACACTAGCCCGAACCCTAACCCTAACCCTTCCCCGAAGCCTGACCCTCACCCGTCCCCTAATCCTAACCCGTACGCTAACACTAACCCGCGCCCTCACACGCACGCTCCCCCTAAAGCGTTGCCGTACCCTCACCTGGACCCTAAACCGTCCCCGTCCCCTAACCCTAACCCTAGCCCGAACCCTAACCCTAACCCTTCCCCGAAGCCTGACCCTCACCCGTGCCCTAATCCTAACCCGTACGCGAACACTAACCCGCGCCCTCACACGCACGCTCCCCCTAAAGCGTTGCCGTACCCTCACCTGGACCCTAAACCGTCCCCGTCCCCTAACCCTAACCCTAGCCCGAACCCTAACCCTAACCCTTCCCCGAAGCCAGACCCTCACCCGTCCCCTAATCCTAACTCGTACGCTAAAACTAACCCACGCCCTCACACGCACGCTCCCCCTAAAGCGCTGCCGTACCCTCACCTGGACCCTAAACCGTCCCCGTCCCCTAACCCTAACCCTAGCCCGAACCCTAACCCTAACCCTTCCCCGAAGCCTGACCCTCACCCGTCCCCTAATCCTAACCCGTACGCTAACACTAACCCGCGCCCTCACACGCACGCTCCACCTAAAGCGTTGCCGTACCCTCACCTGGACCCTAAACCATCCCCGTCCCCTAACCCTAACCCTAGCCCGAACCCTAACCCTAACCCTTGCCCGAAGCCTGACCCTAACCCGTGCCCTAATCCTAACCCGTACGCTAACACTAACCCGCGCCCTCACACGCACGCTCCCCCTAAAGCGTTGCCGTACCCTCACCTGGACCCTAAACCGTCCCCGTCCCCTAACCCTAACCCTAGCCCGAACCCTAACCCTAACCCTTCCCCGAAGCCTGACCCTCACCCGTCCCCTAATCCTAACCCGTACGCTAACACTAACCCGCGCCCTCACACGCACGCTTCCCCTAAAGCTTTGCCGTACCCTCACCTGGACCCTAAACCGTCCCCGTCCCCTAACCCTAACCCTAGCCCGAACCCTAACCCTAACACTTCCCCGAAGCCTGACCCTCACCCGTGCCCTAATCCTAACACGTACGCTAACACTAACCCGCGCCCTCACACGCACGCTCCCCCTAAAGCGTTGCCGTACCCTCACCTGGACCCTAAACCGTCCCCGTCCCCTAACCCTAACCCTAGCCCGAACCCTAACCCTAACCCTTCCCCGAAGCCTGACCCTCAACCGTGCCCTAATCCTAACCCGTACGCTAACACTAACCCGCGCCCTCACACGCACGCTCCCCCTAAAGCGTTGCCGTACCCTCACCTGGACCCTAAACCGTCCCCGTCCCCTAACCCTAACCCTAGCCCGAACCCTAACCCTAACCCTTCCCCGAAGCCTGACCCTCACCCGTGCCCTAATCCTAACCCGTACGCTAACACTAACCCGCGCCCTCACACGCACGCTCCCCCTAATGCGTTGCCGTACCCTCACCTGGACCCTAAACCGTCCCCGTCCCCTAACCCTAACCCTAGCCCGAACCCTAACCCTAACCCTTCCCCGAAGCCTGACCCTCACCCGTCCCCTAATCCTAACCCGTACGCTAACACTAATCCGCACCCTCCACGCACGCTCCCCCTAAAGCGTTGCCGTACCCTCACCTGGACCCTAAACCGTCCCCGTCCCCTAACCCTAACCCTAGCCCGAACCCTAACCCTAACCCTTCCCCGAAGCCTGACCCTCACCCGTCCCCTAATCGTAACCCGTACGCGAACACTAACCCGCGCCCTCACAGGCACGCTCCCCCTAAAGCGTTGCCGTACCCTCACCTGGACCCTAAACCGTCCCCGTCCCCTAACCCTAACCCTAGCCCGAACCCTAACCCTAACCCTTCCCCGAAGCCTGACCCTCACCCGTCCCCTAATCCTAACACGTACGCTAACACTAACCCGCGCCCTCACACGCACGCTCCCCCTAAAGCGTTGCCGTACCCTCACCTGGACCCTAAACCGTCCCCGTCCCTTAACCCTAACCCTAGCCCGAACCCTAACCCTAACCCTTCCCCGAAGCCTGACCCTCACCCGTGCCCTAATCCTAACCCGTACGCTAACACTAACCCGCGCCCTCACACGCACGCTCCCCCTAAAGCGTTGCCGTACCCTCACCTGGACCCTAAACCGTCCCCGTCCCCTAACCCTAACCCTAGCCCGAACCCTAACCCTAACCCTTCCCCGAAGCCTGACCCTCACCCGTCCCCTAATCCTAACACGTACGCTAACACTAACCCGCGCCCTCACACGCACGCTCCCCCTAAAGCGTTGCCGTACCCTCACCTGGACCCTAAACCGTCCCCGTCCCCTAACCCTAACACTAGCCCGAACCCTAACCCTAACCCTTCCCCGAAGCCTGACCCTCACCCGTCCCCTAATCCTAACCCGTACGCTAACACTAACCCGCGCCCTCACACGCACGCTCCCCCTAAAGCGTTGCCGTACCCTCACCTGGACCCTAAACCGTCCCCGTCCCCTAACCCTAACCCTAGCCCGAACCCTAACCCTAACCCTTCCCCGAAGCCTGACCCTCACCCGTGCCCTAATCCTAACCCGTACGCTAACACTAACCCGCGCCCTCACACGCACGCTCCCCCTAAAGCGTTGCCGTACCCTCACCTGGACCCTAAACCGTCCCCGTCCCCTAACCCTAACCCTAGCCCGAACCCTAACCCTAACCCTTCCCCGAAGCCAGACCCTCACCCGTCCCCTAATCCTAACTCGTACGCTAAAACTAACCCACGCCCTCACACGCACGCTCCCCCTAAAGCGCTGCCGTACCCTCACCTGGACCCTAAACCGTCCCCGTCCCCTAACCCTAACCCTAGCCCGAACCCTAACCCTAACCCTTCCCCGAAGCCTGACCCTCACCCGTGCCCTAATCCTAACCCGTACGCTAACACTAACCCGCGCCCTCACACGCACGCTCCCCCTAAAGCGTTGCCGTACCCTCACCTGGACCCTAAACCGTCCCCGTCCCCTAACCCTAACCCTAGCCCGAACCCTAACCCTAACCCTTCCCCGAAGCCAGACCCTCACCCGTCCCCTAATCCTAACTCGTACGCTAAAACTAACCCACGCCCTCACACGCACGCTCCCCCTAAAGCGCTGCCGTACCCTCACCTGGACCCTAAACCGTCCCCGTCCCCTAACCCTAACCCTAGCCCGAACCCTAACCCTAACCCTTCCCCGAAGCCTGACCCTCACCCGTCCCCTAATCCTAACCCGTACGCTAACACTAACCCGCGCCCTCACACGCACGCTCCCCCTAAAGCGTTGCCGTACCCTCACCTGGACCCTAAACCGTCCCCGTCCCCTAACCCTAACCCTAGCCCGAACCCTAACCCTAACCCTTGCCCGAAGCCTGACCCTAACCCGTGCCCTAATCCTAACCCGTACGCTAACACTAACCCGCGCCCTCACACGCACGCTCCCCCTAAATCGTTGCCGTACCCTCACCTGGACCCTAAACCGTCCCCGTCCCCTAACCCTAACCCTAGCCCGAACCCTAACCCTAACCCTTCCCCGAAGCCTGACCCTCACCCGTCCCCTAATCCTAACCCGTACGCTAACACTAACCCGCGCCCTCACACGCACGCTCCCCCTAAAGCGTTGCCGTACCCTCACCTGGACCCTAAACCGTCCCCGTCCCCTAACCCTAACCCTAGCCCGAACCCTAACCCTAACCCTTCCCCGAAGCCTGACCCTCACCCGTCCCCTAATCCTAACCCGTACGCTAACACTAATCCGCGCCCTCCACGCACGCTCCCCCTAAAGCGTTGCCGTACCCTCACCTGGACCCTAAACCGTCCCCGTCCCCTAACCCTAACCCTAGCCCGAACCCTAACCCTAACCCTTCCCCGAAGCCTGACCCTCACCCGTCCCCTAATCGTAACCCGTACGCGAACACTAACCCGCGCCCTCACAGGCACGCTCCCCCTAAAGCGTTGCCGTACCCTCACCTGGACCCTAAACCGTCCCCGTCCCCTAACCCTAACCCTAGCCCGAACCCTAACCCTAACCCTTCCCCGAAGCCTGACCCTCACCCGTCCCCTAATCCTAACACGTACGCTAACACTAACCCGCGCCCTCACACGCACGCTCCCCCTAAAGCGTTGCCGTACCCTCACCTGGACCCTAAACCGTCCCCGTCCCTTAACCCTAACCCTAGCCCGAACCCTAACCCTAACCCTTCCCCGAAGCCTGACCCTCACCCGTGCCCTAATCCTAACCTGTACGCTAACACTAACCCGCGCCCTCACACGCACGCTCCCCCTAAAGCGTTGCCGTACCCTCACCTGGACCCTAAACCGTCCCCGTCCCCTAACCCTAACCCTAGCCCGAACCCTAACCCTAACCCTTCCCCGAAGCCTGACACTCACCCGTCCCCTAATCCTAACACGTACGCTAACACTAACCCGCGCCCTCACACGCACGCTCCCACTAAAGCGTTGCCGTACCCTCACCTGGACCCTAAACCGTCCCCGTCCCCTAACCCTAACACTAGCCCGAACCCTAACCCTAACCCTTCCCCGAAGCCTGACCCTCACCCGTCCCCTAATCCTAACCCGTACGCTAACACTAACCCGCGCCCTCACACGCACGCTCCCCCTAAAGCGTTGCCGTACCCTCACCTGGACCCTAAACCGTCCCCGTCCCCTAACCCTAACCCTAGCCCGAACCCTAACCCTAACCCTTCCCCGAAGCCTGACCCTCACCCGTGCCCTAATCCTAACCCGTACGCTAACACTAACCCGCGCCCTCACACGCACGCTCCCCCTAAAGCGTTGCCGTACCCTCACCTGGACCCTAAACCGTCCCCGTCCCCTAACCCTAACCCTAGCCCGAACCCTAACCCTAACCCTTCCCCGAAGCCAGACCCTCACCCGTCCCCTGATCCTAACTCGTACGCTAAAACTAACCCACGCCCTCACACGCACGCTCCCCCTAAAGCGCTGCCGTACCCTCACCTGGACCCTAAACCGTCCCCGTCCCCTAACCCTAACCCTAGCCCGAACCCTAACCCTAACCCTTCCCCGAAGCCTGACCCTCACCCGTCCCCTAATCCTAACCCGTACGCTAACACTAACCCGCGCCCTCACACGCACGCTCCCCCTAAAGCGTTGCCGTACCCTCACCTGGACCCTAAACCGTCCCCGTCCCCTAACCCTAACCCTAGCCCGAACCCTAACCCTAACCCTTGCCCGAAGCCTGACCCTAACCCGTGCCCTAATCCTAACCCGTACGCTAACACTAACCCGCGCCCTCACACGCACGCTCCCCCTAAATCGTTGCCGTACCCTCACCTGGACCCTAAACCGTCCCCGTCCCCTAACCCTAACCCTAGCCCGAACCCTAACCCTAACCCTTCCCCGAAGCCTGACCCTCACCCGTCCCCTAATCCTAACCCGTACGCTAACACTAACCCGCGCCCTCACACGCACGCTTCCCCTAAAGCTTTGCCGTACCCTCACCTGGACCCTAAACCGTCCCCGTCCCCTAACCCTAACCCTAGCCCGAACCCTAACCCTAACACTTCCCCGAAGCCTGACCCTCACCCGTGCCCTAATCCTAACACGTACGCTAACACTAACCCGCGCCCTCACACGCACGCTCCCCCTAAAGCGTTGCCGTACCCTCACCTGGACCCTAAACCGTCCCCGTCCCCTAACCCTAACCCTAGCCCGAACCCTAACCCTAACCCTTCCCCGAAGCCTGACCCTCACCCGTCCCCTAATCCTAACCCGTACGCTAACACTAATCCGCGCCCTCCACGCACGCTCCCCCTAAAGCGTTGCCGTACCCTCACCTGGACCCTAAACCGTCCCCGTCCCCTAACCCTAACCCTAGCCCGAACCCTAACCCTAACCCTTCCCCGAAGCCTGACCCTCACCCGTCCCCTAATCGTAACCCGTACGCGAACACTAACCCGCGCCCTCACAGGCACGCTCCCCCTAAAGCGTTGCCGTACCCTCACCTGGACCCTAAACCGTCCCCGTCCCCTAACCCTAACCCTAGCCCGAACCCTAACCCTAACCCTTCCCCGAAGCCTGACCCTCACCCGTCCCCTAATCCTAACACGTACGCTAACACTAACCCGCGCCCTCACACGCACGCTCCCCCTAAAGCGTTGCCGTACCCTCACCTGGACCCTAAACCGTCCCCGTCCCTTAACCCTAACCCTAGCCCGAACCCTAACCCTAACCCTTCCCCGAAGCCTGACCCTCACCCGTGCCCTAATCCTAACCTGTACGCTAACACTAACCCGCGCCCTCACACGCACGCTCCCCCTAAAGCGTTGCCGTACCCTCACCTGGACCCTAAACCGTCCCCGTCCCCTAACCCTAACCCTAGCCCGAACCCTAACCCTAACCCTTCCCCGAAGCCTGACACTCACCCGTCCCCTAATCCTAACACGTACGCTAACACTAACCCGCGCCCTCACACGCACGCTCCCACTAAAGCGTTGCCGTACCCTCACCTGGACCCTAAACCGTCCCCGTCCCCTAACCCTAACACTAGCCCGAACCCTAACCCTAACCCTTCCCCGAAGCCTGACCCTCACCCGTCCCCTAATCCTAACCCGTACGCTAACACTAACCCGCGCCCTCACACGCACGCTCCCCCTAAAGCGTTGCCGTACCCTCACCTGGACCCTAAACCGTCCCCGTCCCCTAACCCTAACCCTAGCCCGAACCCTAACCCTAACCCTTCCCCGAAGCCTGACCCTCACCCGTGCCCTAATCCTAACCCGTACGCTAACACTAACCCGCGCCCTCACACGCACGCTCCCCCTAAAGCGTTGCCGTACCCTCACCTGGACCCTAAACCGTCCCCGTCCCCTAACCCTAACCCTAGCCCGAACCCTAACCCTAACCCTTCCCCGAAGCCAGACCCTCACCCGTCCCCTGATCCTAACTCGTACGCTAAAACTAACCCACGCCCTCACACGCACGCTCCCCCTAAAGCGCTGCCGTACCCTCACCTGGACCCTAAACCGTCCCCGTCCCCTAACCCTAACCCTAGCCCGAACCCTAACCCTAACCCTTCCCCGAAGCCTGACCCTCACCCGTCCCCTAATCCTAACCCGTACGCTAACACTAACCCGCGCCCTCACACGCACGCTCCCCCTAAAGCGTTGCCGTACCCTCACCTGGACCCTAAACCGTCCCCGTCCCCTAACCCTAACCCTAGCCCGAACCCTAACCCTAACCCTTGCCCGAAGCCTGACCCTAACCCGTGCCCTAATCCTAACCCGTACGCTAACACTAACCCGCGCCCTCACACGCACGCTCCCCCTAAATCGTTGCCGTACCCTCACCTGGACCCTAAACCGTCCCCGTCCCCTAACCCTAACCCTAGCCCGAACCCTAACCCTAACCCTTCCCCGAAGCCTGACCCTCACCCGTCCCCTAATCCTAACCCGTACGCTAACACTAACCCGCGCCCTCACACGCACGCTTCCCCTAAAGCTTTGCCGTACCCTCACCTGGACCCTAAACCGTCCCCGTCCCCTAACCCTAACCCTAGCCCGAACCCTAACCCTAACACTTCCCCGAAGCCTGACCCTCACCCGTGCCCTAATCCTAACACGTACGCTAACACTAACCCGCGCCCTCACACGCACGCTCCCCCTAAAGCGTTGCCGTACCCTCACCTGGACCCTAAACCGTCCCCGTCCCCTAACCCTAACCCTAGCCCGAACCCTAACCCTAACCCTTCCCCGAAGCCTGACCCTCAACCGTGCCCTAATCCTAACCCGTACGCTAACACTAACCCGCGCCCTCACACGCACGCTCCCCCTAAAGCGTTGCCGTACCCTCACCTGGACCCTAAACCGTCCCCGTCCCCTAACCCTAACCCTAGCCCGAACCCTAACCCTAACCCTTCCCCGAAGCCTGACCCTCACCCGTGCCCTAATCCTAACCCGTACGCTAACACTAACCCGCGCCCTCACACGCACGCTCCCCCTAAAGCGTTGCCGTACCCTCACCTGGACCCTAAACCGTCCCCGTCCCCTAACCCTAACCCTAGACCGAACCCTAACCCTAACCCTTCCCCGAAGCCTGACCCTCACCCGTCCCCTAATCCTAACCCGTACGCTAACACTAATCCGCGCCCTCCACGCACGCTCCCCCTAAAGCGTTGCCGTACCCTCACCTGGACCCTAAACCGTCCCCGTCCCCTAACCCTAACCCTAGCCCGAACCCTAACCCTAACCCTTCCCCGAAGCCTGACCCTCACCCGTCCCCTAATCCTAACACGTACGCTAACACTAACCCGCGCCCTCACACGCACGCTCCCCCTAAAGCGTTGCCGTACCCTCACCTGGACCCTAAACCGTCCCCGTCCCCTAACCCTAACCCTAGTCCGAACCCTAACCCTAACCCTTCCCCGAAGCCTGACCCTCACCCGTGCCCTAATCCTAACCCGTACGCTAACACTAACCCGCGCCCTCACACGCACGCTCCCCCTAAAGCGTTGCCGTACCCTCACCTGGACCCTAAACCGTCCCCGTCCCCTAACCCTAACCCTAGCCCGAACCCTAACCCTAACCCTTCCCCGAAGCCTGACCCTCACCCGTCCCCTAATCCTAACCCGTACGCTAACACTAACCCGCGCCCTCACACGCACGCTCCCCCTAAAGTGTTGCCGTACCCTCACCTGGACCCTAAACCGTCCCCGTCCCCTAACCCTAACCCTAGCCCGAACCCTAACCCTAACCCTTCCCCGAAGCCTGACCCTCACCCGTGCCCTAATCCTAACCCGTACGCTAACACTAACCCGCGCCCTCACACGCACGCTCCCCCTAAAGCGTTGCCGTACCCTCACCTGGACCCTAAACCGTCCCCGTCCCCTAACCCTAACCCTAGCCCGAACCCTAACCCTAACCCTTCCCCGAAGCCTGACCCTCACCCGTCCCCTAATCGTAACCCGTACGCTAACACTAACCCGCGCCCTCACACGCACGCTCCCCCTAAAGCGTTGCCGTACCGTCACCTGGACCCTAAACCGTCCCCGTCCCCTAACCCTAACCCTAGCCCGAACCCTAACCCTAACCCTTCCCCGAAGCCTGACCCTCACCCGTGCCCTAATCCTAACACGTACGCTAACACTAACCCGCGCCCTCACACGCACGCTCCCCCTAAAGCGTTGCCGTACCCTCACCTGGACCCTAAACCGTCCCCGTCCCCTAACCCTAACCCTAGCCCGAACCCTAACCCTAACCCTTCCCCGAAGCCTTACCCTCACCCGTCCCCTAATCCTACCCCGTACGCTAACACTAACCCGTGCCCTCACACGCACGCTCCCCCTAAAGCGTTGCCGTACCCTCACCTGGACCCTAAACCGTCCCCGTCCCCTAACCCTAACCCTAGCCCGAACCCTAACCCTAACACTTCCCCGAAGCCTGACCCTCACCCGTCCCCTAATCCTAACTCGTACGCTAAAACTAACCCACGCCCTCACACGCACGCTCCCCCTAAAGCGCTGCCGTACCCTCACCTGGACCCTAAACCGTCCCCGTCCCCTAACCCTAACCCTAGCCCGAACCCTAACCCTAAACCTTCCCCGAAGCCTGACCCTCACCCGTCCCCTAATCCTAACCCGTACGCTAACACTAACCCGCGCCCTCACACGCACGCTCGCCTAAAGCGTTGCCGTACCCTCACCTGGACCCTAAACCGTCCCCGTCCCCTAACCCTAACTCTAGCCCGAACCCTAACCCTAACCCTTCCCCGAAGCCTGACCCTAACCCGTGCCCTAATCCTAACACGTACGCTAACACTAACCCGCGCCCTCACACGCACGCTCCCCCTAAAGCGTTGCCGTACCCTCACCTGGACCCTAAACCGTCCCCGTCCCCTAACCCTAACCCTAGCCCGAACCCTAAACCTAACCCTTCCCCGAAGCCTGACACTCACCCGTCCCCTAATCCTAACCCGTACGCTAACACTAACCCGCGCCCTCACACGCACGCTTCCCCTACAGCGTTGCCGTACCCTCACCTGGACCCTAAACTGTCCCCGTCCCCTAACCCTAACCCTAGCCTGAACCCTAACCCTAACCCTTCCCCGAAGCCTGACACTCACCCGTACCCTAATCCTAACACGTACGCTAACACTAACCCGCGCACTCACACGCACGCTCCCCCTAAAGCGTTGCCGTACCCTCACCTGGACCCTAAACCGTCCCCGTCCCCTAACCCTAACCCTAGCCCGAACCCTAACCCTAACCCTTCCCCGAAGCCTGACCCTCAACCGTGCCCTAATCCTAACCCGTACGCTAACACTAACCCGCGCCCTCACACGCACGCTCCCCCTAAAGCGTTGCCGTACCCTCACCTGGACCCTAAACCGTCCCCGTCCCCTAACCCTAACCCTAGCCCGAACCCTAACCCTAACCCTTCCCCGAAGCCTGACCCTCACCCGTGCCCTAATCCTAACACGTACGCTAACACTAACCCGCGCCCTCACACGCACGCTCCCCCTAAAGCGTTTCCGTACCCTCACCTGGACCCTAAACCGTCCCCGTCCCCTAACCCTAACCCTAGCCCGAACCCTAACCCTAACCCTTCCCCGAAGCCTGACCCTCACCCGTGCCCTAATCCTAACCCGTACGCTAACACTAACCCGCGCCCTCACACGCACGCTCCCCCTAAAGCGTTGCCGTACCCTCACCTGGACCCTAAACCGTCCCCGTCCCCTAACCCTAACCCTAGCCCGAACCCTAACCCTAACCCTTCCCCGAAGCCTGACCCTCACCCGTCCCCTAATCCTAACCCGTACGCTAACACTAACCCGCGCCCTCACACGCACGCTCCCCCTAAAGCGTTGCCGTACCCTCACCTGGACCCTAAACCGTCCCCGTCCCCTAACCCTAACCCTAGCCCGAACCCTAACCCTAACCCTTCCCCGAAGCCTGACCCTCACCCGTGCCCTAATCCTAACCCGTACGCTAACACTAACCCGCGCCCTCACACGCACGCTCCCCCTAAAGCGTTGCCGTACCCTCACCTGGACCCTAAACCGTCCCCGTCCCCTAACCCTAACCCTAGCCCGAACCCTAACCCTAACCCTTCCCCGAAGCCAGACCCTCACCCGTCCCCTAATCCTAACTCGTACGCTAAAACTAACCCACGCCCTCACACGCACGCTCCCCCTAAAGCGCTGCCGTACCCTCACCTGGACCCTAAACCGTCCCCGTCCCCTAACCCTAACCCTAGCCCGAACCCTAACCCTAACCCTTCCCCGAAGCCTGACCCTCACCCGTCCCCTAATCCTAACCCGTACGCTAACACTAACCCGCGCCCTCACACGCACGCTCCCCCTAAAGCGTTGCCGTACCCTCACCTGGACCCTAAACCGTCCCCGTCCCCTAACCCTAACCCTAGCCCGAACCCTAACCCTAACCCTTCCCCGAAGCATGACCCTCACCCGTGCCCTAATCCTAACCCGTACGCTAACACTAACCCGCGCCCTCACACGCACGCTCCCCCTAAAGCGTTGCCGTACCCTCACCTGGACCCTAAACCGTCCCCGTCCCCTAACCCTAACCCTAGCCCGAACCCTAACCCTAACCCTTCCCCGAAGCCAGACCCTCACCCGTCCCCTAATCCTAACTCGTACGCTAAAACTAACCCACGCCCTCACACGCACGCTCCCCCTAAAGCGCTGCCGTACCCTCACCTGGACCCTAAACCGTCCCCGTCCCCTAACCCTAACCCTAGCCCGAACCCTAACCCTAACCCTTCCCCGAAGCCTGACCCTCACCCGTCCCCTAATCCTAACCCGTACGCTAACACTAACCCGCGCCCTCACACGCACGCTCCCCCTAAAGCGTTGCCGTACCCTCACCTGGACCCTAAACCGTCCCCGTCCCCTAACCCTAACCCTAGCCCGAACCCTAACCCTAACCCTTGCCCGAAGCCTGACCCTAACCCGTGCCCTAATCCTAACCCGTACGCTAACACTAACCCGCGCCCTCACACGCACGCTCCCCCTAAATCGTTGCCGTACCCTCACCTGGACCCTAAACCGTCCCCGTCCCCTAACCCTAACCCTAGCCCGAACCCTAACCCTAACCCTTCCCCGAAGCCTGACCCTCACCCGTCCCCTAATCCTAACCCGTACGCTAACACTAACCCGCGCCCTCACACGCACGCTTCCCCTAAAGCTTTGCCGTACCCTCACCTGGACCCTAAACCGTCCCCGTCCCCTAACCCTAACCCTAGCCCGAACCCTAACCCTAACACTTCCCCGAAGCCTGACCCTCACCCGTGCCCTAATCCTAACCCGTACGCTAACACTAACCCGCGCCCTCACACGCACGCTCCCCCTAAAGCGTTGCCGTACCCTCACCTGGACCCTAAACCGTCCCCGTCCCCTAACCCTAACCCTAGCCCGAACCCTAACCCTAACCCTTCCCCGAAGCCTGACCCTCACCCGTCCCCTAATCCTAACCCGTACGCTAACACTAATCCGCGCCCTCCACGCACGCTCCCCCTAAAGCGTTGCCGTACCCTCACCTGGACCCTAAACCGTCCCCGTCCCCTAACCCTAACCCTAGCCCGAACCCTAACCCTAACCCTTCCCCGAAGCCTGACCCTCACCCGTCCCCTAATCGTAACCCGTACGCGAACACTAACCCGCGCCCTCACAGGCACGTTCCCCCTAAAGCGTTGCCGTACCCTCACCTGGACCCTAAACCGTCCCCGTCCCCTAACCCTAACCCTAGCCCGAACCCTAACCCTAACCCTTCCCCGAAGCCTTACCCTCACCCGTCCCCTAATCCTAACACGTACGCTAACACTAACCCGCGCCCTCACACGCACGCTCCCCCTAAAGCGTTGCCGTACCCTCACCTGGACCCTAAACCGTCCCCGTCCCTTAACCCTAACCCTAGCCCGAACCCTAACCCTAACCCTTCCCCGAAGCCTGACCCTCACCCGTGCCCTAATCCTAACCTGTACGCTAACACTAACCCGCGCCCTCACACGCACGCTCCCCCTAAAGCGTTGCCGTACCCTCACCTGGACCCTAAACCGTCCCCGTCCCCTAACCCTAACCCTAGCCCGAACCCTAACCCTAACCCTTCCCCGAAGCCTGACACTCACCCGTCCCCTAATCCTAACACGTACGCTAACACTAACCCGCGCCCTCACACGCACGCTCCCCCTAAAGCGTTGCCGTACCCTCACCTGGACCCTAAACCGTCCCCGTCCCCTAACCCTAACACTAGCCCGAACCCTAACCCTAACCCTTCCCCGAAGCCTGACCCTCACCCGTCCCCTAATCCTAACCCGTACGCTAACACTAACCCGCGCCCTCACACGCACGCTCCCCCTAAAGCGTTGCCGTACCCTCACCTGGACCCTAAACCGTCCCCGTCCCCTAACCCTAACCCTAGCCCGAACCCTAACCCTAACCCTTCCCCGAAGCATGACCCTCACCCGTGCCCTAATCCTAACCCGTACGCTAACACTAACCCGCGCCCTCACACGCACGCTCCCCCTAAAGCGTTGCCGTACCCTCACCTGGACCCTAAACCGTCCCCGTCCCCTAACCCTAACCCTAGCCCGAACCCTAACCCTAACCCTTCCCCGAAGCCAGACCCTCACCCGTCCCCTAATCCTAACTCGTACGCTAAAACTAACCCACGCCCTCACACGCACGCTCCCCCTAAAGCGCTGCCGTACCCTCACCTGGACCCTAAACCGTCCCCGTCCCCTAACCCTAACCCTAGCCCGAACCCTAACCCTAACCCTTCCCCGAAGCCTGACCCTCACCCGTCCCCTAATCCTAACCCGTACGCTAACACTAACCCGCGCCCTCACACGCACGCTCCCCCTAAAGCGTTGCCGTACCCTCACCTGGACCCTAAACCGTCCCCGTCCCCTAACCCTAACCCTAGCCCGAACCCTAACCCTAACCCTTGCCCGAAGCCTGACCCTAACCCGTGCCCTAATCCTAACCCGTACGCTAACACTAACCAGCGCCCTCACACGCACGCTCCCCCTAAATCGTTGCCGTACCCTCACCTGGACCCTAAACCGTCCCCGTCCCCTAACCCTAACCCTAGCCCGAACCCTAACCCTAACCCTTCCCCGAAGCCTGACCCTCACCCGTCCCCTAATCCTAACCCGTACGCTAACACTAACCCGCGCCCTCACACGCACGCTTCCCCTAAAGCTTTGCCGTACCCTCACCTGGACCCTAAACCGTCCCCGTCCCCTAACCCTAACCCTAGCCCGAACCCTAACCCTAACACTTCCCCGAAGCCTGACCCTCACCCGTGCCCTAATCCTAACACGTACGCTAACACTAACCCGCGCCCTCACACGCACGCTCCCCCTAAAGCGTTGCCGTACCCTCACCTGGACCCTAAACCGTCCCCGTCCCCTAACCCTAACCCTAGCCCGAACCCTAACCCTAACCCTTCCCCGAAGCCTGACCCTCAACCGTGCCCTAATCCTAACCCGTACGCTAACACTAACCCGCGCCCTCACACGCACGCTCCCCCTAAAGCGTTGCCGTACCCTCACCTGGACCCTAAACCGTCCCCGTCCCCTAACCCTAACCCTAGCCCGAACCCTAACCCTAACCCTTCCCCGAAGCCTGACCCTCACCCGTGCCCTAATCCTAACCCGTACGCTAACACTAACCCGCGCCCTCACACGCACGCTCCCCCTAAAGCGTTGCCGTACCCTCACCTGGACCCTAAACCGTCCCCGTCCCCTAACCCTAACCCTAGCCCGAACCCTAACCCTAACCCTTCCCCGAAGCCTGACCCTCACCCGTCCCCTAATCCTAACCCGTACGCTAACACTAACCCGCGCCCTCACACGCACGCTCCCCCTAAAGTGTTGCCGTACCCTCACCTGGACCCTAAACCGTCCCCGTCCCCTAACCCTAACCCTAGCCCGAACCCTAACCCTAACCCTTCCCCGAAGCCTGACCCTCACCCGTGCCCTAATCCTAACCCGTACGCTAACACTAACCCGCGCCCTCACACGCACGCTCCCCCTAAAGCGTTGCCGTACCCTCACCTGGACCCTAAACCGTCCCCGTCCCCTAACCCTAACCCTAGCCCGAAACCTAACCCTAACCCTTCCCCGAAGCCTTACCCTCACCCGTCCCCTAATCCTACCCCGTACGCTAACACTAACCCGTGCCCTCACACGCATGCTCCCCCTAAAGCGTTGCCGTACCCTCACCTGGACCCTAAACCGTCCCCGTCCCCTAACCCTAACCCTAGCCCGAACCCTAACCCTAACACTTCCCCGAAGCCTGACCCTCACCCGTCCCCTAATCCTAACTCGTACGCTAAAACTAACCCACGCCCTCACACGCACGCTCCCCCTAAAGCGCTGCCGTACCCTCACCTGGACCCTAAACCGTCCCCGTCCCCTAACCCTAACCATAGCCCGAACCCTAAACCTAACCCTTCCCCGAAGCCTGACACTCACCCGTCCCCTAATCCTAACCCGTACGCTAACACTAACCCGCGCCCTCACACGCACGCTTCCCCTAAAGCGTTGCCGTACCCTCACCTGGACCCTAAACTGTCCCCGTCCCCTAACCCTAACCCTAGCCTGAACCCTAACCCTAACCCTTCCCCGAAGCCTGACACTCACCCGTACCCTAATCCTAACACGTACGCTAACACTAACCCGCGCACTCACACGCACGCTCCCCCTAAAGCGTTGCCGTACCCTCACCTGGACCCTAAACCGTCCCCGTCCCCTAACCCTAACCCTAGCCCGAACCCTAACCCTAACCCTTCCCCGAAGCCTGACCCTCAACCGTGCCCTAATCCTAACCCGTACGCTAACACTAACCCGCGCCCTCACACGCACGCTCCCCCTAAAGCGTTGCCGTACCCTCACCTGGACCCTAAACCGTCCCCGTCCCCTAACCCTAACCCTAGCCCGAACCCTAACCCTAACCCTTCCCCGAAGCCTGACCCTCACCCGTGCCCTAATCCTAACACGTACGCTAACACTAACCCGCGCCCTCACACGCACGCTCCCCCTAAAGCGTTTCCGTACCCTCACCTGGACCCTAAACCGTCCCCGTCCCCTAACCCTAACCCTAGCCCGAACCCTAACCCTAACCCTTCCCCGAAGCCTGACACTCACCCGTGCCCTAATCCTAACCCGTACGCTAACACTAACCCGCGCCCTCACACGCACGCTCCCCCTAAAGCGTTGCCGTACCCTCACCTGGACCCTAAACCGTCCCCGTCCCCTAACCCTAACCCTAGCCCGAACCCTAACCCTAACCCTTCCCCGAAGCCTGACCCTCACCCGTCCCATAATCCTAACCCGTACGCTAACACTAACCCGCGCCCTCACACGCACGCTCCCCCTAAAGCGTTGCCGTACCCTCACCTGGACCCTAAACCGTCCCCGTCCCCTAACCCTAACCCTAGCCCGAACCCTAACCCTAACCCTTCCCCGAAGCCTGACCCTCACCCGTCCCCTAATCCTAACCCGGACGCTAACACTAACCCGCGCCCTCACACGCACGCTCCCCCTAAAGCGTTGCCGTAACCTCACCTGGACCCTAAACCGTCCCCGTCCCCTAACCCTAACCCTAGCCCGAACCCTAATCCTAACCCTTCCCCGAAGCCTGACCCTCACCCGTCCCCTAATCCTAACCCGTACGCTAACACTAACCCGCGCCCTCACACGCACGCTCCCCCTAAACCGTTGCCGTACCCTCACCTGGACCCTAAACCGTCCCCGTCCCCTAACCCTAACCCTAGCCCGAACCCTAATCCTAACCCTTCCCCGAAGCCTGACCCTCACCCGTGCCCTAATCCTAACCCGTACGCTAACACTAACCCGCGCCCTCACACGCACGCTCGCCTAAAGCGTTGCCGTACCCTCACCTGGACCCTAAACCGTCCCCGTCCCCTAACCCTAACCCTAGCCCGAACCCTAACCCTAACCCTTCCCCGAAGCCTGACCCTAACCCGTGCCCTAATCCTAACACGTACGCTAACACTAACCCGCGCCCTCACACGCACGCTCCCCCTAAAGCGTTGCCGTACCCTCACCTGGACCCTAAACCGTCCCCGTCCCCTAACCCTAACCCTAGCCCGAACCCTAAACCTAACCCTTCCCCGAAGCCTGACACTCACCCGTCCCCTAATCCTAACCCGTACGCTAACACTAACCCGCGCCCTCACACGCACCCTTCCCCTAAAGCGTTGCTGTACCCTCACCTGGACCCTAAACTGTCCCCGTCCCCTAAACCTAACCCTAGCCTGAACCCTAACCCTAACCCTTCCCCGAAGCCTGACACTCACCCGTACCCTAATCCTAACACGTACGCTAACACTAACCCGCGCACTCACACGCACGCTCCCCCTAAAGCGTTGCCGTACCCTCACCTGGACCCTAAACCGTCCCCGTCCCCTAACCCTAACCCTAGCCCGAACCCTAACCCTAACCCTTCCCCGAAGCCTGACCCTCAACCGTGCCCTAATCCTAACCCGTACGCTAACACTAACCCGCGCCCTCACACGCACGCTCCCCCTAAAGCGTTGCCGTACCCTCACCTGGACCCTAAACCGTCCCCGTCCCCTAACCCTAACCCTAGCCCGAACCCTAACCCTAACCCTTCCCCGAAGCCTGACCCTCACCCGTGCCCTAATCCTAACACGTACGCTAACACTAACCCGCGCCCTCACACGCACGCTCCCCCTAAAGCGTTTCCGTACCCTCACCTGGACCCTAAACCGTCCCCGTCCCCTAACCCTAACCCTAGCCCGAACCCTAACCCTAACCCTTCCCCGAAGCCTGACCCTCACCCGTCCCCTAATCCTAACCCGTACGCTAACACTAACCCGCGCCCTCACACGCACGCTCCCCCTAAAGCGTTGCCGTACCCTCACCTGGACCCTAAACCGTCCCCGTCCCCTAACCCTAACCCTAGCCCGAACCCTAACCCTAACCCTTCCCCGAAGCCTGACCCTCACCCGTCCCCTAATCCTAACCCGTACGCTAACACTAACCCGCGCCCTCACACGCACGCTCCCCCTAAAGCGTTGCCGTACCCTCACCTGGACCCTAAACCGTCCCCGTCCCCTAACCCTAACCCTAGCCCGAACCCTAACCCTAACCCTTCCCCGAAGCCTGACCCTCACCCGTGCCCTAATCCTAACCCGTACGCTAACACTAACCCGCGCCCTCACACGCACGCTCCCCCTAAAGCGTTGCCGTACCCTCACCTGGACCCTAAACCGTCCCCGTCCCCTAACCCTAACCCTAGCCCGAACCCTAACCCTAACCCTTCCCCGAAGCCAGACCCTCACCCGTCCCCTAATCCTAACTCGTACGCTAAAACTAACCCACGCCCTCACACGCACGCTCCCCCTAAAGCGCTGCCGTACCCTCACCTGGACCCTAAACCGTCCCCGTCCCCTAACCCTAACCCTAGCCCGAACCCTAACCCTAACCCTTCCCCGAAGCCTGACCCTCAACCGTGCCCTAATCCTAACCCGTACGCTAACACTAACCCGCGCCCTCACACGCACGCTCCCCCTAAAGCGTTGCCGTACCCTCACCTGGACCCTAAACCGTCCCCGTCCCCTAACCCTAACCCTAGCCCGAACCCTAACCCTAACCCTTGCCCGAAGCCTGACCCTAACCCGTGCCCTAATCCTAACCCGTACGCTAACACTAACCCGCGCCCTCACACGCACGCTCCCCCTAAATCGTTGCCGTACCCTCACCTGGACCCTAAACCGTCCCCGTCCCCTAACCCTAACCCTAGCCCGAACCCTAACCCTAACCCTTCCCCGAAGCCTGACCCTCACCCGTCCCCTAATCCTAACCCGTACGCTAACACTAACCCGCGCCCTCACACGCACGCTTCCCCTAAAGCTTTGCCGTACCCTCACCTGGACCCTAAACCGTCCCCGTCCCCTAACCCTAACCCTAGCCCGAACCCTAACCCTAACACTTCCCCGAAGCCTGACCCTCACCCGTGCCCTAATCCTAACCCGTACGCTAACACTAACCCGCGCCCTCACACGCACGCTCCCCCTAAAGCGTTGCCGTACCCTCACCTGGACCCTAAACCGTCCCCGTCCCCTAACCCTAACCCTAGCCCGAACCCTAACCCTAACCCTTCCCCGAAGCCTGACCCTCACCCGTCCCCTAATCCTAACCCGTACGCTAACACTAATCCGCGCCCTCCACGCACGCTCCCCCTAAAGCGTTGCCGTACCCTCACCTGGACCCTAAACCGTCCCCGTCCCCTAACCCTAACCCTAGCCCGAACCCTAACCCTAACCCTTCCCCGAAGCCTGACCCTCACCCGTCCCCTAATCGTAACCCGTACGCGAACACTAACCCGCGCCCTCACAGGCACGCTCCCCCTAAAGCGTTGCCGTACCCTCACCTGGACCCTAAACCGTCCCCGTCCCCTAACCCTAACCCTAGCCCGAACCCTAACCCTAACCCTTCCCCGAAGCCTGACCCTCACCCGTCCCCTAATCCTAACACGTACGCTAACACTAACCCGCGCCCTCACACGCACGCTCCCCCTAAAGCGTTGCCGTACCCTCACCTGGACCCTAAACCGTCCCCGTCCCTTAACCCTAACCCTAGCCCGAACCCTAACCCTAACCCTTCCCCGAAGCCTGACCCTCACCCGTGCCCTAATCCTAACCTGTACGCTAACACTAACCCGCGCCCTCACACGCACGCTCCCCCTAAAGCGTTGCCGTACCCTCACCTGGACCCTAAACCGTCCCCGTCCCCTAACCCTAACCCTAGCCCGAACCCTAACCCTAACCCTTCCCCGAAGCCTGACACTCACCCGTCCCCTAATCCTAACACGTACGCTAACACTAACCCGCGCCCTCACACGCACGCTCCCCCTAAAGCGTTGCCGTACCCTCACCTGGACCCTAAACCGTCCCCGTCCCCTAACCCTAACACTAGCCCGAACCCTAACCCTAACCCTTCCCCGAAGCCTGACCCTCACCCGTCCCCTAATCCTAACTCGTACGCTAACACTAACCCGCGCCCTCACACGCACGCTCCCCCTAAAGCGTTGCCGTACCCTCACCTGGACCCTAAACCGTCCCCGTCCCCTAACCCTAACCCTAGCCCGAACCCTAACCCTAACCCTTCCCCGAAGCCTGACCCTCACCCGTGCCCTAATCCTAACCCGTACGCTAACACTAACCCGCGCCCTCACACGCACGCTCCCCCTAAAGCGTTGCCGTACCCTCACCTGGACCCTAAACCGTCCCCGTCCCCTAACCCTAACCCTAGCCCGAACCCTAACCCTAACCCTTCCCCGAAGCCAGACCCTCACCCGTCCCCTAATCCTAACTCGTACGCTAAAACTAACCCACGCCCTCACACGCACGCTCCCCCTAAAGCGCTGCCGTACCCTCACCTGGACCCTAAACCGTCCCCGTCCCCTAACCCTAACCCTAGCCCGAACCCTAACCCTAACCCTTCCCCGAAGCCTGACCCTCACCCGTCCCCTAATCCTAACCCGTACGCTAACACTAACCCGCGCCCTCACACGCACGCTCCCCCTAAAGCGTTGCCGTACCCTCACCTGGACCCTAAACCGTCCCCGTCCCCTAACCCTAACCCTAGCCCGAACCCTAACCCTAACCCTTGCCCGAAACCTGACCCTAACCCGTGCCCTAATCCTAACCCGTACGCTAACACTAACCCGCGCCCTCACACGCACGCTCCCCCTAAATCGTTGCCGTACCCTCACCTGGACCCTAAACCGTCCCCGTCCCCTAACCCTAACCCTAGCCCGAACCCTAACCCTAACCCTTCCCCGAAGCCTGACCCTCACCCGTCCCCTAATCCTAACCCGTACGCTAACACTAACCCGCGCCCTCACACGCACGCTTCCCCTAAAGCTTTGCCGTACCCTCACCTGGACCCTAAACCGTCCCCGTCCCCTAACCCTAACCCTAGCCCGAACCCTAACCCTAACACTTCCCCGAAGCCTGACCCTCACCCGTGCCCTAATCCTAACACGTACGCTAACACTAACCCGCGCCCTCACACGCACGCTCCCCCTAAAGCGTTGCCGTACCCTCACCTGGACCCTAAACCGTCCCCGTCCCCTAACCCTAACCCTAGCCCGAACCCTAACCCTAACCCTTCCCCGAAGCCTGACCCTCAACCGTGCCCTAATCCTAACCCGTACGCTAACACTAACCCGCGCCCTCACACGCACGCTCCCCCTAAAGCGTTGCCGTACCCTCACCTGGACCCTAAACCGTCCCCGTCCCCTAACCCTAACCCTAGCCCGAACCCTAACCCTAACCCTTCCCCGAAGCCTGACCCTCACCCGTGCCCTAATCCTAACCCGTACGCTAACACTAACCCGCGCCCTCACACGCACGCTCCCCCTAAAGCGTTGCCGTACCCTCACCTGGACCCTAAACCGTCCCCGTCCCCTAACCCTAACCCTAGACCGAACCCTAACCCTAACCCTTCCCCGAAGCCTGACCCTCACCCGTCCCCTAATCCTAACCCGTACGCTAACACTAATCCGCGCCCTCCACGCACGCTCCCCCTAAAGCGTTGCCGTACCCTCACCTGGACCCTAAACCGTCCCCGTCCCCTAACCCTAACCCTAGCCCGAACCCTAACCCTAACCCTTCCCCGAAGCCTGACCCTCACCCGTCCCCTAATCCTAACACGTACGCTAACACTAACCCACGCCCTCACACGCACGCTCCCCCTAAAGCGTTGCCGTACCCTCACCTGGACCCTAAACCGTCCCCGTCCCCTAACCCTAACCCTAGCCCGAACCCTAACCCTAACCCTTCCCCGAAGCCTGACCCTCACCCGTGCCCTAATCCTAACCCGTACGCTAACACTAACCCGCGCCCTCACACGCACGCTCCCCCTAAAGCGTTGCCGTACCCTCACCTGGACCCTAAACCGTCCCCGTCCCCTAACCCTAACCCTAGCCCGAACCCTAACCCTAACCCTTCCCCGAAGCCTGACCCTCACCCGTCCCCTAATCCTAACCCGTACGCTAACACTAACCCGCGCCCTCACACGCACGCTCCCCCTAAAGTGTTGCCGTACCCTCACCTGGACCCTAAACCGTCCCCGTCCCCTAACCCTAACCCTAGCCCGAACCCTAACCCTAACCCTTCCCCGAAGCCTGACCCTCACCCGTGCCCTAATCCTAACCCGTACGCTAACACTAACCCGCGCCCTCACACGCACGCTCCCCCTAAAGCGTTGCCGTACCCTCACCTGGACCCTAAACCGTCCCCGTCCCCTAACCCTAACCCTAGCCCGAACCCTAACCCTAACCCTTCCCCGAAGCCTGACCCTCACCCGTCCCCTAATCGTAACCCGTACGCTAACACTAACCCGCGCCCTCACACGCACGCTCCCCCTAAAGCGTTGCCGTACCCTCACCTGGACCCTAAACCGTCCCCGTCCCCTAACCCTAACCCTAGCCCGAACCCTAACCCTAACCCTTCCCCGAAGCCTGACCCTCACCCGTGCCCTAATCCTAACACGTACGCTAACACTAACCCACGCCCTCACACGCACGCTCCCCCTAAAGCGTTGCCGTACCCTCACCTGGACCCTAAACCGTCCCCGTCCCCTAACCCTAACCCTAGCCCGAACCCTAACCCTAACCCTTCCCCGAAGCCTTACCCTCACCCGTCCCCTAATCCTACCCCGTACGCTAACACTAACCCGTGCCCTCACACGCATGCTCCCCCTAAAGCGTTGCCGTACCCTCACCTGGACCCTAAACCGTCCCCGTCCCCTAACCCTAACCCTAGCCCGAACCCTAACCCTAACACTTCCCCGAAGCCTGACCCTCACCCGTCCCCTAATCCTAACTCGTACGCTAAAACTAACCCACGCCCTCACACGCACGCTCCCCCTAAAGCGCTGCCGTACCCTCACCTGGACCCTAAACCGTCCCCGTCCCCTAACCCTAACCCTAGCCCGAACCCTAACCCTAAACCTTCCCCGAAGCCTGACCCTCACCCGTCCCCTAATCCTAACCCGTACGCTAACACTAACCCGCGCCCTCACACGCACGCTCCCCCTAAAGCGTTGCCGTACCCTCACCTGGACCCTAAACCGTCCCCGTCCCCTAACCCTAACCCTAGCCCGAACCCTAACCCTAACCCTTCCCCGAAGCCTGACCCTAAACCGTGCCCTAATCCTAACACGTACGCTAACACTAACCCGCGCCCTCACACGCCCGCTCCCCCTAAAGCGTTGCCGTACCCTCACCTGGACCCTAAACCGTCCCCGTCCCCTAACCCTAACCCTAGCCCGAACCCTAAACCTAACCCTTCCCCGAAGCCTGACACTCACCCGTCCCCTAATCCTAACCCGTACGCTAACACTAACCCGCGCCCTCACATGCACGCTTCCCCTAAAGCGTTGCCATACCCTCACCTGGACCCTAAACTGTCCCCGTCCCCTAACCCTAACCCTAGCCTGAACCCTAACCCTAACCCTTCCCCGAAGCCTGACACTCACCCGTACCCTAATCCTAACACGTACGCTAACACTAACCTGCGCACTCACACGCACGCTCCCCCTAAAGCGTTGCCGTACCCTCACCTGGACCCTAAACCGTCCCCGTCCCCTAACCCTAACCCTAGCCCGAACCCTAACCCTAACCCTTCCCCGAAGCCTGACCCTCAACCGTGCCCTAATCCTAACCCGTACGCTAACACTAACCCGCGCCCTCACACGCACGCTCCCCCTAAAGCGTTGCCGTACCCTCACCTGGACCCTAAACCGTCCCCGTCCCCTAACCCTAACCCTAGCCCGAACCCTAACCCTAACCCTTCCCCGAAGCCTGACCCTCACCCGTGCCCTAATCCTAACACGTACGCTAACACTAACCCGCGCCCTCACACGCACGCTCCCCCTAAAGCGTTTCCGTACCCTCACCTGGACCCTAAACCGTCCCCGTCCCCTAACCCTAACCCTAGCCCGAACCCTAACCCTAACCCTTCCCCGAAGCCTGACCCTCACCCGTGCCCTAATCCTAACCCGTACGCTAACACTAACCCGCGCCCTCACACGCACGCTCCCCCTAAAGCGTTGCCGTACCCTCACCTGGACCCTAAACCGTCCCCGTCCCCTAACCCTAACCCTAGCCCGAACCCTAACCCTAACCCTTCCCCGAAGCCTGACCCTCACCCGTCCCATAATCCTAACCCGTACGCTAACACTAACCCGCGCCCTCACACGCACGCTCCCCCTAAAGCGTTGCCGTACCCTCACCTGGACCCTAAACCGTCCCCGTCCCCTAACCCTAACCCTAGCCCGAACCCTAACCCTAACCCTTCCCCGAAGCCTGACCCTCACCCGTGCCCTAATCCTAACCCGTACGCTAACACTAACCCGCGCCCTCACACGCACGCTCCCCCTAAAGCGTTGCCGTAACCTCACCTGGACCCTAAACCGTCCCCGTCCCCTAACCCTAACCCTAGCCCGAACCCTAATCCTAACCCTTCCCCGAAGCCTGACCCTCACCCGTCCCCTAATCCTAACCCGTACGCTAACACTAACCCGCGCCCTCACACGCACGCTCCCCCTAAACCGTTGCCGTACCCTCACCTGGACCCTAAACCGTCCCCGTCCCCTAACCCTAACCCTAGCCCGAACCCTAATCCTAACCCTTCCCCGAAGCCTGACCCTCACCCGTCCCCTAATCCTAACCCGTACGCTAACACTAACCCGCGCCCTCACACGCACGCTCCCCCTAAAGCGTTGCCGTACCCTCACCTGGACCCTAAACCGTCCCCGTCCCCTAACCCTAACCCTAGCCCGAACCCTAACCCTAATCCTTCCCCGAAGCCTGACCCTCACCCGTCCCCTAATCCTAACCCGTACGCTAACACTAACCCGCGCCCTCACACGCACGCTCCCCCTAAAGCGTTGCCGTACCCTCACCTGGACCCTAAACCGTCCCCGTCCCCTAACCCTAACCCTAGCCCGAACCCTAACCCTAACCCTTCCCCGAAGCCTGACCCTCACCTGTGCCCTAATCCTAACCCGTACGCTAACACTAACCCGCGCCCTCACACGCACGCTCCCCCTAAAGCGTTGCCGTACCCTCACCTGGACCCTAAACCGTCCCCGTCCCCTAACCCTAACCCTAGCCCGAACCCTAACCCTAACCCTTCCCCGAAGCCTGACCCTCACCTGTGCCCTAATCCTAACCCGTACGCTAACACTAACCCGCGCCCTCACACGCACGCTCCCCCTAAAGCGTTGCCGTACCCTCACCTGGACCCTAAACCGTCCCCGTCCCCTAACCCTAACCCTAGCCCGAACCCTAACCCTAACCCTTCCCCGAAGCCTGACCCTCACCCGTGCCCTAATCCTAACCCGTACGCTAACACTAACCCGCGCCCTCACACGCACGCTCCCCCTAAAGCGTTGCCGTACCCTCACCTGGACCCTAAACCGTCCCCATCCCCTAACCCTAATCCTAGCCCGAACCCTAACCCTAACCCTTCCCCGAAGCCTGACCCTCACCCGTCCCCTAATCGTAACCCGTACGCTAACACTAACCCGCGCCCTCACACGCACGCTCCCCCTAAAGCGTTGCCGTACCCTCACCTGGACCCTAAACCGTCCCCGTCCCCTAACCCTAACCCTAGCCCGAACCCTAACCCTAACCCTTCCCCGAAGCCTGACCCTCACCCGTGCCCTAATCCTAACACGTACGCTAACACTAACCCGCGCCCTCACACGCACGCTCCCCCTAAAGCGTTGCCGTACCCTCACCTGGACCCTAAACCGTCCCCGTCCCCTAACCCTAACCCTAGCCCGAACCCTAACCCTAACCCTTCCCCGAAGCCTGACCCTCACCCGTGCCCTAATCCTAACACGTACGCTAACACTAACCCGCGCCCTCACACGCACGCTCCCCCTAAAACGTTGCCGTACCCTCACCTGGACCCTAAACCGTCCCCGTCCCCTAACCCTAACCCTAGCCCGAACCCTAACCCTAACCCTTCCCCGAATCCTGACCCTCACCCGTCCCCTAATCCTAACCCGTACGCTAACACTAACCCGCGCCCTCACATGCACGCTCCCCTTAAAGCGTTGCCGTACCCTCACCTGGACCCTAAACCGTCCCCGTCCCCTAACCCTAACCCTAGCCCGAACCCTAACCCTAACCCTTCCCCGAAGCCTGACCCTCACCCGTCCCCTAATCCTAACCCGTACGCGAACACTAACCCGCACACTCACACGCATGCTCCCCCTAAAGCGTTGCCGTACCCTCACCTGACCCTAAACCGTCCCCGTCCCCTAACCCTAACCCTAGCCCGAACCCTAACCCTAACCCTTCCCCGAAGCCTGACCCTCACCCGTCCCCTAATCCTAACTCGTACGCTAAAACTAACCCACGCCCTCACACGCACGCTCCCCCTAAAGCGCTGCCGTACCCTCACCTGGACCCTAAACCGTCCCCGTCCCCTAACCCTAACCCTAGCCCTAACCCTAACCCTAACCCTTCCCCGAAGCCTGACCCTCACCCGTCCCCTAATCCTAACCCGTACGCTAACACTAACCCGCGCCCTCACACGCACGCTCCCCCTAAAGCGTTTCCGTACCCTCACCTGGACCCTAAACCGTCCCCGTCCCCTAACCCTAACCCTAGCCCGAACCCTAACCCTAACCCTTGCCCGAAGCCTGACCCTAACCCGTGCCCTAATCCTAACCCGTACGCTAACACTAACCCGCGCTCTCACACGCACGCTCCCCCTAAAGCGTTGCCGTACCCTCACCTGGACCCTAAAGCGTCCCCGTCCCCTAACCATAACCCTAGCCCGAACCCTAACCCTAACCCTTCCCCGAAGCCTGACCCTCACCCGTCCCCTAATCCTAACCCGTACGCTAACACTAACCCGCGCCCTCACACGCCCGCTCCCCCTAAAGCGTTGCCGTACCCTCACCTGGACCCTAAACCGTCCCCGTCCCCTAACCCTAACCCTAGCCCAAACCCTAACCCTAACCCTTGCCCGAAGCCTGACCCTCACCCGTGCCCTTATCCTAACCCGTACGCTAACACTAACCCGCGCCCTCACACGCACGCTCCCCCTAAAGCGTTTCCGTACCGTCACCTGGACCCTAAACAGTAACCGTCCCCTAACCCTAACCCTAGCCCGAACCCTAACCCTAACCCTTCCCCGAAGCCTGACCCTCACCCGTGCCCTAATCCTAACCCGTACGCTAACACTAACCCGCGCCCTCACACGCACGCTCCCCCTAAAGCGTTGCCGTACCCTCACCTGGACCCTAAACCGTCCCCGTCCCCTAACCCTAACCCTAGCCCGAACCCTAACCCTAACCCTTCCCCGAATCCTGACCCTCACCCGTCCCCTAATCCTAACCCGTACGCTAACACTAACCCGCGCCCTCACACGCACGCTCCCCCTAAAGCGTTTCCGTACCCTCACCTGGACCCTAAACCGTCCCCGTCCCCTAACCCTAACCCTAGCCCGAACCCTAACCCTAACCCTTGCCCGAAGCCTGACCCTAACCCGTGCCCTAATCCTAACCCGTACGCTAACACTAACCCGCGCTCTCACACGCACGCTCCCCCTAAAGCGTTGCCGTACCCTCACCTGGACCCTAAAGCGTTCCCGTCCCCTAACCCTAACCCTAGCCCGAACCCTAACCCTAACCCTTCCCCGAAGCCTGACCCTCACCCGTCCCCTAATCCTAACCCGTACGCTAACACTAACCCGCGCCCTCACACGCACGCTTCCCCTAAAGCGTTGCCGTACCCTCACCTGGACCCTAAACCGTCCCCGTCCCCTAACCCTAACCCTACCCTGAACCCTAACCCTAACCCTTCCCCGAAGCCTGACCCTCACCCGTGCCCTAATCCTAACACGTACGCTAACACTAACCCGCGCCCTCACACGCACGCTCCCCCTAAAGCGTTGCCGTACCCTCACCTGGACCCTAAACCGTCCCCGTCCCCTAACCCTAACCCTAGCCCGAACCCTAACCCTAACCCTTCCCCGAAGCCTGACCCTCAACCGTGCCCTAATCCTAACCCGTACGCTAACACTAACCCGCGCCCTCACACGCCCGCTCCCCCTAAAGCGTTGCCGTACCCTCACCTGGACCCTAAACCGTCCCCGTCCCCTAACCCTAACCCTAGCCCAAACCCTAACCCTAACCCTTCCCCGAAGCCTGACCCTCACCCGTGCCCTAATCCTAACCCGTACGCTAACACTAACCCGCGCCCTCACACGCACGCTCCCCCTAAAGCGTTTCCGTACCGTCACCTGGACCCTAAACAGTAACCGTCCCCTAACCCTAACCCTAGCCCGAACCCTAACCCTAACCCTTCCCCGAAGCCTGACCCTCACCCGTGCCCTAATCCTAACCCGTACGCTAACACTAACCCGCGCCCTCACACGCACGCTCCCCCTAAAGCGTTGCCGTACCCTCACCTGGACCCTAAACCGTCCCCGTCCCCTAACCCTAACCCTAGCCCGAACCCTAACCCTAACCCTTCCCCGAAGCCTGACCCTCACCCGTCCCCTAATCCTAACCCGTACGCGAACACTAACCCGCGCCCTCACACGCACGCTCCCCCTAAAGCGTTGCCGTACCCTCACCTGGACCCTAAACCGTCCCCGTCCCCTAACCCTAACCCTAGCCCGAACCCTAACCCTAACTCTTCCCCGAAGCCTGACCCTCACCCGTGCCCTAATCCTAACCCGTACGCTAACACTAACCCGCGCCCTCACACGCACGCTCCCCCTAAAGCGTTGCCGTACCCTCACCTGGACCCTAAACCGTCCCCGTCCCCTAACCCTAACCCTAGCCCGAACCCTAACCCTAACGCTTCCCCGAAGCCTGACCCTCACCCGTGCCCTAATCCTAACCCGTACGCTAACACTAACCCGCGCCCTCACACGCACGCTCCCCCTAAAGCGTTTCCGTACCCTCACCTGGACCCTAAACCGTCCCCGTCCCCTAACCCTAACCCTAGCCCGAACCCTAACCCTAACCCTTCCCCGAAGCCTGACCCTCACCCGTGCCCTAATCCTAACCCATACGCTAACACTAACCCGCGCCCTCACACGCACGCTCCCTCTAAAGCGTTGCCGTACCCCCACCTGGACCCTAAACCGTCCCCGTCCCCTAACCCTAACCCTAGCCCGAACCCTAACCCTAACCCTTCCCCGAAGCCTGACCCTCACCCTTCCCCTAATCGTAACCCGTACGCGAACACTAACCCGCGCCCTCACACGCACGCTCCCCCTAAAGCGTTGCCGTACCCTCACCTGGACCCTAAACCGTCCCCGTCCCCTAACCCTAACCCTAGCCCGAACCCTAACCCTAACCCTTCCCCGAAGCCTGACCCTCACCCGTCCCCTAATCCTAATCCGTACGCTAACACTAACCCGCGCCCTCACACGCACGCTCCCCCTAAAGCGTTTCCGTACCCTCACCTGGACCCTAAACCGTCCCTGTCCCCTAACCCTAACCCTAGCCCGAACCCTAACACTAACCCTTCCCCGAAGCCTGACCCTCACCCGTGCCCTAATCCTAACCCGTACGCTAACACTAACCCGCGCCCTCACACGCACGCTCCCCCTAAAGCGTTGCCGTACCCTCACCTGGACCCTAAACCGTCCCCGTCCCCTAACCCTAACCCTAGCCCGAACCCTAACCCTAACCCTTCCCTGAAGCATGACCCTCACCCGTCCCCTATTCCTAACTCGTACGCTAAAACTAACCCACGCCCTCACACGCACGCTCCCCCTAAAGCGTTGCCGTACCCTCACCTGGACCCTAAACCGTCCCCGTCCCCTAACCCTAACCCTAGCCCGAACCCTAACCCTAACCCTTCCCCGAAGCCTGACCCTCACCCGTCCCATAATCCTAACCCGTACGCTAACACTAACCCGCGCCCTCACACGCACGCTCCCCCTAAAGCGTTGCCGTACCCTCACCTGGACCCTAAACCGTCCCCGTCCCCTAACCCTAACCCTAGCCCAAACCCTAACCCTAACCCTTCCCCGAAGCCTGACCCTCACCCGTCCCGTAATCCTAACCCGTACGCTAACACTAACCCACGCCCTCACACGCACGCTCCCCCTAAAGCGTTGCCGTACCCTCCCCTGGACCCTAAACCGTCCCCGTCCCCTAACCCTAACCCTAGCCCGAACCCTAACCCTAACCCTTCCCCGAAGCCTGACCCTCACACGTCCCCTTATCCTAACCCGCACGCTAACACTAACCCGCGCCCTCACACGCACGCTCCCCCTAAAGCGTTGCCGTACCCTCACCTGGACCCTAAACCGTCCCAGTCCCCTAACCCTAACCCTAGCCCGAACCCTAACCCTAACCCTTCCCCGAAGCCTGACCCTCACCCGTGCCCTAATCCTAACCCGTACGCTAACACTAACCCGCGCCCTCACACGCACGCTCCCCCTAAAGCGTTGCCGTACCCTCACCTGGACCCTAAACCGTCCCCGTCCCCTAACCCTAACCCTAGCCCGAACCCTAACCCTAACCCTTCCCCAAAGCCTGACCCTCACCCGTGCCCTAATCCTAACCCGTACGCTAACACTAACCCGCGCCCTCACACACAGGCTCCCCCTAAAGCGTTGCCGTACCCTCACCTGGACCCTAAACCGTCCCCGTCCCCTAACCCTAACCCTAGCCCGAACCCTAACCCTAACCCTTCCCCGAAGCCTGACCCTCACCCGTCCCCTAATCCTAACCCGTACGCTAACACTAACCCGCGCCCTCACACGCACGCTCCCCCTAAAGCGTTGCCGTACCCTCACCTGGACCCTAAACCGTCCCCGTCCCCTAACCCTAACCCTAGCCCGAACCCTAACCCTAACCCTTCCCCGAAGCCTGACCCTCACCCGTCCCCTAATCCTAACCCGTACGCTAACACTAACCCGCGCCCTCACACGCACGCTCCCCCTAAAGCGTTGCCGTACGCTCACCTGGACCCTAAACCGTCCCCGTCCCCTAACCCTAACCCTAGCCCGAACCCTAACCCTAACCCTTCCCCGAAGCCTGACCCTCACCCGTGCCCTAATCCTAACCCGTACGCTAACACTAACCCGCGCCCTCACACGCACGCTCCCCCTAAAGCGTTGCCGTACCCTCACCTGGACCCTAAACCGTCCCCGTCCCCTAACCCTAACCCTAGCCCGAACCCTAACCCTAACCCTTCCCCGAAGCCTGACCCTCACCCGTCCCCTAATCCTAACCCGTACGCTAACACTAACCCGCGCCCTCACACGCACGCTCCCCCTAAAGCGTTGCCGTACCCTCACCTGGACCCTAAACCGTCCCCGTCCCCTAACCCTAACCCTAGCCCGAAACCTAACCCTAACCCTTCCCCGAAGCCTGACCCTCACCCGTGCCCTAATACTAACCCGTACGCTAACACTAACCCGCGCCCTCACACGCACGCTCCCCCTAAAGCGTTGCCGTACCCTCACCTGGACCCTGAACCGTCCCCGTCCCCTAACCCTAACCCTAGCCCGAACCCTAACCCTAAACCTTCCCCGAAGCCTGACCCTCACCCGTCCCCTAATCCTAACCCGTACGCTAACACTAACCCGCGCCCTCACACGCACGCTCCCCCTAAAGCGTTGCCGTACCCTCACCTGGACCCTAAACCGTCCCCTTCCCCTAACCCTAACCCTAGCCCGAACCCTAACCCTAACCCTTCCCCGAAGCCTGACCCTCACCCGTGCCCTAATCCTAACCCGTACGCTAACACTAACCCGCGCCCTCACACGCACGCTCCCCCTAAAGCGTTGCCGTACCCTCACCTGGACCCTAAACCGTCCCCGTCCCCTAACCCTAACCCTAGCCCGAACCCTAACCCTAACCCTTCCCCGAAGCCTGACCCTCACCCGTCCCCTAATCGTAACCCGTACGCGAACACTAACCCGCGCCCTCACACGCACGCTCCCCCTAAAGCGTTGCCGTACCCTCACCTGGACCCTAAACCGTCCCCGTCCCCTAACCCTAACCCTAGCCCGAACCCTAACCCTAACCCTTCCCCGAAGCCTGACCCTCACCCGTGCCCTAATCCTAACACGTACGCTAACACTAACCCGCGCCCTCACACGCACGCTCCCCCTAAAGCGTTTCCGTACCCTCACCTGGACCCTAAACCGTCCCCGTCCCCTAACCCTAACCCTAGCCCGAACCCTAACCCTAACCCTTCCCCGAAGCCTGACCCTCACCCGTGCCCTAATCCTAACCCGTACGCTAACACTAACCCACGCCCTCACACGCACGCTCCCCCAAAAGCGTTGCCGTACCCTCACCTGGACCCTAAACCGTCCCCGTCCCCTAACCCTAACCCTAGCCCGAACCCTAACCCTAACCCTTCCCCGAAGCCTGACCCTCACCCGTGCCCTAATCCTAACCCGTACGCTAACACTAACCCGCGCCCTCACACGCACGCTCCCCCTAAAGCGTTGCCGTACCCTCACCTGGACCCTAAACCGTCCCCGTCCCCTAACCCTAACCCTAGCCCGAACCCTAACCCTAACCCTTCCCCGAAGCCTGACCCTCACCCGTGCCCTAATCCTAACCCGTACGCTAACACTAACCCGCGCCCTCACACGCACGCTCCCCCTAAAGCGTTGCCGTACCCTCACCTGGACCCTAAACCGTCCCCGTCCCCTAACCCTAACCCTAGCCCGAACCCTAACCCTAACCCTTCCCCGAAGCCTGACCCTCACCCGTGCCCTAATCCTAACCCGTACGCTAACACTAACCCGCGCCCTCACACGCACGCTCCCCCTAAAGCGTTGCCGTACCCTCACCTGGACCCTAAACCGTCCCCGTCCCCTAACCCTAACCCTAGCCCGAACCCTAACCCTAACCCTTCCCCGAAGCCTGACCCTCACCCGTCCCCTAATCCTAACCCGTACGCTAACACTAACCCGCGCCCTCACACGCACGCTCCCCCTAAAGCGTTGCCGTACCCTCACCTGGACCCTAAACCGTCCCCGTCCCCTAACCCTAACCCTAGCCCGAACCCTAACCCTAACCCTTCCCCGAAGCCTGACCCTCACCCGTGCCCTAATCCTAACACGTACGCTAACACTAACCCGCGCCCTCACACGCACGCTCCCCCTAAAGCGTTGCCGTACCCTCACCTGGACCCTAAACCGTCCCCGTCCCCTAACCCTAACCCTAGCCCGAACCCTAACCCTAACCCTTCCCCGAAGCCTGACCCTCACCCGTGCCCTAATCCTAACCCGTACGCTAACACTAACCCGCGCCCTCACACGCAGGCTCCCCCTAAATCGTTGCCGTACCCTCACCTGGACCCTAAACCGTCCCCGTTCCCTAACCCTAACCCTAGCGCGAACCGTAACCCTAACCCTTCCCCGAAGCCTGACCCTCACCCGTCCCCTAATCCTAACCCGTACGCTAACACTAACCCGCGCCCTCACACGCACGCTCCCCCTAAAGCGTTGCCGTACCCTCACCTGGACCCTAAACCGTCCCCGTCCCCTAACCCTAACCCTAGCCCGAACCCTAACCCTAACCCTTCCCCGAAGCCTGACCCTCACCCGTCCCCTAATCCTAACCCTTACGCTAACACTAACCCGCGCCCTCACACGCACGCTCCCCCTAAAGCGTTGCCGTACCCTCACCTGGACCCTAAACCGTCCCCGTCCCCTAACCCTAACCCTAGCCCGAACCCTAACCCTAACCCTTCCCTGAAGCCTGACCCTCACCCGTCCCCTAATCCTACCCCGTACAATAACACTAACCCGCGCCCTCACACGCACACTCCCCGTAAAGCGTTGCCGTACCCTCACCTGGACCCTAAACCGTCCCCGTCCCCTAACCCTAACCCTAGCCCGAACCCTAACCCTAACCCTTCCCCGAAGCCTGACCCTCACCCGTGCCCTAATCCTAACCCGTACGCTAACACTAACCCGCGCCCTCACACGCACGCTCCCCCTAAAGCGTTGCCGTACCCTCACCTGGACCCTAAACCGTCCCCGTCCCCTAACCCTAACCCTAGCCCGAACCCTAACCCTAACCCTTCCCCGAAGCCTGACCCTCACCCGTGCCCTAATCCTAACCTGTACGCTAACACTAACCCGCGCCCTCACACGCACGCTCCCCCTAAAGCGTTGCCGTACCCTCACCTGGACCCTAAACCGTCCCCGTCCCCTAACCCTAACCTTAGCCCGAACCCTAACCCTAACCCTTCCCCGAAGCCTGACCCTCACCCGTGCCCTAATCCTAACCCGTACGCTAACACTAACCCGCGCCCTCACACGCACGCTCCCCCTAAAGCGTTGCCGTACCCTCACCTGGACCCTAAACCGTCCCCGTCCCCTAACCCTAACCCTAGCCCGAACCCTAACCCTAACCCTTCCCCGAAGCCTGACCCCCACCCGTGCCCTAATCCTAACCCGTACGCTAACACTAACCCGCGCCCTCACACGCATGCTCCCCGTAAAGCGTTGCCGTACCCTCACCTGGACCCTAAACCGTCCCCGTCCCCTAACCCTAACCCTAGCCCGAACCCTAACCCTAACCCTTCCCCGAAGCCTGACCCTCACCCGTGCCCTAATCCTAACCCGTACGCTAACACTAACCCGCGCCCTCACACGCACGCTCCCCCTAAAGCGTTGCCGTACCCTCACCTGGACCCTAAACCGTCCCCGTCCCCTAACCCTAACCCTAGCCCGAACCCTAACCCTAACCCTTCCCCGAAGCCTGACCCTCACCCGTGCCCTAATCCTAACCTGTACGCTAACACTAACCCGCGCCCTCACACGCACGCTCCCCCTAAAGCGTTGCCGTACCCTCACCTGGACCCTAAACCGTCCCCGTCCCCTAACCCTAACCTTAGCCCGAACCCTAACCCTAACCCTTCCCCGAAGCCTGACCCTCACCCGTGCCCTAATCCTAACCCGTACGCTAACACTAACCCGCGCCCTCACACGCACGCTCCCCCTAAAGCGTTGCCGTACCCTCACCTGGACCCTAAACCGTCCCCGTCCCCTAACCCTAACCCTAGCCCGAACCCTAACCCTAACCCTTGCCCAAAGCCTGACCCTAACCCGTGCCCTAATCCTAACCCGTACGCTAACACTAACCCGCGCCCTCACACGCACGCTCCCCCTAAAGCGTTGCCGTACCCTCACCTGGACCCTAAACCGTCCCCGTCCCCTAACCCTAACCCTAGCCCGAACCCTAACCCTAACCCTTCCCCGAAGCCTGACCCTCACCCGTCCCCTAATCCTAACCCGTACGCTAACACTAACCCGCGCCCTCACACGCACGCTTCCCCTAAATCGTTGCCGTACCCTCACCTGGACCCTAAACCGTCCCCGTCCCCTAACCCTAACCCTAGCCCGAACCCTAACCCTAACACTTCCCCAAAGCCTGACCCTCACCCGTGCCCTAATCCTAACCCGTACGCTAACACTAACCCGCGCCCTCACACGCACGCTCCCCCTAAAGCGTTGCCGTACCCTCACCTGGACCCTAAACCGTCCCCGTCCCCTAACCCTAACCCTAGCCCGAACCCTAACCCTAACCCTTCCCCGAAGCCTGACCCTCACCCGTCCCCTAATCCTAACCCGTACGCTAACACTAAGCCGCGCCCTCACACGCACGCTCCCCCTAAAGCGTTGCCATACCCTCACCTGGACCCTAAACCGTCCCCGTCCCCTAACCCTAACCCTAGCCCGAACCCTAACCCTAACCCTTCCCCGAAGCCTGACCCTCACCCGTCCCCTAATCCTAACCCGTACGCTAACACTAACCCGTGCCCTCACACGCACGCTCCCCCTAAAGCGTTGCCGTACCCTCACCTGGACCCTAAACCGTCCCCGTCCCCTAACCCTAACCCTAGCCCGAACCCTAACCCTAACCCTTCCCCGAAGCCTGACCCTCACTCGTCCCCTAATCCTAACCCGTACGCTAACACTAACCCGCGCCCTCAGACGCACGCTCCCCCTAAAGCGTTGCCGTACCCTCACCTGGACCCTAAACCGTCCCCGTCCCCTAACCCTAACCCTAGCCCGAACCCTAACCCTAACCCTTCCCCGAAGCCTGACCCTCACCCTTGCCCTAATCCTAACCCGTACGCTAACACTAACCCGCGCCCTCACACGCACGCTCCCCTTAAAGCGTTGCCATACCCTCACCTGGACCCTAAACCGTCCCCGTCCCCTAAACCTAACCCTAGCCCGAACCCTAACCCTAACCCTTCCCCGAATCCTGACCCTCACCCGTCCCATAATCCTAACCCGTACGCTAACACTAACCCGCGCCCTCACACGCACGCTCCCCCTAAAGCGTTGCCGTAACCTCACCTGGACCCTAAACCGTCCCCGTCCCCTAACCCTAACCCTAGCCCGAACCCTAATCCTAACCCTTCCCCGAAGCCTGACCCTCACCCGTCCCCTAATCCTAACCCGTACGCTAACACTAACCCGCGCCCTCACACGCACGCTCCCCCTAAAGCGTTGCCGTACCCTCACCTGGACCCTAAACCGTCCCCGTCCCCTAACCCTAACCCTAGCCCGAACCCTAACCCTAACCCTTCCCCGAAGCCTGACCCTCACCCGTCCCCTAATCCTAACCCGTACGCTAACACTAACCCGCGCCCTCACACGCACGCTCCCGCTAAAGCGTTGCCGTACCCTCACCTGGACCCTAAACCGTCCCCGTCCCCTAACCCTAACCCTAGCCCGAACCCTAACCCTAACCCTTCCCCGAAGCCTGACCCTCACCCGTCCCCTAATCCTAACCCGTACGCTAACACTAACCCGCGCCCTCACACGCACGCTCCCCCTAAAGCGTTGCCGTACCCTCACCTGGACCCTAAACCGTCCCCGTCCCCTAACCCTAACCCTAGCCCGAACCCTAACCCTAACCCTTCCCCGAAGCCTGACCCTCACCCGTGCCCTAATCCTAACCCGTACGCTAACACTAACCCGCGCCCTCACACGCACGCTCCCCCTAAAGCGTTGCCGTACCCTCACCTGGACCCTAAACCGTCCCCGTCCCCTAACCCTAACCCTAGCCCGAACCCTAACCCTAACCCTTCCCCGAAGCCTGACCCTCACCCGTCCCCTAATCGTAACCCGTACGCTAACACTAACCCGCGCCCTCACACGCACGCTCCCCCTAAAGCGTTGCCGTACCCTCACCTGGACCCTAAACCGTCCCCGTCCCCTAACCCTAACCCTAGCCCGAACCCTCACCCTAACCCTTTCCCGAAGCCTGACCCTCACCCGTGCCCTAATCCTAACACGTACGCTAACACTAACCCGCGCCCTCACACGCACGCTCCCCCTAAAGCGTTGCCGTACCCTCACCTGGACCCTAAACCGTCCCCGTCCCCTAACCCTAACCCTAGCCCGAACCCTAACCCTAACCCTTCCCCGAAGCCTGACCCTCACCCGTGCCCTAATCCTAACCCGTACGCTAACACAAATCCGCGCCCTCACACGCACGCTCCCCCTAAAGCGTTGCTGTACCCTCACCTGGACCCTAAACCGTCCCCGTCCCCTAACCCTAACCCTAGCCCGAACCCTAACCCTAACCCTTCCCCGAATCCTGACCCTCACCCGTCCCCTAATCCTAACCCGTACGCTAACACTAACCCGCGCCCTCACATGCACGCTCCCCCTAAAGCGTTGCCGTACCCTCACCTGGACCCTAAACCGTCCCCGTCCCCTAACCCTAACCCTAGCCCGAACCCTAACCCTAACCCTTCCCCGAAGCCTGACCCTCACCCGTCCCCTAATCCTAACCCGTACGCGAACACTAACCCGCGCCCTCACACGCATGCTCCCCCTAAAGCGTTGCCGTACCCTCACCTGGACCCTAAACCGTCCCCGTCCCCTAACCCTAACCCTAGCCCGAACCCTAACCCTAACACTTCCCCGAAGCCTGACCCCCACCCGTCCCCTAATCCTAACTCGTACGCTAAAACTAACCCACGCCCTCACACGCACGCTCCCCCTAAAGCGCTGCCGTACCCTCACCTGGACCCTAAACCGTCCCCGTCCCCTAACCCTAACCCTAGCCCGAACCCTAACCCTAACCCTTCACCGAAGCCTGACCCTCACCCGTCCCCTAATCCTAACCCGTACGCTAACACTAACCCGCGCCCTCACACGCACGCTCCCCCTAAAGCGTTGCCGTACCCTCACCTGGACCCTAAACCGTCCCCGTCCCCTAACCCTAACCCTAGCCCGAACCCTAACCCTAACCCTTCCCCGAAGCCTGACCCTCACCCGTGCCCTAATCCTAACCCGTACGCTAACACTAACCCGCGCCCTCACACGCACGCTCCCCCTAAAGCGTTTCCGTACCCTCACCTGGACCCTAAACCGTCCCCGTCCCCTAACCCTAACCCTAGCCCGAACCCTAACCCTAACCCTTCCCCGAAGCCTGACCCTCACCCGTGCCCTAAACCTAACCCGTACGCTAACACTAACCCACGCCCTCACACGCACGCTCCCCCAAAAGCGTTGCCGTACCCTCACCTGGACCCTAAACCGTCCCCGTCCCCTAACCCTAACCCTAGCCCGAACCCTAACCCTAACCCTTCCCCGAAGCCTGACCCTCACCCGTGCCCTAATCCTAACCCGTACGCTAACACTAACCCGCGCCCTCACACGCACGCTCCCCCTAAAGCGTTGCCGTACCCTCACCTGGACCCTAAACCGTCCCCGTCCCCTAACCCTAACCCTAGCCCGAACCCTAACCCTAACCCTTTCCCGAAGCCTGACCCTCACCCGTCCCATAATCCTAACCCGTACGCTAACACTAACCCGCGCCCTCACACGCACGCTCCCCCTAAAGCGTTGCCGTACCCTCACCTGGACCCTAAACCGTCCCCGTCCCCTAACCCTAACCCTAGCCCGAACCCTAACCCTAACCCTTCCCCGAAGCCTGACCCTAACCCGTCCCCTAATCCTAACCCGTACGCTAACACTAACCCGCGCCCTCACACGCACGCTCCCCCTAAAGCGTTGCCGTACCCTCACCTGGACCCTAAACCGTCCCCGTCCCCTAACCCTAACCCTAGCCCGAACCCTAACCCTAACCCTTCCCCGAAGCCTGACCCTCACCCGTCCCCTAATCCTAACCCGTACGCTAACACTAACCCGCGCCCTCACACGCACGCTCCCCCTAAAGCGTTGCCGTACCCTCACCTGGACCCTAAACCGTCCCCGTCCCCTAACCCTAACCCTAGCCCGAACCCTAACCCTAACCCTTCCCCGAAGCCTGACCCTCACCCGTGCCCTAATCCTAACACGTACGCTAACACTAACCCGCGCCCTCACACGCACGCTCCCCCTAAAGCGTTGCCGTACCCTCACCTGGACCCTAAACCGTCCCCGTCCCCTAACCCTAACCCTAGCCCGAACCCTAACCCTAACCCTTCCCCGAAGCCTGACCCTCACCCGTGCCCTAATCCTAACCCGTACGCTAACACTAACCCGCGCCCTCACACGCAGGCTCCCCCTAAATCGTTGCCGTACCCTCACCTGGACCCTAAACCGTCCCCGTTCCCTAACCCTAACCCTAGCGCGAACCGTAACCCTAACCCTTCCCCGAAGCCTGACCCTCACCCGTCCCCTAATCCTAACCCGTACGCTAACACTAACCCGCGCCCTCACACGCACGCTCCCCCTAAAGCGTTGCCGTACCCTCACCTGGACCCTAAACCGTCCCCGTCCCCTAACCCTAACCCTAGCCCGAACCCTAACCCTAACCCTTCCCCAAAGCCTGACCCTCACCCGTCCCCTAATCCTAACCCGTACGCTAACACTAACCCGCGCCCTCACACGCACGCTCCCCCTAAAGCGTTGCCGTACCCTCACCTGGACCCTAAACCGTCCCCGTCCCCTAACCCTAACCCTAGCCCGAACCCTAACCCTAACCCTTCCCTGAAGCCTGACCCTCACCCGTCCCCTAATCCTACCCCGTACGCTAACACTAACCCGCGCCCTCACACGCACACTCCCCGTAAAGCGTTGCCGTACCCTCACCTGGACCCTAAACCGTCCCCGTCCCCTAACCCTAACCCTAGCCCGAACCCTAACCCTAACCCTTCCCCGAAGCCTGACCCTCACCCGTGCCCTAATCCTAACCCGTACGCTAACACTAACCCGCGCCCTCACACGCACGCTCCCCCTAAAGCGTTGCCGTACCCTCACCTGGACCCTAAACCGTCCCCGTCCCCTAACCCTAACCCTAGCCCGAACCCTAACCCTAACCCTTCCCCGAAGCCTGACCCTCACCCGTGCCCTAATCCTAACCTGTACGCTAACACTAACCCGCGCCCTCACACGCACGCTCCCCCTAAAGCGTTGCCGTACCCTCACCTGGACCCTAAACCGTCCCCGTCCCCTAACCCTAACCTTAGCCCGAACCCTAACCCTAACCCTTCCCCGAAGCCTGACCCTCACCCGTGCCCTAATCCTAACCCGTACGCTAACACTAACCCGCGCCCTCACACGCACGCTCCCCCTAAAGCGTTGCCGTACCCTCACCTGGACCCTAAACCGTCCCCGTCCCCTAACCCTAACCCTAGCCCGAACCCTAACCCTAACCCTTGCCCAAAGCCTGACCCTAACCCGTGCCCTAATCCTAACCCGTACGCTAACACTAACCCGCGCCCTCACACGCACGCTCCCCGTAAAGCGTTGCCGTACCCTCACCTGGACCCTAAACCGTCCCCGTCCCCTAACCCTAACCCTAGCCCGAACCCTAACCCTAACCCTTCCCCGAAGCCTGACCCTCACCCGTGCCCTAATCCTAACCCGTACGCTAACACTAACCCGCGCCCTCACACGCACGCTCCCCCTAAAGCGTTGCCGTACCCTCACCTGGACCCTAAACCGTCCCCGTCCCCTAACCCTAACCCTAGCCCGAACCCTAACCCTAACCCTTCCCCGAAGCCTGACCCTCACCCGTGCCCTAATCCTAACCTGTACGCTAACACTAACCCGCGCCCTCACACGCACGCTCCCCCTAAAGCGTTGCCGTACCCTCACCTGGACCCTAAACCGTCCCCGTCCCCTAACCCTAACCTTAGCCCGAACCCTAACCCTAACCCTTCCCCGAAGCCTGACCCTCACCCCTGCCCTAATCCTAACCCGTACGCTAACACTAACCCGCGCCCTCACACGCACGCTCCCCCTAAAGCGTTGCCGTACCCTCACCTGGACCCTAAACCGTCCCCGTCCCCTAACCCTAACCCTAGCCCGAACCCTAACCCTAACCCTTGCCCAAAGCCTGACCCTAACCCGTGCCCTAATCCTAACCCGTACGCTAACACTAACCCGCGCCCTCACACGCACGCTCCCCCTAAAGCGTTGCCGTACCCTCACCTGGACCCTAAACCGTCCCCGTCCCCTAACCCTAACCCTAGCCCGAACCCTAACCCTAACTCTTCCCCGAAGCCTGACCCTCACCCGTCCCCTAATCCTAACCCGTACGCTAACACTAACCCGCGCCCTCACACGCACGCTTCCCCTAAATCGTTGCCGTACCCTCACCTGGACCCTAAACCGTCCCCGTCCCCTAACCCTAACCCTAGCCCGAACCCTAACCCTAACCCTTCCCCAAAGCCTGACCCTCACCCGTGCCCTAATCCTAACCCGTACGCTAACACTAACCCGCGCCCTCACACGCACGCTCCCCCTAAAGCGTTGCCGTACCCTCACCTGGACCCTAAACCGTCCCCGTCCCCTAACCCTAACCCTAGCCCGAACCCTAACCCTAACCCTTCCCCGAAGCCTGACCCTCACCCGTCCCCTAATCCTAACCCGTACGCTAACACTAAGCCGCGCCCTCACACGCACGCTCCCCCTAAAGCGTTGCCATACCCTCACCTGGACCCTAAACCGTCCCCGTCCCCTAACCCTAACCCTAGCCCGAAACCTAACCCTAACCCTTCCCCGAAGCCTGACCCTCACCCGTCCCCTAATCCTAACCCGTACGCTAACACTAACCCGTGCCCTCACACGCACGCTCCCCCTAAAGCGTTGCCGTACCCTCACCTGGACCCTAAACCGTCCCCGTCCCCTAACCCTAACCCTAGCCCGAACCCTAACCCTAACCCTTCCCCGAAGCCTGACCCTCACTCGTCCCCTAATCCTAACCCGTACGCTAACACTAACCCGCGCCCTCACACGCACGCTCCCCCTAAAGCGTTGCCGTACCCTCACCTGGACCCTAAACCGTCCCCGTCCCCTAACCCTAACCCTAGCCCGAACCCTAACCCTAACCCTTCCCCGAAGCCTGACCCTCACCCTTGCCCTAATCCTAACCCGTACGCTAACACTAACCCGCGCCCTCACACGCACGCTCCCCTTAAAGCGTTGCCATACCCTCACCTGGACCCTAAACCGTCCCCGTCCCCTAAACCTAACCCTAGCCCGAACCCTAACCCTAACCCTTCCCCGAATCCTGACCCTCACCCGTCCCATAATCCTAACCCGTACGCTAACACTAACCCGCGCCCTCACACGCACGCTCCCCCTAAAGCGTTGCCGTAACCTCACCTGGACCCTAAACCGTCCCCGTCCCCTAACCCTAACCCTAGCCCGAACCCTAATCCTAACCCTTCCCCGAAGCCTGACCCTCACCCGTCCCCTAATCCTAACCCGTACGCTAACACTAACCCGCGCCCTCACACGCACGCTCCCCCTAAAGCGTTGCCGTACCCTCACCTGGACCCTAAACCGTCCCCGTCCCCTAACCCTAACCCTAGCCCGAACCCTAACCCTAACCCTTCCCCGAAGCCTGACCCTCACCCGTCCCCTAATCCTAACCCGTACGCTAACACTAACCCGCGCCCTCACACGCACGCTCCCGCTAAAGCGTTGCCGTACCCTCACCTGGACCCTAAACCGTCCCCGTCCCCTAACCCTAACCCTAGCCCGAACCCTAACCCTAACCCTTCCCCGAAGCCTGACCCTCACCCGTCCCCTAATCCTAACCCGTACGCTAACACTAACCCGCGCCCTCACACGCACGCTCCCCCTAAAGCGTTGCCGTACCCTCACCTGGACCCTAAACCGTCCCCGTCCCCTAACCCTAACCCTAGCCCGAACCCTAACCCTAACCCTTCCCCGAAGCCTGACCCTCACCCGTGCCCTAATCCTAACCCGTACGCTAACACTAACCCGCGCCCTCACACGCACGCTCCCCCTAAAGCGTTGCCGTACCCTCACCTGGACCCTAAACCGTCCCCGTCCCCTAACCCTAACCCTAGCCCGAACCCTAACCCTAACCCTTCCCCGAAGCCTGACCCTCACCCGTCCCCTAATCGTAACCCGTACGCTAACACTAACCCGCGCCCTCACACGCACGCTCCCCCTAAAGCGTTGCCGTGCCCTCACCTGGACCCTAAACCGTCCCCGTCCCCTAACCCTAACCCTAGCCCGAACCCTAACCCTAACCCTTTCCCGAAGCCTGACCCTCACCCGTGCCCTAATCCTAACACGTACGCTAACACTAACCCGCGCCCTCACACGCACGCTCCCCCTAAAGCGTTGCCGTACCCTCACCTGGACCCTAAACCGTCCCCGTCCCCTAACCCTAACCCTAGCCCGAACCCTAACCCTAACCCTTCCCCGAAGCCTGACCCTCACCCGTGCCCTAATCCTAACCCGTACGCTAACACAAATCCGCGCCCTCACACGCACGCTCCCCCTAAAGCGTTGCCGTACCCTCTCCTGGACCCTAAACCGTCCCCGTCCCCTAACCCTAACCCTAGCCCGAACCCTAACCCTAACCCTTCCCCGAATCCTGACCCTCACCCGTCCCCTAATCCTAACCCGTACGCTAACACTAACCCGCGCCCTCACATGCACGCTCCCCCTAAAGCGTTGCCGTACCCTCACCTGGACCCTAAACCGTCCCCGTCCCCTAACCCTAACCCTAGCCCGAACCCTAACCCTAACCCTTCCCCGAAGCCTGACCCTCACCCGTCCCCTAATCCTAACCCGTACGCGAACACTAACCCGCGCCCTCACACGCATGCTCCCCCTAAAGCGTTGCCGTACCCTCACCTGGACCCTAAACCGTCCCCGTCCCCTAACCCTAACCCTAGCCCGAACCCTAACCCTAACCCTTCCCCGAAGCCTGACCCCCACCCGTCCCCTAATCCTAACTCGTACGCTAAAACTAACCCACGCCCTCACACGCACGCTCCCCCTAAAGCGCTGCCGTACCCTCACCTGGACCCTAAACCGTCCCCGTCCCCTAACCCTAACCCTAGCCCGAACCCTAACCCTAACCCTTCACCGAAGCCTGACCCTCACCCGTCCCCTAATCCTAACCCGTACGCTAACACTAACCCGCGCCCTCACACGCACGCTCCCCCTAAAGCGTTGCCGTACCCTCAACTGGACCCTAAACCGTCCCAGTCCCCTAACCCTAACCCTAGCCCGAACCCTAACCCTAACCCTTCCCCGAAGCCTGACCCTCACCCGTGCCCTAATCCTAACTCGAACGCTAACACTAACCCGCGCCCTCACACGCACGCTCCCCCTAAAGCGTTGCCGTACCCTCACCTGGACCCTAAACCGTCCCCGTCCCCTAACCCTAACCCTAGCCCGAACCCTAACCCTAAACCTTCCCCGAAGCCTGACCCTCACCCGTCCCCTAATCCTAACCCGTACGCTAACACTAACCCGCGCCCTCACACGCACACTCCCCCTAAAGCGTTGCCGTACCCTCACCTGGACCCTAAACCGTCCCCGTCCCCTAACCCTAACCCTAGCCCGAACCCTAACCCTAACCCTTCCCCGAAGCCTGACCCTCACCCGTCCCCTAATCCTAACCCGTACGCTAACACTAACCCGCGCCCTCACACGCACGCTCCCCCTAAAGCGTTGCCGTACGCTCACCTGGACCCTAAACCGTCCCCGTCCCCTAACCCTAACCCTAGCCCGAACCCTAACCCTAACCCTTCCCCGAAGCCTGACCCTCACCCGTGCCCTAATCCTAACCCGTACGCTAACACTAACCCGCGCCCTCACACGCACGCTCCCCCTAAAGCGTTGCCGTACCCTCACCTGGACCCTAAACCGTCCCCGTCCCCTAACCCTAACCCTAGCCCGAACCCTAACCCTAACCCTTCCCCGAAGCCTGACCCTCACCCGTCCCCTAATCCTAACCCGTACGCTAACACTAACCCGCGCCCTCACACGCACGCTCCCCCTAAAGCGTTGCCGTACCCTCACCTGGACCCTAAACCGTCCCCGTCCCCTAACCCTAACCCTAGCCCGAACCCTAACCCTAACCCTTCCCCGAAGCCTGACCCTCACCCGTGCCCTAATCCTAACCCGTACGCTAACACTAACCCGCGCCCTCACACGCACGCTCCCCCTAAAGCGTTGCCGTACCCTCACCTGGACCCTGAACCGTCCCCGTCCCCTAACCCTAACCCTAGCCCGAACCCTAACCCTAAACCTTCCCCGAAGCCTGACCCTCACCCGTCCCCTAATCCTAACCCGTACGCTAACACTAACCCGCGCCCTCACACGCACGCTCCCCCTAAAGCGTTGCCGTACCCTCACCTGGACCCTAAACCGTCCCCGTCCCCTAACCCTAACCCTAGCCCGAACCCTAACCCTAACCCTTCCCCGAAGCCTGACCCTCACCCGTGCCCTAATCCTAACCCGTACGCTAACACTAACCCGCGCCCTCACACGCACGCTCCCCCTAAAGCGTTGCCGTACCCTCACCTGGACCCTAAACCGTCCCCGTCCCCTAACCCTAACCCTAGCCCGAACCCTAACCCTAACCCTTCCCCGAAGCCTGACCCTCACCCGTCCCCTAATCGTAACCCGTACGCGAACACTAACCCGCGCCCTCACACGCACGCTCCCCCTAAAGCGTTGCCGTACCCTCACCTGGACCCTAAACCGTCCCCGTCCCCTAACCCTAACCCTAGCCCGAACCCTAACCCTAACCCTTCCCCGAAGCCTGACCCTCACCCGTGCCCTAATCCTAACACGTACGCTAACACTAACCCGCGCCCTCACACGCACGCTCCCCCTAAAGCGTTGCCGTACCCTCACCTGGACCCTAAACCGTCCCCGTCCCCTAACCCTAACCCTAGCCCGAACCCTAACCCTAACCCTTCCCCGAAGCCTGACCCTCACCTGTGCCCTAATCCTAACCCGTACGCTAACACTAACCCGCGCCCTCACACGCACGCTCCCCCTAAAGCGTTGCCGTACCCTCACCTGGACCCTAAACCGTCCCCGTCCCCTAACCCTAACCCTAGCCCGAACCCTAACCCTAAACCTTCCCCGAAGCCTGACCCTCACCCGTCCCCTAATCCTAACCCGTACGCTAACACTAACCCGCGCCCTCACACGCACGCTCCCCCTAAAGCGTTGCCGTACCCTCACCTGGACCCTAAACCGTCCCCGTCCCCTAACCCTAACCCTAGCCCGAACCCTAACCCTAACCCTTCCCCGAAGCCTGACCCTCACCCGTGCCCTAATCCTAACCCGTACGCGAACACTAACCCGCGCCCTCACACGCACGCTCCCCCTAAAGCGTTGCCGTACCCTCACCTGGACCCTAAACCGTCCCCGTCCCCTAACCCTAACCCTAGCCCGAACCCTAACCCTAACCCTTCCCCGAAGCCTGACCCTCACCCGTCCCCTAATCGTAACCCGTACGCGAACACTAACCCGCGCCCTCACACGCACGCTCCCCCTAAAGCGTTGCTGTACCCTCACCTGGACCCTAAACCGTCCCCGTCCCCTAACCCTAACCCTAGCCCGAACCCTAACCCTAACCCTTCCCCGAAGCCTGACCCTCACCCGTGCCCTAATCCTAACACGTACGCTAACACTAACCCGCGCCCTCACACGCACGCTCCCCCTAAAGCGTTTCCGTACCCTCACCTGGACCCTAAACCGTCCCCGTCCCCTAACCCTAACCCTAGCCCGAACCCTAACCCTAACCCTTCCCCGAAGCCTGACCCTCACCCGTGCCCTAATCCTAACCCGTACGCTAACACTAACCCGCGCCCTCACACGCACGCTCCCCCTAAAGCGTTGCCGTAACCTCACCTGGACCCTAAACCGTCCCCGTCCCCTAACCCTAACCCTAGCCCGAACCCTAATCCTAACCCTTCCCCGAAGCCTGACCCTCACCCGTCCCCTAATCCTAACCCGTACGCTAACACTAACCCGCGCCCTCACACGCACGCTCCCCCTAAAGCGTTGCCGTACCCTCACCTGGACCCTAAACCGTCCCCGTCCCCTAACCCTAACCCTAGCCCGAACCCTAACCCTAACCCTTCCCCGAAGCCTGACCCTCACCCGTCCCCTAATCCTAACCCGTACGCTAACACTAACCCGCGCCCTCACACGCACGCTCCCCCTAAAGCGTTGCCGTACCCTCACCTGGACCCTAAACCGTCCCCGTCCCCTAACCCTAACCCTAGCCCGAACCCTAACCCTAACCCTTCCCCGAAGCCTGACCCTCACCCGTCCCCTAATCCTAACCCGTACGCTAACACTAACCCGCGCCCTCACACGCACGCTCCCCCTAAAGCGTTGCCGTACCCTCACCTGGACCCTAAACCGTCCCCGTCCCCTAACCCTAACCCTAGCCCGAACCCTAACCCTAACCCTTCCCCGAAGCCTGACCCTCACCCGTGCCCTAATCCTAACCCGTACGCTAACACTAACCCGCGCCCTCACACGCACGCTCCCCCTAAAGCGTTGCCGTACCCTCACCTGGACCCTAAACCGTCCCCGTCCCCTAACCCTAACCCTAGCCCGAACCCTAACCCTAACCCTTCCCCGAAGCCTGACCCTCACCCGTCCCCTAATCGTAACCCGTACGCTAACACTAACCCGCGCCCTCACACGCACGCTCCCCCTAAAGCGTTGCCGTACCCTCACCTGGACCCTAAACCGTCCCCGTCCCCTAACCCTAACCCTAGCCCGAACCCTAACCCTAACCCTTTCCCGAAGCCTGACCCTCACCCGTGCCCTAATCCTAACACGTACGCTAACACTAACCCGCGCCCTCACACGCACGCTCCCCCTAAAGCGTTGCCGTACCCTCACCTGGACCCTAAACCGTCCCCGTCCCCTAACCCTAACCCTAGCCCGAACCCTAACCCTAACCCTTCCCCGAAGCCTGACCCTCACCCGTGCCCTAATCCTAACCCGTACGCTAACACTAACCCGCGCCCTCACACGCACGCTCCCCCTAAAGCGTTGCCATACCCTCACCTGGACCCTAAACCGTCCCCGTCCCCTAACCCTAACCCTAGCCCGAACCCTAACCCTAACCCTTCCCCGAAGCCTGACCCTCACCCGTCCCGTAATCCTAACCCGTACGCTAACACTAACCCGCGCCCTCACACGCACGCTCCCCCTAAAGCGTTGCCGTACCCTCACCTGGACCCTAAACCGTCCCCGTCCCCTAACCCTAACCCTAGCCCGAACCCTAACCCTAACCCTTCCCCGAAGCCTGACCCTCACCCGTGCCCTAATCCTAACCCGTACGCTAACACTAACCCGCGCCCTCACACGCACGCTCCCCCTAAAGCGTTGCCGTACCCTCACCTGGACCCTAAACCGTCCCCGTCCCCTAACCCTAACCCTAGCCCGAACCCTAACCCTAACCCTTCCCCGAAGCCTGACCCTCACCCGTCCCCTAATCCTAACCCGTACGCTAACACTAACCCGCGCCCTCACATGCACGCTCCCCCTAAAGCGTTGCCGTACCCTCACCTGGACCCTAAACCGTCCCCGTCCCCTAACCCTAACCCTAGCCCGAACCCTAACCCTAACCCTTCCCCGAAGCCTGACCCTCACCCGTCCCCTAATCCTAACCCGTACGCGAACACTAACCCGCGCCCTCACACGCATGCTCCCCCTAAAGCGTTGCCGTACCCTCACCTGGACCCTAAACCGTCCCCGTCCCCTAACCCTAACCCTAGCCCGAACCCTAACCCTAACCCTTCCCCGAAGCCTGACCCCCACCCGTCCCCTAATCCTAACTCGTACGCTAAAACTAACCCACGCCCTCACACGCACGCTCCCCCTAAAGCGCTGCCGTACCCTCACCTGGACCCTAAACCGTCCCCGTCCCCTAACCCTAACCCTAGCCCGAACCCTAACCCTAACCCTTCCCCGAAGCCTGACCCTCACCCGTCCCCTAATCCTAACCCGTACGCTAACACTAACCCGCGCCCTCACACGCACGCTCCCCCTAAAGCGTTGCCGTACCCTCACCTGGACCCTAAACCGTCCCCGTCCCCTAACCCTAACCCTAGCCCGAACCCTAACCCTAACCCTTGCCCGAAGCCTGACACTAACCCGTGCCCTAATCCTAACCCGTACGCTAACACTAACCCGCGCCCTCACACGCACGCTCCCCCTAAAGCGTTGCCGTACCCTCACCTGGACCCTAAACCGTCCCCGTCCCCTAACCCTAACCCTAGCCCGAACCCTAACCCTAACTCTTCCCCGAAGCCTGACCCTCACCCGTCCCCTAATCCTAACCCGTACGCTAACACTAACCCGCGCCCTCACACGCACGCTCCCCCTAAAGCGTTGCCGTACCGTCACCTGGACCCTAAACAGTAACCGTCCCCTAACCCTAACCCTAGCCCGAACCCTAACCCTAACCCTTCCCCGAAGCCTGACCCTCACCCGTGCCCTAATCCTAACCCGTACGCTAACACTAACCCGCGCCCTCACACGCACGCTCCCCCTAAAGCGTTGCCGTACCCTCACCTGGACCCTAAACCGTCCCCGTCCCCTAACCCTAACCCTAGCCCGAACCCTAACCCTAACCCTTCCCCGAAGCCTGACCCTCACCCGTCCCCTAATCCTAACCCGTACGCGAACACTAACCCGCGCCCTCACACGCATGCTCCCCCTAAAGCGTTGCCGTACCCTCACCTGGACCCTAAACCGTCCCCGTCCCCTAACCCTAACCCTAGCCCGAACCCTAACCCTAACCCTTCCCCGAAGCCTGACCCTCACCCGTCCCATAATCCTAACCCGTACGCTAACACTAACCCGCGCCCTCACACGCACGCTCCCCCTAAAGCGTTGCCGTACCCTCACCTGGACCCTAAACCGTCCCCGTCCCCTAACCCTAACCCTAGCCCGAACCCTAACCCTAACCCTTCCCCGAAGCCTGACCCTCACCCGTGCCCTAATCCTAAACCGTACGCTAACACTAACCCGCGCCCTCACACGCACGCTCCCCCTAAAGCGTTGCCATACCCTCACCTGGACCCTAAACCGTCCCCGTCCCCTAACCCTAACCCTAGCCCGAACCCTAACCCTAACCCTTCCCCGAAGCCTGACCCTCACCCGTCCCGTAATCCTAACCCGTACGCTAACACTAACCCGCGCCCTCACACGCACGCTCCCCCTAAAGCGTTGCCGTACCCTCACCTGGACCCTAAACCGTCCCCGTCCCCTAACCCTAACCCTAGCCCGAACCCTAACCCTAACCCTTCCCCGAAGCCTGACCCTCACCCGTGCCCTAATCCTAACCCGTACGCTAACACTAACCCGCGCCCTCACACGCACGCTCCCCCTAAAGCGTTGCCGTACCCTCACCTGGACCCTAAACCGTCCCCGTCCCCTAACCCTAACCCTAGCCCGAACCCTAACCCTAACCCTTCCACGAAGCCTGACCCTCACCCGTGCCCTAATCCTAACCCGTACGCTAACACTAACCCGCGCCCTCACACGCACGCTCCCCCTAAAGCGTTGCCGTACCCTCACCTGGACCCTAAACCGTCCCCGTCCCCTAACCCTAACCCTAGCCCGAACCCTAACCCTAACTCTTCCCCGAAGCCTGACCCTCACCCGTCCCCTAATCCTAACCCGTACGCTAACACTAACCCGCGCCCTCACACGCACGCTCCCCCTAAAGCGTTGCCATACCCACACCTGGACCCTAAACCGTCCCCGTCCCCTAACCCTAACCCTAGCCCGAACCCTAACCCTAACCCTTCCCCGAAGCCTGACCCTCACCCCTCCCCTAATCCTAACCCGTACGCTAACACTAACCCGCGCCCTCACACGCACGCTCCCCCTAAAGCGTTGCCGTACCCTCACCTGGACCCTAAACCGTCCCCGTCCCCTAACCCTAACCCTAGCCCGAACCCTAACCCTAACCCTTTCCCGAAGCCTGACCCTCACCCGTGCCCTAATCCTAACACGTACGCTAACACTAAGCCGCGCCCTCACACGCACGCTCCCCCTAAAGCGTTGCCGTACCCTCACCTGGACCCTAAACCGTCCCCGTCCCCTAACCCTAACCCTAGCCCGAACCCTATCCCTAACCCTTCCCCGAAGCCTGACCCTCACCCGTGCCCTAATCCTAACCCGTACGCTAACACTAACCCGCGCCCTCACACGCACGCTCCCCCTAAAGCGTTGCCGTACCCTCACCTGGACCCTAAACCGTCCCCGTCCCCTAACCCTAACCCTAGCCCGAACCCTAACCCTAACCCTTCCCCGAATCCTGACCCTCACCCGTCCCCTAATCCTAACCCGTACGCTAACACTAACCCGCGCCCTCACATGCACGCTCCCCCTAAAGCGTTGCCGTACCCTCACCTGGACCCTAAACCGTCCCCGTCCCCTAACCCTAACCCTAGCCCGAACCCTAACCCTAACCCTTCCCCGAAGCCTGACCCTCACCCGTCCCCTAATCCTAACCCGTACGCTAACACTAACCCGCGCCCTCACACGCACGCTCCCCCTAAAGCGTTGCCGTACCGTCACCTGGACCCTAAACAGTAACCGTCCCCTAACCCTAACCCTAGCCCGAACCCTAACCCTAACCCTTCCCCGAAGCCTGACCCTCACCCGTGCCCTAATCCTAACCCGTACGCTAACACTAACCCGCGCCCTCACACGCACGCTCCCCCTAAAGCGTTGCCGTACCCTCACCTGGACCCTAAACCGTCCCCGTCCCCTAACCCTAACCCTAGCCCGAACCCTAACCCTAACCCTTCCCTGAATCCTGACCCTCACCCGTCCCCTAATCCTAACCCGTACGCTAACACTAACCCGCGCCCTCACATGCACGCTCCCCCTAAAGCGTTGCCGTACCCTCACCTGGACCCTAAACCGTCCCCGTCCCCTAACCCTAACCCTAGCCCGAACCCTAACCCTAACCATTCCCCGAAGCCTGACCCTCACCCGTCCCCTAATCCTAACCCGTATGCGAACACTAACCCGCGCCCTCACACGCATGCTCCCCCTAAAGCGTTGCCGTACCCTCACCTGGACCCTAAACCGTCCCCGTCCCCTAACCCTAACCCTAGCCCGAACCCTAACCCTAACCCTTCCCCGAAGCCTGACCCTCACCCGTCCCATAATCCTAACCCGTACGCTAACACTAACCCGCGCCCTCACACGCACGCTCCCCCTAAAGCGTTGCCGTACCCTCACCTGGACCCTAAACCGTCCCCGTCCCCTAACCCTAACCCTAGCCCGAACCCTAACCCTAACCCTTCCCCGAAGCCTGACCCACACCCGTGCCCTAATCCTAACCCGTACGCTAACACTAACCCGCGCCCTCACACGCACGCTCCCCCTAAAGCGTTGCCATACCCTCACCTGGACCCTAAACCGTCCCCGTCCCCTAACCCTAACCCTAGCCCGAACCCTAACCCTAACCCTTCCCCGAAGCCTGACCCTCACCCGTCCCGTAATCCTAACCCGTACGCTAACACTAACCCGCGCCCTCACACGCACGCTCCCCCTAAAGCGTTGCCGTACCCTCACCTGGACCCTAAACCGTGCCCGTCCCCTAACCCTAACCCTAGCCCGAACCCTAACCCTAACCCTTCCCCGAAGCCTGACCCTCATCCGTGCCCTAATCCTAACACGTACGCTAACACTAACCCGCGCCCTCACACGCACGCTCCCCCTAAAGCATTGCCGTACCCTCACCTGGACCCTAAACCGTCCCCGTCCCCTAACCCTAACCCTAGCCCGAACCCTAACCCTAAACCTTCCCCGAAGCCTGACCCTCACCCGTCCCCTAATCCTAACCCGTACGCTAACACTAACCCGCGCCCTCACACGCACGCTCCCCCTAAAGCGTTGCCGTACCCTCACCTGGACCCTAAACCGTCCCCGTCCCCTAACCCTAACCCTAGCTCGAACCCTAACCCTAACCCTTCCCCGAAGCCTGACCCTCACCCGTCCCCTAATCCTAACCCGTACGCTAACACTAACCCGCGCCCTCACACGCACGCTCCCCCTAAAGCGTTGCCGTACCCTCACCTGGACCCTAAACCGTCCCCGTCCCCTAACCCTAACCCTAGCCCGAACCCTAACCCTAACCCTTCCCCGAAGCCTGACCCTCACCCGTCCCCTAATCGTAACCCGTACGCGAACACTAACCCGCGCCCTCACACGCACGCTCCCCCTAAAGCGTTGCCGTACCCTCACCTGGACCCTAAACCGTCCCCGTCCCCTAACCCTAACCCTAGCCCGAACCCTAACCCTAACCCTTCCCCGAAGCCTGACCTTCACCCGTGCCCTAATCCTAACACGTACGCTAACACTAACCCGCGCCCTCACACGCACGCTCCCCCTAAAGCGTTTCCGTACCCTCACCTGGACCCTAAACCGTCCCCGTCCCCTAACCCTAACCCTAGCCCGAACCCTAACCCTAACCCTTCCCCGAAGCCTGACCCTCACCCGTGCCCTAATCCTAACCCGTACGCTAACACTAACCCGCGCCCTCACACGCACGCTCCCCCTAAAGCGTTGCCGTACCCTCACCTGGACCCTAAACCGTCCCCGTCCCCTAACCCTAACCCTAGCCCGAAGCCTAACCCTAACCCTTCCCCGAAGCCTGACCCTCACCCGTCCCCTAATCCTAACCCGTACGCTAACACTGACCCGCGCCCTCACACGCACGCTCCCCCTAAAGCGCTGCCGTACCCTCACCTGGACCCTAAACCGTCCCCGTCCCCTAACCCTAACCCTAGCCCGAATCCTAACCCTAACCGTTCCCCGAAGCCTGACCCTCACCCGTGCCCTAATCCTAACCCGTACGCTAACACTAACCCGCGCCCTCACACGCACGCTCCCCCTAAAGCGTTGCCGTACCCTCACCTGGACCCTAAACCGTCCCCGTCCCCTAACCCTAACCCTAGCCCGAACCCTAACCCTAACCCTTCCCCGAAGCCTGACCCTCACCCGTCCCCTAATCCTAACCCGTACGCTAACACTAACCCGCGCCCTCACACGCACGCTCCCCCTAAAGCGTTGCCGTACCCTCACCTGGACCCTAAACCGTCCCCGTCCCCTAACCCTAACCCTAGCCCGAACCCTAACCCTAACCCTTCCCCGAAGCCTGACCCTCACCCGTCCCCTAATCCTAACCCGTACGCTAACACTAACCCGCGCCCTCACACGCACGCTCCCCCTAAAGCGTTGCCGTACATTCACCTGGACCCTAAACCGTCCCCGTCCCCTAACCCTAACCCTAGCCCGAACCCTAACCCTAACCCTTCCCCGAAGCCTGACCCTCACCCGTCCCCTAATCCTAACCCGTACGCTAACACTAACCCGCGCCCTCACACGCACGCTCCCCCTAAAGCGTTGCCGTACCCTCACCTGGACCCTAAACCGTCCCCGTCCCCTAACCCTAACCCTAGCCCGAACCCTAACCCTAACCCTTCCCCGAAGCCTGACCCTCACCCGTGCCCTAATCCTAACCCGTACGCTAACACTAACCCGCGCCCTCACACGCACGCTCCCCCTAAAGCGTTGCCGTACCCTCAACTGGACCCTAAACCGTCCCCGTCCCCTAACCCTAACCCTAGCCCGAACCCTAACCCTAACCCTTCCCCGAAGCCTGACCCTCACCCGTGCCCTAATCCTAACCCATACGCTAACACTAACCCGCGCCCTCACACGAACGCTCCCTCTAAAGCGTTGCCGTACCCCCACCTGGACCCTAAACCGTCCCCGTCCCCTAACCCTAACCCTAGCCCGAACCCTAACCCTAACCCTTCCCCGAAGCCTGACCCTCACCCGTCCCCTAATCGTAACCCGTACGCGAACACTAACCCGCGCCCTCACACGCACGCTCCCCCTAAAGCGTTGCCGTACCCTCACCTGGACCCTAAACTGTCCCCGTCCCCTAACCCTAACCCTAGCCCGAACCCTAACCCTAACCCTTCCCCGAAGCCTGACCCTCACCCGTCCCCTAATCCTAATCCGTACGCTAACACTAACCCGCGCCCTCACACGCACGCTCCCCCTAAAGCGTTGCCGTACACTCACCTGGATCCTAAACCGTCCCCGTCCCCTAACCCTAACCCTAGCCCGAACCCTAACCCTAACCCTTCCCCGAAGCATGACCCTCACCCGTCCCCTATTCCTAACTCGTACGCTAAAACTAACCCACGCCCTCACACGCACGCTCCCCCTAAAGCGTTGCCGTACCCTCACCTGGACCCTAAACCGTCCCCGTCCCCTAACCCTAACCCTAGCCCGAACCCTAACCCTAACCCTTCCCCGAAGCCTGACCCTCACCCGTCCCATAATCCTAACCCGTACGCTAACACTAACCCGCGCCCTCACACGCACGCTCCCCCTAAAGCGTTGCCGTACCCTCACCTGGACCCTAAACCGTCCCCGTCCCCTAACCCTAACCCTAGCCCGAACCCTAACCCTAACCCTTCCCCGAAGCCTGACCCTAACCCGTCCCCTAATCCTAACCCGTACGCTAACACTAACCCGCGCCCTCACACGCACGCTCCCCCTAAAGCGTTGCCGTACCCTCACCTGGACCCTAAACCGTCCCCGTCCCCTAACCCTAACCCTAGCCCGAACCCTAACCCTAACCCTTCCCCGAAGCCTGACCCTCACCCGTGCCCTAATCCTAACCCGTACGCTAACACTAACCCGCGCCCTCACACGCACGCTCCCCCTAAAGCGTTGCCGTACCCTCACCTGGACCCTAAACCGTCCCCGTCCCCTAACCCTAACCCTAGCCCGAACCCTAACCCTAACCCTTCCCCGAAGCCTGACCCTCACCCGTCCCCTAATCCTAACCCGTACGCTAACACTAACCCGCGCCCTCACACGCACGCTCCCCCTAAAGCGTTGCCGTACCCTCACCTGGACCCTAAACCGTCCCCATCCCCTAACCCTAACCCTAGCCCGAACCCTAACCCTAACCCTTCCCCAGCCTGACCCTCACCCGTCCCCTAATCCTAACCCGTACGCTAACACTAATCCACGCCCTCACACGCACGCTCCCCCTAAAGCGTTGCCGTACCCTCACCTGGACCCTAAACCGTCCCCGTCCCCTAACCCTAACCCTAGCCCGAACCCTAACCCTAACCCTTCCATGAAGCCTGACCCTCACCCGTGCCCTAATCCTAACACGTACGCTAACACTAACCCGCGCCCTCACACGCACGCTCCCCCTAAAGCGTTGCCGTACCCTCACCTGGACCCTAAACCGTCCCCGTCCCCTAACCCTAACCCTAGCCCGAACCCTAACCCTAACCCTTCCCCGAAGCCTGACCCTCACCCGTGCCCTAATCCTAACCCGTACGCTAACACTAACCCGCGCCCTCACACGCACGCTCCCCCTAAAGCGTTGCCGTACCCTCACCTGGACCCTAAACCGTCCCCGTCCCCTAACCCTAACCCTAGCCCGAACCCTAACCCTAACCCTTCCCCGAATCCTGACCCTCACCCTTCCCCTAATCCTAACCCGTACGCTAACACTAACCCGCGCCCTCACATGCACGCTCCCCCTAAAGCGTTGCCGTACCCTCACCTGGACCCTAAACCGTCCCCGTCCCCTAACCCTAACCCTAGCCCGAACCCTAACCCTAACCCTTCCACGAAGCCTGACCCTCACCCGTCCCCTAATCCTAACCCGTACGCGAACACTAACCCGCGCCCTCACACGCACGCTCCCCCTAAAGCGTTGCCGTACCCTCACCTGGACCCTAAACCGTCCCCGTCCCCTAACCCTAACCCTAGCCCGAACCCTAACCCTAACCCTTCCCCGAAGCCTGACCCTCATCCGTGCCCTAATCCTAACACGTACGCTAACACTAACCCGCGCCCTCACACACACGCTCCCCCTAAAGCGTTGCCGTACCCTCACCTGGACCCTAAACCGTCCCCGTCCCCTAACCCTAACCCTAGACCGAACCCTAACCCTAACCCTTCCCCGAAGCCTGACCCTCACCCGTGCCCTAATCCTAACCCGTACGCTAACACTAACCCGCGCCCTCACACGCACGCTCCCCCTAAAGCGTTGCCGTACCCTCACCTGGACCCTAAACCGTCCCCGTCCCCTAACCCTAACCCTAGCCCGAACCCTAACCCTAACCCTTCCCCGAAGCCTGACCCTCACCCGTGCCCTAATCCTAACCCGTAAGCTAACACTAACCCGCGCCCTCACACGCACGCTCCCCCTAAAGCGTTGCCGTACCCTCACCTGGACCCTAAACCGTCCCCGTCCCCTAACCCTAACCCTAGCCCGAACCCTAACCCTAACCCTTCCCCGAAGCCTGACCCTCACCCGTGCCCTAATCCTAACCCATACGCTAACACTAACCCGCGCCCTCACACGCACGCTCCCTCTAAAGCGTTGCCGTACCCCCACCTGGACCCTAAACCGTCCCCGTCCCCTAACCCTAACCCTTGCCCGAACCCTAACCCTAACCCTTCCCCGAAGCCTGACACTCACCCGTCCCCTAATCGTAACCCGTACGCGAACACTAACCCGCGCCCTCACACGCACGCTCCCCCTAAAGCGTTGCCGTACCCTCACCTGGACCCTAAACCGTCCCCGTCCCCTAACCCTAACCCTAGCCCGAACCCTAACCCTAACCCTTCCCCGAAGCCTGACCCTCACCCGTGCCCTAATCCTAACCCGTACGCTAACACTAACCCGCGCCCTCACACGCACGCTCCCCCTAAAGCGTTGCCGTACCCTCACCTGGACCCTAAACCGTCCCCGTCCCCTAACCCAACCCTAGCCCGAACCCTAACCCTAACCCTTCCCCGAAGCCTGACCCTCACCCGTGCCCTAATCCTAACCCGTACGCTAACACTAACCCGCGCCCTCACACGCACGCTCCCCCTAAAGCGTTGCCGTACCCTCACCTGGACCCTAAACCGTCCCCGTCCCCTAACCCTAACCCTAGCCCGAACCCTAACCCTAACCCTTCCCCGAAGCCTGACCCTCACCCGTGCCCTAATCCTAACCCATACGCTAACACTAATCCGGGCCCTCACACGCATGCTCCCTCTAAAGCGTTGCCGTACCCACACCTGGACCCTAAACCGTCCCCGTCCCCTAACCCTAACCCTAGCCCGAACCCTAACCCTAACCCTTCCCCGAAGCCTGACCCTCACCCGTCCCCTAATCGTAACCCGTACGCGAACACTAACCCGCGCCCTCACACGCACGCTCCCCCTAAAGCGTTGCCGTACCCTCACCTGGACCCTAAACCGTCCCCGTCCCCTAACCCTAACCCTAGCCCGAACCCTAACCCTAACCCTTCCCCGAAGCATGACCCTCACCCGTCCCCTATTCCTAACTCGTACGCTAAAACTACCCCACGCCCTCACACGCACGCTCCCCCTAAAGCGTTGCCGTACCCTCACCTGGACCCTAAACCGTCCCCGTCCCCTAACCCTAACCCTAGCCCGAACCCTAACCCTAACCCTTCCCCGAAGCCTGACCCTCACCCGTCCCCTAATCCTAACCCGTACGCTAACACTAACCCGCGCCCTCACACGCACGCTCCCCCTAAAGCGTTGCCGTACCCTCACCTGGACCCTAAACCGTCCCCGTCCCCTAACCCTAACCCTAGCCCGAACCCTAACCCTAACCCTTCCCCGAAGCATGACCCTCACCCGTCCCCTATTCCTAACTCGTACGCTAAAACTACCCCACGCCCTCACACGCACGCTCCCCCTAAAGCGTTGCCGTACCCTCACCTGGACCCTAAACCGTCCCCGTCCCCTAACCCTAACCCTAGCCCGAACCCTAACCCTAACCCTTCCCCGAAGCCTGACCCTCACCCGTCCCCTAATCCTAACCCGTACGCTAACACTAACCCGCGCCCTCACACGCACGCTCCCCCTAAAGCGTTGCCGTACCCTCACCTGGACCCTAAACCGTCCCTGTCCCCTAACCCTAACCCTAGCCCGAACCCTAACCCTAACCCTTCCCCGAAGCCTGACCCTCACCCGTGCCCTAATCCTAACCCGTAAGCTAACACTAACCCGCGCCCTCACACGCACGCTCCCCCTAAAGCGTTGCCGTACCCTCACCTGGACCCTAAACCGTCCCCGTCCCCTAACCCTAACCCTAGCCCGAACCCTAACCCTAACCCTTCCCCGAAGCCTGACCCTCACCCGTGCCCTAATCCTAACCCATACGCTAACACTAACCCGCGCCCTCACACGCACGCTCCCTCTAAAGCGTTGCCGTACCCCCACCTGGACCCTAAACCGTCCCCGTCCCCTAACCCTAACCCTTGCCCGAACCCTAACCCTAACCCTTCCCCGAAGCCTGACCCTCACCCGTCCCCTAATCGTAACCCGTACGCGAACACTAACCCGCGCCCTCACACGCACGCTCCCCCTAAAGCGTTGCCGTACCCTCACCTGGACCCTAAACCGTCCCCGTCCCCTAACCCTAACCCTAGCCCGAACCCTAACCCTAACCCTTCCCCGAAGCCTGACCCTCACCCGTCCCCTAATCCTAACCCGTACGCGAACACTAACCCGCGCCCTCACACGCATGCTCCCCCTAAAGCGTTGCCGTACCCTCACCTGGACCCTAAACCGTCCCCGTCCCCTAACCCTAACCCTAGCCCGAACCCTAACCCTAACCCTTCCCCGAAGCCTGACCCTCATCCGTGCCCTAATCCTAACACGTACGCTAACACTAACCCGCGCCCTCACACACACGCTCCCCCTAAAGCGTTGCCGTACCCTCACCTGGACCCTAAACCGTCCCCGTCCCCTAACCCTAACCCTAGCCCGAACCCTAACCCTAACCCTTCCCCGAAGCCTGACCCTCACCCGTGCCCTAATCCTAACCCGTACGCTAACACTAACCCGCGCCCTCACACGCACGCTCCCCCTAAAGCGTTGCCGTACCCTCACCTGGACCCTAAACCGTCCCCGTCCCCTAACCCTAACCCTAGCCCGAACCCTAACCCTAACCCTTCCCCGAAGCCTGACCCTCACCCGGGCCCTAATCCTAACCCGTACGCTAACACTAACCCGCGCCCTCACACGCACGCTCCCCCTAAAGCGTTGCCGTACCCTCACCTGGACCCTAAACCGTCCCCGTCCCCTAACCCTAACCCTAGCCCGAACCCTAACCCTAACCCTTCCCCGAAGCCTGACCCTCACCCGTGCCCTAATCCTAACCCATACGCTAACACTAATCCGGGCCCTCACACGCACGCTCCCTCTAAAGCGTTGCCGTACCCACACCTGGACCCTAAACCGTCCCCGTCCCCTAACCCTAACCCTAGCCCGAACCCTAACCCTAACCCTTCCCCGAAGCCTGACCCTCACCCGTCCCCTAATCCTAACCCGTACGCGAACACTAACCCGCGCCCTCACACGCACGCTCCCCCTAAAGCGTTGCCGTACCCTCACCTGGACCCTAAACCGTCCCCGTCCCCTAACCCTAACCCTAGCCCGAACCCTAACCCTAACCCTTCCCCGAAGCCTGACCCTCACCCGTCCCCTAATCCTAATCCGTACGCTAACACTAACCCGCGCCCTCACACGCACGCTCCCCCTAAAGCGTTGCCGTACCCTCACCTGGACCCTAAACCGTCCCCGTCCCCTAACCCTAACCCTAGCCCGAACCCTAACCCTAACCCTTCCCCGAAGCATGACCCTCACCCGTCCCCTATTCCTAACTCGTACGCTAAAACTAACCCACGCCCTCACACGCACGCTCCCCCTAAAGCGTTGCCGTACCCTCACCTGGACCCTAAACCGTCCCCGTCCCCTAACCCTAACCCTAGCCCGAACCCTAACCCTAACCCTTCCCCGAAGCCTGACCCTCACCCGTCCCATAATCCTAACCCGTACGCTAACACTAACCCGCGCCCTCACACGCACGCTCCCCCTAAAGCGTTGCCGTACCCTCACCTGGACCCTAAACCGTCCCTGTCCCCTAACCCTAACCCTAGCCCGAACCCTAACCCTAACCCTTCCCCGAAGCCTGACCCTCACCCGTGCCCTAATCCTAACCCGTACGCTAACACTAACCCACGCCCTCACACGCACGCTCCCCCTAAAGCGTTGCCGTACCCTCACTTGGACCCTAAACCGTCCCCGTCCCCTAACCCTAACCCTAGCCCGAACCCTAACCCTAACCCTTCCCCGAAGCCTGACCCTCACCCGTGCCCTAATCCTAACCCGTACGCTAACACTAACCCGCGCCCTCACACGCACGCTCCCCCTAAAGCGTTGCCGTACCCTCACCTGGACCCTAAACCGTCCCCGTCCCCTAACCCTAACCCTAGCCCGAACCCTAACCCTAACCCTTCCCCGAAGCCTGACCCTCACCCGTGCCCTACCAAACACGTACGCTAACACTAACCCGCGCCCTCACACGCACGCTCCCCCTAAAGCGTTGCCGTACCCTCACCTGGACCCTAAACCGTCCCCGTCCCCTAACCCTAACCCTAGCCCGAACCCTAACCCTAACCCTTCCCCGAAGCCTGACACTCACCCGTGCCCTAATCCTAACCCGTACGCTAACACTAACCCGCGCCCTCACACGCAGGCTCCCCCTAAATCGTTGCCGTACCCTCACCTGGACCCTAAACCGTCCCCGTCCCCTAACCCTAACCCTAGCGCGAACCCTAACCCTAACCCTTCCCCGAAGCCTGACCCTCACCCGTCCCCTAATCCTAACCCGTACGCTAACACTAACCCGCGCCCTCACACGCACGCTCCCCCTAAAGCATTGCCGTACCCTCACCTGGACCCTAAACCGTCCCCGTCCCCTAACCCTAACCCTAGCCCGAACCCTAACCCTAACCCTTCCCCGAAGCCTGACCCTCACCCGTCCCCTAATCCTAACCCGTACGCTAACACTAACCCGTGCCCTCACACGCACGCTCCCCCTAAAGCGTTGCCGTACCCTCACCTGGACCCTAAACCGTCCCCGTCCCCTAACCCTAACCCTAGCCCGAACCCTAACCCTAACCCTTCCCCGAAGCCTGACCCTCACCCGTGCCCTAATCCTAACCCGTACGCTAACACTAACCCGCGCCCTCACACGCACGCTCCCCCTAAAGCGTTGCCGTACCCTCACCTGGACCCTAAACCGTCCCCGTCCCCTAACCCTAACCCTAGCCCGAACCCTAACCCTAACCCTTCCCCGAAGCCTGACCCTCACCCGTGCCCTAATCCTAACCCGTACGCTAACACTAACCCGCGCCCTCACACGCACGCTCCCCCTAAAGCGTTGCCGTACCCTCACCTGGACCCTAAACCGTCCCCGTCCCCTAACCCTAACCCTAGCCCGAACCCTAACCCTAACCCTTCCCCGAAGCCTGACCCTCACCCGTCCCCTAATCCTAACCCGTACGCTAACACTAACCCGCGCCCTCACACGCACGCTCCCCCTAAAGCGTTGCCGTACCCTCACCTGGACCCTAAACCGTCCCCGTCCCCTAACCCTAACCCTAGCCCGAACCCTAACCCTAACCCTTCCATGAAGCCTGACCCTCACCCGTGCCCTAATCCTAACACGTACGCTAACACTAACCCGCGCCCTCACACGCACGCTCCCCCTAAAGCGTTGCCGTACCCTCACCTGGACCCTAAACCGTCCCCGTCCCCTAACCCTAACCCTAGCCCGAACCCTAACCCTAACCCTTCCCCGAAGCCTGACCCTCACCCGTGCCCTAATCCTAACCCGTACGCTAACACTAACCCGCGCCCTCACACGCACGCTCCCCCTAAAGCGTTGCCGTACCCTCACCTGGACCCTAAACCGTCCCCGTCCCCTAACCCTAACCCTAGCCCGAACCCTAACCCTAACCCTTCCCCGAATCCTGACCCTCACCCTTCCCCTAATCCTAACCCGTACGCTAACACTAACCCGCGCCCTCACATGCACGCTCCCCCTAAAGCGTTGCCGTACCCTCACCTGGACCCTAAACCGTCCCCGTCCCCTAACCCTAACCCTAGCCCGAACCCTAACCCTAACCCTTCCACGAAGCCTGACCCTCACCCGTCCCCTAATCCTAACCCGTACGCGAACACTAACCCGCGCCCTCACACGCACGCTCCCCCTAAAGCGTTGCCGTACCCTCACCTGGACCCTAAACCGTCCCCGTCCCCTAACCCTAACCCTAGCCCGAACCCTAACCCTAACCCTTCCCCGAATCCTGACCCTCACCCTTCCCCTAATCCTAACCCGTACGCTAACACTAACCCGCGCCCTCACATGCACGCTCCCCCTAAAGCGTTGCCGTACCCTCACCTGGACCCTAAACCGTCCCCGTCCCCTAACCCTAACCCTAGCCCGAACCCTAACCCTAACCCTTCCACGAAGCCTGACCCTCACCCGTCCCCTAATCCTAACCCGTACGCGAACACTAACCCGCGCCCTCACACGCATGCTCCCCCTAAAGCGTTGCCGTACCCTCACCTGGACCCTAAACCGTCCCCGTCCCCTAACCCTAACCCTAGCCCGAACCCTAACCCTAAACCTTCCATGAAGCCTGACCCTCACCCGTGCCCTAATCCTAACACGTACGCTAACACTAACCCGCGCCCTCACACGCACGCTCCCCCTAAAGCGTTGCCGTACCCTCACCTGGACCCTAAACCGTCCCCGTCCCCTAACCCTAACCCTAGCCCGAACCCTAACCCTAACCCTTCCCCGAATCCTGACCCTCACCCTTCCCCTAATCCTAACCCGTACGCTAACACTAACCCGCGCCCTCACATGCACGCTCCCCCTAAAGCGTTGCCGTACCCTCACCTGGACCCTAAACCGTCCCCGTCCCCTAACCCTAACCCTAGCCCGAACCCTAACCCTAACCCTTCCACGAAGCCTGACCCTCACCCGTCCCCTAATCCTAACCCGTACGCGAACACTAACCCGCGCCCTCACACGCATGCTCCCCCTAAAGCGTTGCCGTACCCTCACCTGGACCCTAAACCGTCCCCGTCCCCTAACCCTAACCCTAGCCCGAACCCTAACCCTAACCCTTCCCCGAAGCCTGACCCTCATCCGTGCCCTAATGCTAACACGTACGCTAACACTAACCCGCGCCCTCACACACACGCTCCCCCTAAAGCGTTGCCGTACCCTCACCTGGACCCTAAACCGTCCCCGTCCCCTAACCCTAACCCTAGCCCGAACCCTAACCCTAACCCTTCCCCGAAGCCTGACCCTCACCCGTGCCCTAATCCTAACCCGTACGCTAACACTAACCCGCGCCCTCACACGCACGCTCCCCCTAAAGCGTTGCCGTACCCTCACCTGGACCCTAAACCGTCCCCGTCCCCTAACCCTAACCCTAGCCCGAACCCTAACCCTAACCCTTCCCCGAAGCCTGACCCTCACCCGTGCCCTAATCCTAACCCGTAAGCTAACACTAACCCGCGCCCTCACACGCACGCTCCCCCTAAAGCGTTGCCGTACCCTCACCTGGACCCTAAACCGTCCCCGTCCCCTAACCCTAACCCTAGCCCGAACCCTAACCCTAACCCTTCCCCGAAGCCTGACCCTCACCCGTGCCCTAATCCTAACCCATACGCTAACACTAACCCGCGCCCTCACACGCACGCTCCCTCTAAAGCGTTGCCGTACCCCCACCTGGACCCTAAACCGTCCCCGTCCCCTAACCCTAACCCTTGCCCGAACCCTAACCCTAACCCTTCCCCGAAGCCTGACCCTCACCCGTCCCCTAATCGTAACCCGTACGCGAACACTAACCCGCGCCCTCACACGCACGCTCCCCCTAAAGCGTTGCCGTACCCTCACCTGGACCCTAAACCGTCCCCGTCCCCTAACCCTAACCCTAGCCCGAACCCTAACCCTAACCCTTCCCCGAAGCCTGACCCTCACCCGTCCCCTAATCCTAACCCGTACGCGAACACTAACCCGCGCCCTCACACGCATGCTCCCCCTAAAGCGTTGCCGTACCCTCACCTGGACCCTAAACCGTCCCCGTCCCCTAACCCTAACCCTAGCCCGAACCCTAACCCTAACCCTTCCCCGAAGCCTGACCCTCATCCGTGCCCTAATCCTAACACGTACGCTAACACTAACCCGCGCCCTCACACACACGCTCCCCCTAAAGCGTTGCCGTACCCTCACCTGGACCCTAAACCGTCCCCGTCCCCTAACCCTAACCCTAGCCCGAACCCTAACCCTAACCCTTCCCCGAAGCCTGACCCTCACCCGTGCCCTAATCCTAACCCGTACGCTAACACTAACCCGCGCCCTCACACGCACGCTCCCCCTAAAGCGTTGCCGTACCCTCACCTGGACCCTAAACTGTCCCCGTCCCCTAACCCTAACCCTAGCCCGAACCCTAACCCTAACCCTTCCCCGAAGCCTGACCCTCACCCGTGCCCTAATCCTAACCCGTACGCTAACACTAACCCGCGCCCTCACACGCACGCTCCCCCTAAAGCGTTGCCGTACCCTCACCTGGACCCTAAACCGTCCCCGTCCCCTAACCCTAACCCTAGCCCGAACCCTAACCCTAACCCTTCCCCGAAGCCTGACCCTCACCCGTGCCCTAATCCTAACCCATACGCTAACACTAATCCGGGCCCTCACACGCACGCTCCCTCTAAAGCGTTGCCGTACCCACACCTGGACCCTAAACCGTCCCCGTCCCCTAACCCTAACCCTAGCCCGAACCCTAACCCTAACCCTTCCCCGAAGCCTGACCCTCACCCGTCCCCTAATCGTAACCCGTACGCGAACACTAACCCGCGCCCTCACACGCACGCTCCCCCTAAAGCGTTGCCGTACCCTCACCTGGACCCTAAACCGTCCCCGTCCCCTAACCCTAACCCTAGCCCGAACCCTAACCCTAACCCTTCCCCGAAGCCTGACCCTCACCCGTCCCCTAATCCTAATCCGTACGCTAACACTAACCCGCGCCCTCACACGCACGCTCCCCCTAAAGCGTTGCCGTACCCTCACCTGGACCCTAAACCGTCCCCGTCCCCTAACCCTAACCCTAGCCCGAACCCTAACCCTAAACCTTCCCCGAAGCATGACCCTCACCCGTCCCCTATTCCTAACTCGTACGCTAAAACTAACCCACGCCCTCACACGCACGCTCCCCCTAAAGCGTTGCCGTACCCTCACCTGGACCCTAAACCGTCCCCGTCCCCTAATCCTAACCCTAGCCCGAACCCTAACCCTAACCCTTCCCCGAAGCCTGACCCTCACCCGTCCCATAATCCTAACCCGTACGCTAACACTAACCCGCGCCCTCACACGCACGCTCCCCCTAAAGCGTTGCCGTACCCTCACCTGGACCCTAAACCGTCCCTGTCCCCTAACCCTAACCCTAGCCCGAACCCTAACCCTAACCCTTCCCCGAAGCCTGACCCTCACCCGTGCCCTAATCCTAACCCGTACGCTAACACTAACCCACGCCCTCACACGCACGCTCCCCCTAAAGCGTTGCCGTACCCTCACCTGGACCCTAAACCGTCCCCGTCCCCTAACCCTAACCCTAGCCCGAACCCTAACCCTAACCCTTCCCCGAAGCCTGACCCTCACCCGTGCCCTAATCCTAACCCGTACGCTAACACTAACCCGCGCCCTCACACGCACGCTCCCCCTAAAGCATTGCCGTACCCTCACCTGGACCCTAAACCGTCCCCGTCCCCTAACCCTAACCCTAGCCCGAACCCTAACCCTAACCCTTCCCCGAAGCCTGACCCTCACCCGTGCCCTACCAAACACGTACGCTAACACTAACCCGCGCCCTCACACGCACGCTCCCCCTAAAGCGTTGCCGTACCCTCACCTGGACCCTAAACCGTCCCCGTCCCCTAACCCTAACCCTAGCCCGAACCCTAACCCTAACCCTTCCCCGAAGCCTGACACTCACCCGTGCCCTAATCCTAACCCGTACGCTAACACTAACCCGCGCCCTCACACGCACGCTCCCCCTAAAGCGTTGCCGTACCCTCACCTGGACCCTAAACCGTCCCCGTCCCCTAACCCTAACCCTAGCGCGAACCCTAACCCTAACCCTTCCCCGAAGCCTGACCCTCACCCGTCCCCTAATCCTAACCCGTACGCTAACACTAACCCGCGCCCTCACACGCACGCTCCCCCTAAAGCGTTGCCGTACCCTCACCTGGACCCTAAACCGTCCCCGTCCCCTAACCCTAACCCTAGCCCGAACCCTAACCCTAACCCTTCCCCGAAGCCTGACTCTCACCCGTCCCCTAATCCTAACCCGTACGCTAACACTAACCCGTGCCCTCACACGCACGCTCCCCCTAAAGCGTTGCCGTACCCTCACCTGGACCCTAAACCGTCCCCGTCCCCTAACCCTAACCCTAGCCCGAACCCTAACCCTAACCCTTCCCTGAAGCCTGACCCTCACCCGTCCCCTAATCCTACCCCGTACGCTAACACTAACCCGTGCCCTCACACGCACGCTCCCCGTAAAGCGTTGCCGTACCCTCACCTGGACCCTAAACCGTCCCCGTCCCCTAACCCTAACCCTAGCCCGAACCCTAACCCTAACCCTTCCCCGAAGCCTGACCCTCACCCGTGCCCTAATCCTAACCCGTACGCTAACACTGACCCGCGCCCTCACACGCACGCTCCCCCTAAAGCGTTGCCGTACCCTCACCTGGACCCTAAACCGTCCCCGTCCCCTAACCTTAACCCTAGCCCGAACCCTAACCCTAACCCTTCCCCGAAGCCTGACCCTCACCCGTCCCATAATCCTAACCCGTACGCTAACAGTAACCCGCGCCCTCACACGCACGCTCCCCCTAAAGCGTTGCCGTACCCTCACCTGGACCCTAAACCGTCCCCGTCCCCTAACCCTAACCCTAGCCCGAACCCTAACCCTAACCCTTCCCCGAAGCCTGACCCTCACCCGTCCCCTAATCGTAACCCGTACGCTAACACTAATCCGCCCCCTCACACGCACGCTCCCCCTAAAGCGTTGCCGTACCCTCACCTGGACCCTAAACCGTCCCCGTCCCCTAACCCTAACCCTAGCCCGAACCCTAACCCTAAACCTTCCCCGAAGCCTGACCCTCACCCGTCCCCTAATCCTAACCCGTACGCTAACACTAACCCGCGCCCTCACACGCACGCTCCCCCTAAAGCGTTGCCGTACCCTCACCTGGACCCTAAACCGTCCCCGTCCCCGTCCCCTAACCCTAGCCCGAACCCTAACCCTAACCCTTCCCTGAAGCCTGACCCTCACCCGTCCCCTAATCCTACCCCGTACGCTAACACTAACCCGCGCCCTCACACGCACGCTCCCCGTAAAGCGTTGCCGAACCCTCACCTGGACCCTAAACCGTCCCCGTCCCCTAACCCTAACCCTAGCCCGAACCCTAACCCTAACCCTTCCCCGAAGCCTGACCCTCACCCGTGCCCTAATCCTAACCCCTACGCTAACACTGACCCGCGCCCTCACACGCACGCTCCCCCTAAAGCGTTGCCGTACCCTCACCTGGACCCTAAACCGTCCCCGTCCCCTAACCCTAACCCTAGCCCGAACCCTAACCCTAACCCTTCCCCGAAGCCTGACCCTCACCCGTCCCATAATCCTAACCCGTACGCTAACACTAACCCGCGCCCTCACACGCACGCTCCCCCTAAAGCGTTGCCGTACCCTCACCTGGACCCTAAACCGTCCCCGTCCCCTAACCCTAACCCTAGCCCGAACCCTAACCCTAACCCTTCCCCGAAGCCTGACCCTCACCCGTGCCCTAATCCTAACCCGTACGCTAACACTAACCCGCGCCCTCACACGCACGCTCCCCCTAAACCGTTGCCGTACCCTCACCTGGACCCTAAACCGTCCCCGTCCCCTAACCCTAACCCTAGCCCGAACCCTAACCCTAACCCTTCCCAGAAGCCTGACCCTCACCCGTCCCCTAATCCTAACCCGTACGCTAACACTAATCCGCGCCCTCACACGCACGCTCCCCCTAAAGCGTTGCCGTACCCTCACCTGGACCCTAAACCGTCCCCGTCCCCTAACCCTAACCCTAGCCCGAACCCTAACCCTAAACCTTCCCCGAAGCCTGACCCTCACCCGTCCCCTAATCCTAACCCGTACGCTAACACTAACCCGCGCCCTCACACGCACGCTCCCCCTAAAGCGTTGCCGTACCCTCACCTGGACCCTAAACCGTCCCCGTCCCCGTCCCCTAACCCTAGCCCGAACCCTAACCCTAACACTTCCCTGAAGCCTGACCCTCACCCGTCCCCTAATCCTACCCCGTACGCTAACACTAACCCGCGCCCTCACACGCACGCTCCCCGTAAAGCGTTGCCGAACCCTCACCTGGACCCTAAACCGTCCCCGTCCCCTAACCCTAACCCTAGCCCGAACCCTAACCCTAACCCTTCCCCGAAGCCTGACCCTCACCCGTGCCCTAATCCTAACCCGTACGCTAACACTGACCCGCGCCCTCACACGCACGCTCCCCCTAAAGCGTTGCCGTACCCTCACCTGGACCCTAAACCGTCCCCGTCCCCTAACCCTAACCCTAGCCCGAACCCTAACCCTAACCCTTCCCCGAAGCCTGACCCTCACCCGTCCCATAATCCTAAACCGTACGCTAACACTAACCCGCGCCCTCACACGCACGCTCCCCCTAAAGCGTTGCCGTACCCTCACCTGGACCCTAAACCGGCCCCGTCCCCTAACCCTAACCCTAGCCCGAACCCTAACCCTAACCCTTCCCCGAAGCCTGACCCTCACCCGTCCCATAATCCTAACCCGTACGCTAACACTAACCCGCGCCCTCACACGCACACTCCCCCTAAAGCGTTGCCGTACCCTCACCTGGACCCTAAACCGTCCCCGTCCCCTAACCCTAACCCTAGCCCGAACCCTAACCCTAAGCCTTCCCCGAAGCCTGACCCTCACCCGTGCCCTAATCCTAACCCGTACGCTAACACTAACCCGCGCCCTCACACGCACGCTCCCCCTAAAGCGTTGCCGTACCCTCACCTGGACCCTAAACCGTCCCCGTCCCCTAACCCTAACCCTAGCCCGAACCCTAACCCTAACCCTTCCCCGAAGCCTGACCCTCACCCGTCCCCTAATCCTAACCCGTACGCGAACACTAACCCGCGCCCTCACACGCACGCTCCCCCTAAAGCGTTGCCGTACCCTCACCTGGAACCTAAACCGTCCCCGTCCCCTAACCCTAACCCTAGCCCGAACCCTAACCCTAACCCTTCCCCGAAGCCTGACCCTCATCCGTGCCCTAATCCTAACACGTACGCTAACACTAACCCGCGCCCTCACACACACGCTCCCCCTAAAGCGTTGCCGTACCCTCACCTGGACCCTAAACCGTCCCCGTCCCCTAACCCTAACCCTAGCCCGAACCCTAACCCTAACCCTTCCCCGAAGCCTGACCCTCACCCGTCCCATAATCCTAACCCGTACGCTAACACTAACCCGCGCCCTCACACGCACGCTCCCCCTAAAGCGTTGCCGTACCCTCACCTGGACCCTAAACCGTCCCCGTCCCCTAACCCTAACCCTAGCCCGAACCCTAACCCTAACCCTTCCCCGAAGCCTGACCCTCACCCGTCCCCTAATCGTAACCCGTACGCTAACACTAACCCGCGCCCTCACACGCACGCTCCCCCTAAAGCGTTGCCGTACCCTCACCTGGACCCTAAACCGTCCCCGTCCCCTAACCCTAACCCTAGCCCGAACCCTAACCCTAACCCTTCCCCGAAGCCTGACCCTCACCCGTGCCCTAATCCTAACCCGTACGCTAACACTAACCCGCGCCCTCACACGCACGCTCCCCCTAAAGCGTTGCCGTACCCTCACCTGGACCCTAAACCGTCCCCGTCCCCTAACCCTAACCCTAGCCCGAACCCTAACCCTAACCCTTCCCCGAAGCCTGACCCTCACCCGTGCCCTAATCCTAACCCGTACGCTAACACTAACCCGCGCCCTCACACGCACGCTCCCCCTAAAGCGTTGCCGTACCCTCACCTGGACCCTAAACCGTCCCCGTCCCCTAACCCTAACCCTAGCCCGAACCCTAACCCTAACACTTCCCCGAAGCCTGACCCTCACCCGTCCCATAATCCTAAGCCGTACGCTAACACTTACCCGCGCCCTCACACGCACGCTCCCCCTAAAGCGTTGCCGTACCCTCACCTGGACCCTAAACCGTCCCCGTCCCCTAACCCTAACCCTAGCCAGAACCCTAACCCTAACCCTTCCCCGAAGCCTGACCCTCACCCGTCCCCTAATCCTAACCCGTACGCTAACACTAACCCGCGCCCTCACACGCACGCTCCCCCTAAAGCGTTGCCGTACCCTCACCTGGACCCTAAACCGTCCCCGTCCCCTAACCCTAACCCTAGCCCGAACCCTAACCCTAACCCTTCCCCGAAGCCTGACCATCACCCGTGCCCTAATCCTAACCCGTACGCTAACACTAACCCGCGCCCTCACACGCACGCTCCCCCTAAAGCGTTGCCGTACCCTCACCTGGACCCTAAACCGTCCCCGTCCCCTAACCCTAACCCTAGCCCGAACCCTAACCCTAACCCTTCCCCGAAGCCTGACCCTCACCCGTGCCCTAATCCTAACCCGTAAGCTAACACTAACCCGCGCCCTCACACGCACGCTCCCCCTAAAGCGTTGCCGTACCCTCACCTGGACCCTAAACCGTCCCCGTCCCCTAACCCTAACCCTAGCCCGAACCCTAACCCTAACCCTTCCCCGAAGCCTGACCCTCACCCGTGCCCTAATCCTAACCCATACGCTAACACTAACCCGCGCCCTCACACGCACGCTCCCTCTAAAGCGTTGCAGTACCCCCACCTGGACCCTAAACCGTCCCCGTCCCCTAACCCTAACCCTTGCCCGAACCCTAACCCTAACCCTTCCCCGAAGCCTGACCCTCACCCGTCCCCTAATCGTAACCCGTACGCGAACACTAACCCGCGCCCTCACACGCACGCTCCCCCTAAAGCGTTGCCGTACCCTCACCTGGACCCTAAACCGTCCCCGTCCCCTAACCCTAACCCTAGCCCGAACCCTAACCCTAACCCTTCCCCGAAGCCTGACCCTCACCCGTCCCCTAATCCTAACCCGTACGCGAACACTAACCCGCGCCCTCACACGCATGCTCCCCCTAAAGCGTTGCCGTACCCTCACCTGGACCCTAAACCGTCCCCGTCCCCTAACCCTAACCCTAGCCCGAACCCTAACCCTAACCCTTCCCCGAAGCCTGACCCTCATCCGTGCCCTAATCCTAACACGTACGCTAACACTAACCCGCGCCCTCACACACACGCTCCCCCTAAAGCGTTGCCGTACCCTCACCTGGACCCTAAACCGTCCCCGTCCCCTAACCCTAACCCTAGCCCGAACCCTAACCCTAACCCTTCCCCGAAGCCTGACCCTCACACGTGCCCTAATCCTAACCCGTACGCTAACACTAACCCGCGCCCTCACACGCACGCTCCCCCTAAAGCGTTGCCGTACCCTCACCTGGACCCTAAACCGTCCCCGTCCCCTAACCCTAACCCTAGCCCGAACCCTAACCCTAACCCTTCCCCGAAGCCTGACCCTCACCCGTGCCCTAATCCTAACCCGTACGCTAACACTAACCCGCGCCCTCACACGCACGCTCCCCCTAAAGCGTTGCCGTACCCTCACCTGGACCCTAAACCGTCCCCGTCCCCTAACCCTAACCCTAGCCCGAACCCTAACCCTAACCCTTCCCCGAAGCCTGACCCTCACCCGTGCCCTAATCCTAACCCATACGCTAACACTAATCCGGGCCCTCACACGCACGCTCCCTCTAAAGCGTTGCCGTACCCACACCTGGACCCTAAACCGTCCCCGTCCCCTAACCCTAACCCTAGCCCGAACCCTAACCCTAACCCTTCCCCGAAGCCTGACCCTCACCCGTCCCCTAATCGTAACCCGTACGCGAACACTAACCCGCGCCCTCACACGCACGCTCCCCCTAAAGCGTTGCCGTACCCTCACCTGGACCCTAAACCGTCCCCGTCCCCTAACCCTAACCCTAGCCCGAACCCTAACCCTAACCCTTCCCCGAAGCCTGACCCTCACTCGTCCCCTAATCCTAATCCGTACGCTAACACTAACCCGCGCCCTCACACGCACGCTCCCCCTAAAGCGTTGCCGTACCCTCACCTGGACCCTAAACCGTCCCCGTCCCCTAACCCTAACCCTAGCCCGAACCCTAACCCTAACCCTTCCCCGAAGCATGACCCTCACCCGTCCCCTATTCCTAACTCGTACGCTAAAACTAACCCACGCCCTCACACGCACGCTCCCCCTAAAGCGTTGCCGTACCCTCACCTGGACCCTAAACCGTCCCCGTCCCCTAACCCTAACCCTAGCCCGAACCCTAACCCTAACCCTTCCCCGAAGCCTGACCCTCACCCGACCCATAATCCTAACCCGTACGCTAACACTAACCCGCGCCCTCACACGCACGCTCCCCCTAAAGCGTTGCCGTACCCTCACCTGGACCCTAAACCGTCCCTGTCCCCTAACCCTAACCCTAGCCCGAACCCTAACCCTAACCCTTCCCCGAAGCCTGACCCTCACCCGTGCCCTAATCCTAACCCGTACGCTAACACTAACCCACGCCCTCACACGCACGCTCCCCCTAAAGCGTTGCCGTACCCTCACCTGTACCCTAAACCGTCCCCGTCCCCTAACCCTAACCCTAGCCCGAACCCTAACCCTAACCCTTCCCCGAAGCCTGACCCTCACCCGTGCCCTAATCCTAACCCGTACGCTAACACTAACCCGCGCCCTCACACGCACGCTCCCCCTAAAGCGTTGCCGTACCCTCACCTGGACCCTAAACCGTCCCCGTCCCCTAACCCTAACCCTAGCCCGAACCCTAACCCTAACCCTTCCCCGAAGCCTGACCCTCACCCGTGCCCTACCAAACACGTACGCTAACACTAACCCGCGCCCTCACACGCACGCTCCCCCTAAAGCGTTGCCGTACCCTCACCTGGACCCTAAACCGTCCCCGTCCCCTAACCCTAATCCTAGCCCGAACCCTAACCCTAACCCTTCCCCGAAGCCTGACACTCACCCGTGCCCTAATCCTAACCCGTACGCTAACACTAACCCGCGCCCTCACACGCAGGCTCCCCCTAAATCGTTGCCGTACCCTCACCTGGACCCTAAACCGTCCCCGTCCCCTAACCCTAACCCTAGCGCGAACCCTAACCCTAACCCTTCCCCGAAGCCTGACCCTCACCCGTCCCCTAATCCTAACCCGTACGCTAACACTAACCCGCGCCCTCACACGCACGCTCCCCCTAAAGCGTTGCTGTACCCTCACCTGGACCCTAAACCGTCCCCGTCCCCTAACCCTAACCCTAGCCCGAACCCTAACCCTAACCCTTCCCCGAAGCCTGACCCTCACCCGTCCCCTAATCCTAACCCGTACGCTAACACTAACCCGCGCCCTCACACGCACGCTCCCCCTAAAGCGTTGCCGTACCCTCACCTGGACCCTAAACCGTCCCCGTCCCCTAACCCTAACCCTAGCCCGAACCCTAACCCTAACCCTTCCCTGAAGCCTGACCCTCACCCGTCCCCTAATCCTACCCCGTACGCTAACACTAACCCGCGCCCTCACACGCACGCTCCCCGTAAAGCGTTGCCGTACCCTCACCTGGACCCTAAACCGTCCCCGTCCCCTAACCCTAACCCTAGCCCGAACCCTAACCCTAACCCTTCCCCGAAGCCTGACCCTCACCCGTGCCCTAATCCTAACCCGTACGCTAACACTGACCCGCGCCCTCACACGCACGCTCCCCCTAAAGCGTTGCCGTACCCTCACCTGGACCCTAAACCGTCCCCGTCCCCTAACCCTAACCCTAGCCCGAACCCTAACCCTAACCCTTCCCCGAAGCCTGACCCTCACCCGTCCCATAATCCTAACCCGTACGCTAACAGTAACCCGCGCCCTCACACGCACGCTCCCCCTAAAGCGTTGCCGTACCCTCACCTGGACCCTAAACCGTCCCCGTCCCCTAACCCTAACCCTAGCCCGAACCCTAACCCTAACCCTTCCCCGAAGCCTGACCCTCACCCGTCCCCTAATCGTAACCCGTACGCTAACACTAACCCGCGCCCTCACACGCACGCTCCCCCTAAAGCGTTGCCGTACCCTCACCTGGACCCTAAACCGTCCCCGTCCCCTAACCCTAACCCTAGCCCGAACCCTAACCCTAACCCTTCCCCGAAGCCTGACCCTCACCCGTGCCCTAATCCTAACCCGTACGCTAACACTAACCCGCGCCCTCACACGCACGCTCCCCCTAAAGCGTTGCCGTACCCTCACCTGGACCCTAAACCGTCCCCGTCCCCTAACCCTAACCCTAGCCCGAACCCTAACCCTAACCCTTCCCCGAAGCCTGACCCTCACCCGTGCCCTAATCCTAACCCGTAAGCTAACACTAACCCGCACCCTCACACGCACGCTCCCCCTAAAGCGTTGCCGTACCCTCACCTGGACCCTAAACCGTCCCCGTCCCCTAACCCTAACCCTAGCCCGAACCCTAACCCTAACCCTTCCCCGAAGCCTGACCCTCACCCGTGCCCTAATCCTAACCCATACGCTAACACTAACCCGCGCCCTCACACGCACGCTCCCTCTAAAGCGTTGCAGTACCCCCACCTGGACCCTAAACCGTCCCCGTCCCCTAACCCTAACCCTTGCCCGAACCCTAACCCTAACCCTTCCCCGAAGCCTGACCCTCACCCGTCCCCTAATCGTAACCCGTACGCGAACACTAACCCGCGCCCTCACACGCACGCTCCCCCTAAAGCGTTGCCGTACCCTCACCTGGACCCTAAACCGTCCCCGTCCCCTAACCCTAACCCTAGCCCGAACCCTAACCCTAACCCTTCCCCGAAGCATGACCCTCACCCGTCCCCTAATCCTAACCCGTACGCGAACACTAACCCGCGCCCTCACACGCATGCTCCCCCTAAAGCGTTGCCGTACCCTCACCTGGACCCTAAACCGTCCCCGTCCCCTAACCCTAACCCTAGCCCGAACCCTAACCCTAACCCTTCCCCGAAGCCTGACCCTCATCCGTGCCCTAATCCTAACACGTACGCTAACACTAACCCGCGCCCTCACACACACGCTCCCCCTAAAGCGTTGCCGTACCCTCACCTGGACCCTAAACCGTCCCCGTCCCCTAACCCTAACCCTAGCCCGAACCCTAACCCTAACCCTTCCCCGAAGCCTGACCCTCACACGTGCCCTAATCCTAACCCGTACGCTAACACTAACCCGCGCCCTCACACGCACGCTCCCCCTAAAGCGTTGCCGTACCCTCACCTGGACCCTAAACCGTCCCCGTCCCCTAACCCTAACCCTAGCCCGAACCCTAACCCTAACCCTTCCCCGAAGCCTGACCCTCACCCGTGCCCTAATCCTAACCCGTACGCTAACACTAACCCGCGCCCTCACACGCACGCTCCCCCTAAAGCGTTGCCGTACCCTCACCTGGACCCTAAACCGTCCCCGTCCCCTAACCCTAACCCTAGCCCGAACCCTAACCCTAACCCTTCCCCGAAGCCTGACCCTCACCCGTGCCCTAATCCTAACCCGTACGCTAACACTAATCCGGGCCCTCACACGCACGCTCCCTCTAAAGCGTTGCCGTACCCACACCTGGACCCTAAACCGTCCCCGTCCCCTAACCCTAACCCTAGCCCGAACCCTAACCCTAACCCTTCCCCGAAGCCTGACCCTCACCCGTCCCCTAATCGTAACCCGTACGCGAACACTAACCCGCGCCCTCACACGCACACTCCCCCTAAAGCGTTGCCGTACCCTCACCTGGACCCTAAACCGTCCCCGTCCCCTAACCCTAACCCTAGCCCGAACCCTAACCCTAACCCTTCCCCGAAGCCTGACCCTCACTCGTCCCCTAATCCTAATCCGTACGCTAACACTAACCCGCGCCCTCACACGCACGCTCCCCCTAAAGCGTTGCCGTACCCTCACCTGGACCCTAAACCGTCCCCGTCCCCTAACCCTAACCCTAGCCCGAACCCTAACCCTAACCCTTCCCCGAAGCATGACCCTCACCCGTCCCCTATTCCTAACTCGTACGCTAAAACTAACCCACGCCCTCACACGCACGCTCCCCCTAAAGCGTTGCCGTACCCTCACCTGGACCCTAAACCGTCCCCGTCCCCTAACCCTAACCCTAGCCCGAACCCTAACCCTAACCCTTCCCCGAAGCCTGACCCTCACCCGTCCCATAATCCTAACCCGTACGCTAACACTAACCCGCGCCCTCACACGCACGCTCCCCCTAAAGCGTTGCCGTACCCTCACCTGGACCCTAAACCGTCCCTGTCCCCTAACCCTAACCCTAGCCCGAACCCTAACCCTAACCCTTCCCCGAAGCCTGACCCTCACCCGTGCCCTAATCCTAACCCGTACGCTAACACTAACCCACGCCCTCACACGCACGCTCCCCCTAAAGCGTTGCCGTACCCTCACCTGTACCCTAAACCGTCCCCGTCCCCTAACCCTAACCCTAGCCCGAACCCTAACCCTAACCCTTCCCCGAAGCCTGACCCTCACCCGTGCCCTAATCCTAACCCGTACGCTAACACTAACCCGCGCCCTCACACGCACGCTCCCCCTAAAGCGTTGCCGTACCCTCACCTGGACCCTAAACCGTCCCCGTCCCCTAACCCTAACCCTAGCCCGAACCCTAACCCTAACCCTTCCCCGAAGCCTGACCCTCACCCGTGCCCTACCAAACACGTACGCTAACACTAACCCGCGCCCTCACACGCACGCTCCCCCTAAAGCGTTGCCGTACCCTCACCTGGACCCTAAACCGTCCCCGTCCCCTAACCCTAACCCTAGCCCGAACCCTAACCCTAACCCTTCCCCGAAGCCTGACACTCACCCGTGCCCTAATCCTAACCCGTACGCTAACACTAACCCGCGCCCTCACACGCAGGCTCCCCCTAAATCGTTGCCGTACCCTCACCTGGACCCTAAACCGTCCCCGTCCCCTAACCCTAACCCTAGCGCGAACCCTAACCCTAACCCTTCCCCGAAGCCTGACCCTCACCCGTCCCCTAATCCTAACCCGTACGCTAACACTAACCCGCGCCCTCACACGCACGCTCCCCCTAAAGCGTTGCCGTACCCTCACCTGGACCCTAAACCGTCCCCGTCCCCTAACCCTAACCCTAGCCCGAACCCTAACCCTAACCCTTCCCCGAAGCCTGACCCTCACCCGTCCCCTAATCCTAACCCGTACGCTAACACTAACCCGCGCCCTCACACGCACGCTCCCCCTAAAGCGTTGCCGTACCCTCACCTGGACCCTAAACCGTCCCCGTCCCCTAACCCTAACCCTAGCCCGAACCCTAACCCTAACCCTTCCCTGAAGCCTGACCCTCACCCGTCCCCTAATCCTACCCCGTACGCTAACACTAACCCGCGCCCTCACACGCACGCTCCCCGTAAAGCGTTGCCGTACCCTCACCTGGACCCTAAACCGTCCCCGTCCCCTAACCCTAACCCTAGCCCGAACCCTAACCCTAACCCTTCCCCGAAGCCTGACCCTCACCCGTGCCCTAATCCTAACCCGTACGCTAACACTGACCCGCGCCCTCACACGCACGCTCCCCCTAAAGCGTTGCCGTACCCTCACCTGGACCCTAAACCGTCCCCGTCCCCTAACCCTAACCCTAGCCCGAACCCTAACCCTAACCCTTCCCCGAAGCCTGACCCTCACCCGTCCCATAATCCTAACCCGTACGCTAACAGTAACCCGCGCCCTCACACGCACGCTCCCCCTAAAGCGTTGCCGTACCCTCACCTGGACCCTAAACCGTCCCCGTCCCCTAACCCTAACCCTAGCCCGAACCCTAACCCTAACCCTTCCCCGAAGCCTGACCCTCACCCGTCCCCTAATCGTAACCCGTACGCTAACACTAATCCGCGCCCTCACACGCACGCTCCCCCTAAAGCGTTGCCGTACCCTCACCTGGACCCTTAACCGTCCCCGTCCCCTAACCCTAACCCTAGCCCGAACCCTAACCCTAAACCTTCCCCGAAGCCTGACCCTCACCCGTGCCCTAATCCTAACCCGTACGCTAACACTAACCCGCGCCCTCACACGCACGCTCCCCCTAAAGCGTTGCCGTACCCTCACCTGGACCCTAAACCGTCCCCGTCCCCGTCCCCTAACCCTAGCCCGAACCCTAACCCTAACCCTTCCCTGAAGCCTGACCCTCACCCGTCCCCTAATCCTACCCCGTACGCTAACACTAACCCGCGCCCTCACACGCACGCTCCCCGTAAAGCGTTGCCGAACCCTCACCTGGACCCTAAACCGTCCCCGTCCCCTAACCCTAACCCTAGCCCGAACCCTAACCCTAACCCTTCCCCGAAGCCTGACCCTCACCCGTGCCCTAATCCTAACACGTACGCTAACACTAACCCGCGCCCTCACACACACGCTCCCCCTAAAGCGTTGCCGTACCCTCACCTGGACCCTAAACCGTCCCCGTCCCCTAACCCTAACCCTAGCCCGAACCCTAACCCTAACCCTTCCCCGAAGCCTGACCCTCACCCGTCCCATAATCCTAACCCGTACGCTAACACTAACCCGCGCCCTCACACGCACGCTCCCCCTAAAGCGTTGCCGTACCCTCACCTGGACCCTAAACCGTCCCCGTCCCCTAACCCTAACCCTAGCCCGAACCCTAACCCTAACCCTTCCCCGAAGCCTGACCCTCACCCGTCCCCTAATCGTAACCCTTACGCTAACACTAACCCGCGCCCTCACACGCACGCTCCCCCTAAAGCGTTGCCGTACCCTCACCTGGACCCTAAACCGTCCCCGTCTCCTAACCCTAACCCTAGCCCGAACCCTAACCCTAACCCTTCCCCGAAGCCTGACCCTCACCCGTGCCCTAATCCTAACCCGTACGCTAACACTAACCCGCGCCCTCACACGCACGCTCCCCCTAAAGCGTTGCCGTACCCTCACCTGGACCCTAAACCGTCCCCGTCCCCTAACCCTAACCCTAGCCCGAACCCTAACCCTAACCCTTCCCCGAAGCCTGACCCTCACCCGTGCCCTAATCCTAACCCGTACGCTAACACTGACCCGCGCCCTCACACGCACGCTCCCCCTAAAGCGTTGCCGTACCCTCACCTGGACCCTAAACCGTCCCCGTCCCCTAACCCTAAACCTAGCCCGAACCCTAACCCTAACACTTCCCCGAAGCCTGACCCTCACCCGTCCCATAATCCTAACCCGTACGCTAACACTAACCCGCGCCCTCACACGCACGCTCCCCCTAAAGCGTTGCCGTACCCTCACCTGGACCCTAAACCGTCCCCGTCCCCTAACCCTAACCCTAGCCAGAACCCTAACCCTAACCCTTCCCCGAAGCCTGACCCTCACCCGTCCCCTAATCGTAACCCGTACGCTAACACTAACCCGCGCCCTCACACGCACGCTCCCCCTAAAGCGTTGCCGTACCCTCACCTGGACCCTAAACCGTCCCCGTCCCCTAACCCTAACCCTAGCCCGAACCCTAACCCTAACCCTTCCCCGAAGCCTGACCCTCACCCGTGCCCTAATCCTAACCCGTACGCTAACACTAACCCGCGCCCTCACACGCACGCTCCCCCTAAAGCGTTGCCGTACCCTCACCTGGACCCTAAACCGTCCCCGTCCCCTAACCCTAACCCTAGCCCGAACCCTAACCCTAACCCTTCCCTGAAGCCTGACCCACACCCGTGCCCTAATCCTAACCCGTACGCTAACACTAACCTGCGCCCTCACACGCACGCTCCCCCTAAAGCGTTGCCGTACCCTCACCTGGACCCTAAACCGTCCCCGTCCCCTAACCCTAACCCTAGCACGAACCCTAACCCTAACCCTTCCCCGAAGCCTGACCCTCACCCGTCCCCTAATCCTAACCCGTACGCTAACACTAACCCGCGCCCTCACATGCACGCTCCCCCTAAAGCGTTGCCGTACCCTCACCTGGACCCTAAACCGTCCCCGTCCCCTAACCCTAACCCTAGCCCGAACCCTAACCCTAACCCTTCCCCGAAGCCTGACCCTCACCCGTCCCCTAATCCTAACCCGTACGCTAACACTAACCCGCGCCCTCACACGCACGCTCCCCCTAAAACGTTGCCGTACCCTCACCTGGACCCTAAACCGTCCCCGTCCCCTAACCCTAACCCTAGCCCGAACCCTAACCCTAACCCTTCCCCGAAGCCTGACCCTCACCCGTCCCCTAATCCTAACCCGTACGCGAACACTAACCCGCGCCCTCACACGCACGCTCCCCCTAAAGCGTTGCCGTACCCTCACCTGGACCCTAAACCGTCCCCGTCCCCTAACCCTAACCCTAGCCCGAACCCTAACCCTAACCCTTCCCCGAAACCTGACCCTCATCCGTGCACTAATCCTAACACGTACGCTAACACTAACCCGCGCCCTCACACACACGCTCCCCCTAAAGCGTTGCCGTACCCTCACCTGGACCCTAAACCGTCCCCGTCCCCTAACCCTAACCCTAGCCCGAACCCTAACCCTAACCCTTCCCCGAAGCCTGATCCTCACCCGTGCCCTAATCCTAAACCGTACGCTAACACTAACCCGCGCCCTCACACGCACACTCCCCCTAAAGCGTTGCCGTACCCTCACCTGGACCCTAAACCGTCCCCGTCCCCTAACCCTAACCCTAGCCCGAACCCTACCCCTAACCCTTCCCCGAAGCCTGACCCTCACCCGTGCCCTAATCCTAACCCATACGCTAACACTAACCCGCGCCCTCACACGCATGCTCCCTCTAAAGCGTTGCCGTACCCCCACCTGGACCCTAAACCGTCCCCGTCCCCTAACCCTAACCCTAGCCCGAACCCTAACCCTAACCCTTCCCCGAAGCCTGACCCTCACCCGTCCCCTAATCGTAACCCGTACGCGAACACTAACCCGCGCCCTCACACGCACGCTCCCCCTAAAGCGTTGCCGTACCCTCACCTGGACCCTAAACCGTCCCCGTCCCCTAACCCTAACCCTAGCCCGAACCCTAACCCTAACACTTCCCCGAAGCCTGACCCTCACCCGTCCCCTAATCCTAATCCGTACGCTAACACTAACCCGCGCCCTCACACGCACGCTCCCCCTAAAGCGTTTCCATACCGTCACCTGGACCCTAAACCGTCCCCGTCCCCTAACCCTAACCCTAGCCCGAACCCTAACCCTAACCCTTCCCCGAAGCCTGACCCTCACCCGTGCCCTAATCCTAACCCGTACGCTAACACTAACCCGCGCCCTCACACGCACGCTCCCCCTAAAGCGTTGCCGTACCCTCACCTGGACCCTAAACCGTCCCCGTCCCCTAACCCTAACCCTAGCCCGAACCCTAACCCTAACCCTTCCCCGAAGCCTGACCCTCACTCGTCCCATAATCCTAACCCGTACGCTAACACTAACCCGCGCCCTCACACGCACGCTCCCCCTAAAGCGTTGCCGTACCCTCACCTGGACCCTAAACCGTCCCCGTCCCCTAACCCTAACCCTAGCCCGAACCCTAACCCTAACCCTTCCCCGAAGCCTGACCCTCACCCGTCCCCTAATCCTAACCCGTACGCTAACACTAACCCGCGCCCTCACACGCACGCTCCCCCTAAAGCGTTGCCGTACCCTCACCTGGACCCTAAACCGTCCCCGTCCCCTAACCCTAACCCTAGCCCGAACCCTAACCCTAACCCTTCCCCGAAGCCTGACCCTCACCCGTCCCCTAATCGTAACCCGTACGCGAACACTAACCCGCGCCCTCACACGCACGCTCCCCCTAAAGCGTTGCCGTACCCTCACCTGGACCCTAAACCGTCCCCGTCCCCTAACCCTAACCCTAGCCCGAACCCTAACCCTAACACTTCCCCGAAGCCTGACCCTCACCCGTCCCCTAATCCTAATCCGTACGCTAACACTAACCCGCGCCCTCACACGCACGCTCCCCCTAAAGCGTTTCCATACCGTCACCTGGACCCTAAACCGTCCCCGTCCCCTAACCCTAACCCTAGCCCGAACCCTAACCCTAACCCTTCCCCGAAGCCTGACCCTCACCCGTGCCCTAATCCTAACCCGTACGCTAACACTAACCCGCGCCCTCACACGCACGCTCCCCCTAAAGCGTTGCCGTACCCTCACCTGGACCCTAAACCGTCCCCGTCCCCTAACCCTAACCCTAGCCCGAACCCTAACCCTAACCCTTCCCCGAAGCCTGACCCTCACTCGTCCCATAATCCTAACCCGTACGCTAACACTAACCCGCGCCCTCACACGCACGCTCCCCCTAAAGCGTTGCCGTACCCTCACCTGGACCCTAAACCGTCCCCGTCCCCTAACCCTAACCCTAGCCCGAACCCTAACCCTAACCCTTCCCCGAAGCCTGACCCTCACCCGTCCCCTAATCCTAACCCGTACGCTAACACTAACCCGCGCCCTCACACGCACGCTCCCCCTAAAGCGTTGCCGTACCCTCACCTGGACCCTAAACCATCCCCGTCCCCTAACCCTAACCCTAGCCCGAACCCTAACCCTAACCCTTCCCCGAAGCCTGACCCTCACCCGTCCCCTAATCCTAAAACGTACGCTAACACTAACCCGCGCCCTCACACGCACGCTCCCCCTAAAGCGTTGCCGTACCCTCACCTGGACCCTAAACCGTCCCCGTCCCCTAACCCTAACCCTAGCCCGAACCCTAACCCTAACCCTTCCCCGAAGCCTGACCCTCACCCGTGCCCTAATCCTAACCCGTACGCTAACACTAACCCGCGCCCTCACACGCACGCTCCCCCTAAAGCGTTGCCGTACCCTCACCTGGACCCTAAACCGTCCCCGTCCCCTAACCCTAACCCTAGCCCGAACCCTAACCCTAACCCTTCCCCGAATCCTGACCCTCACCCGTCCCCTAATCCTAACCCGTACGCTAACACTAACCCGCGCCCTCACATGCACGCTCCCCCTAAAGCGTTGCCGTACCCTCACCTGGACCCTAAACCGTCCCCGTCCCCTAACCCTAACCCTAGCCCAAACCCTAACCCTAACCCTTCCCCGAAGCCTGACCCTCACCCGTCCCCTAATCCTAACCCGTACGCTAACACTAACCCGCGCCCTCACACGCACGCTCCCCCTAAAGCGTTGCCGTACCCTCACCTGGACCCTAAACCGTCCCCGTCCCCTAACCCTAACCCTAGCCCGAACCCTTACCCTAACCCTTCCCCGAAGCCTGACCCTCACCGGTCCCCTAATCCTAACCCGTACGCTAACTCTAACCCGCGCCCTCACACGCACGCTCCCCCTAAAGCGTTGCCGTACCCTCACCTGGACCCTAAACCGTCCCCGTCCCCTAACCCTAACCCTAGCCCGAACCCTAACCCTAACCCTTCCCCGAAGCCTGACACTCACCCGTCCCCTATTCCTAACTCGTACGCTAAAACTAACCCACGCCCTCACACGCACGCTCCCCCTAAAGCGTTACCGTACCCTCACCTGGACCCTAAACCGTCCCCGTCCCCTAACCCTAACCCTAGCCCGAACCCTAACCCTAACCCTTCCCCGAAGCCTGACCCTCACCCGTCCCATAATCCTAACCCGTACGCTAACACTAACCCGCGCCCTCACACGCACGCTCCCCCTAAAGCGTTGCCGGACCCTCACCTGGACCCTAAACCGTCCCCGTCCCCTAACACTAACCCTAGCCCGAACCCTAACCCTAACACTTCCCCGAAGCCTGACCCTCACCCGTGCCCTAATCCTAACACGTACGCTAACACTAACCCGCGCCCTCACACGCACGCTCCCCCTAAAGCGTTGCCGTACCCTCACCTGGACCCTAAACCGTCCCCGTCACCTAACCCTAACCCTAGCCCGAACCCTAACCCTAACCCTTCCCCGAAGCCTGACCCTCACCCGTGCCCTAATCCTAACACGTACGCTAACACTAACCCGCGCCCTCACACGCAGGCTCCCCCTAAATCGTTGCCGTACCCTCACCTGGACCCTAAACCGTCCCCGTCCCCTAACCCTAACCCTAGCCCGAACCCTAACCCTAACCCTTCCCCGAAGCCTGACCCTCACCCGTCCCCTAATCCTAACCCGTACGCTAACACTAACCCGCGCCCTCACACGCACGCTCCCCCTAAAGCGTTGCCGTACCCTCACCTGGACCCTAAACCGTCCCCGTCACCTAACCCTAACCCTAGCCCGAACCCTAACCCTAACCCTTCCCCGAAGCCTGACCCTCACCCGTGCCCTAATCCTAACACGTACGCTAACACTAACCCGCGCCCTCACACGCACGCTCCCCCTAAAGCGTTGCCGTACCCTCACCTGGACCCTAAACCGTCCCCGTCCCCTAACCCTAACCCTAGCCCGAACCCTAACCCTAACCCTTCCCCGAAGCCTGACCCTCACCCGTGCCCTAATCCTAACCCGTACGCTAACACTAACCCGCGCCCTCACACGCAGGCTCCCCCTAAATCGTTGCCGTACCCTCACCTGGACCCTAAACCGTCCCCGTCCCCTAACCCTAACCCTAGCCCGAACCCTAACCCTAACCCTGCCCCGAAGCCTGACCCTCACCCGTCCCCTAATCCTAACCCGTACGCTAACACTAACCCGCGCCCTCACAAGCACGCTCCCCCTAAAGCGTTGCCGTACCCTCACCTGGACCCTAAACCGTCCCCGTCCCCTAACCCTAACCCTAGCCCGAACCCTAACCCTAACCCTTCCCCGAAGCCTGACCCTCACCCGTGCCCTAATCCTAACCCGTACGCTAACACTAACCCGCGCCCTCACACGCAGGCTCCCCCTAAATCGTTGCCGTACCCTCACCTGGACCCTAAACCGTCCCCGTCCCCTAACCCTAACCCTAGCCCGAACCCTAACCCTAACCCTTCCCCGAAGCCTGACCCTCACCCGTCCCCTAATCCTAACCCGTACGCTAACACTAACCCGCGCCCTCACACGCACGCTCCCCCTAAAGCGTTGCCGTACCCTCACCTGGACCCTAAACCGTCCCCGTCCCCTAACCCTAACCCTAGCCCGAACCCTAACCCTAACACTTCCCCGAAGCCTGACCCTCACCGGTCCCCTAATCCTAACCCGTACGCTAACTCTAACTCGCGCCCTCACACGCACGCTCCCCCTAAAGCGTTGCCGTACCCTCACCTGGACCCTAAACCGTCCCCGTCCCCTAACCCTAACCCTAGCCCGAACCCTAACCCTAACCCTTCCCCGAAGACTGACCCTCACCCGTGCCCTAATCCTAACCCGTACGCTAACACTAACCCGCGCCCTCACACGCACGCTCCCCCTAAAGCGTTGCCGTACCCTCACCTGGACCCTAAACCGTCCCCGTCCCCTAACCCTAACCCTAGCCCGAACCCTAACCCTAACCCTTCCCCGAAGCCTGACCCTCACCCGTGCCCTAATCCTAACCCGTACGCTAACACTAACCCGCGCCCTCACACGCAGGCTCCCCCTAAATCGTTGCCGTACCCTCACCTGGACCCTAAACCGTCCCCGTCCCCTAACCCTAACCCTAGCCCAAACCCTAACCCTAACCCTTCCCCGAAGCCTGACCCTCACCCGTCCCCTAATCCTAACCCGTACGCTAACACTAACCCGCGCCCTCACACGCACGCTCCCCCTAAAGCGTTGCCGTACCCTCACCTGGACCCTAAACCGTCCCCGTCCCCTAACCCTAACCCTAGCCCGAACCCTAACCCTAACCCTTCCCCGAAGCCTGACCCTCACCCGTCCCCTAAACATAACCCGTACGCTAACACTAACCCGCGCCCTCACACGCACGCTCCACCTAAAGCGTTGCCATACCCTCACCTGGACCCTAAACCGTCCCCGTCCCCTAACCCTAACCCTAGCCCGAACCCTAACCCTAACCCTTCCCCGAAGCCTGACCCTCACCCGTGCCCTAATCCTAACCCGTACGCTAACACTAACCCGCGCCCTCACACGCACGCTCCCCCTAAAGCGTTGCCGTACCCTCACCTGGACCCTAAACCATCCCCGTCCCCTAACCCTAACCCTAGCCCGAACCCTAACCCTAACCCTTCCCCGAAGCCTGACCCTCACCCGTGCCCTAATCCTAACACGTACGCTAACACTAACCCGCGCCCTCACACGCACGCTCCCCCTAAAGCGTTGCCGTACCCTCACCTGGACCCTAAACCGTCCCCGTCCCCTAACCCTAAACCTAGCCCGAACCCTAACCCTAACCCTTCCCCGAAGCCTGACCCTCACCCGTGCCCTAATCCTAACCCGTACGCTAACACTAACCCGCGCCCTCACACGCACGCTCCCCCTAAAGCGTTGCCGTACCCTCACCTGGACCCTAAACCGTCCCCGTCCCCTAACCCTAACCCTAGCCCGAACCCTAACCCTAACCCTTCCCCGAAGCCTGACCCTCACCCGTCCCCTAATCCTAACCCGTACGCTAACACTAACCCGCGCCCTCACACGCACGCTCCCCCTAAAGCGTTGCCGTACCCTCACCTGGACCCTAAACCGTCCCCGTCCCCTAACCCTAACCCTAGCCCGAACCCTAACCCTAACCCTTCCCCGAAGCCTGACCCTCACCCGTCCCATAATCCTAACCCGTACGCTAACACTAACCCGCGCCCTCACACGCACGCTCCCCCTAAAGCGTTGCCATACCCTCACCTGGACCCTAAACCGTCCCCGTCCCCTAACCCTAACCCTAGCCCGAACCCTAACCCTAACCCTTCCCCGAAGCCTGACCCTCACCCGTGCCCTAATCCTAACACGTATGCTAACACTAACCCGCGCCCTCACACGCACGCTCCCCCTAAAGCGTTGCCGTACCCTCACCTGGACCCTAAACCGTCCCCGTCCCCTAACCCTAACCCTAGCCCGAACCCTAACCCTAACCCTTCCCCGAAGCCTGACCCTCACCCGTGCCCTAATCCTAACCCGTACGCTAACACTAACCCGCGCCCTCACACGCACGCTCCCCCTAAAGCGTTGCCGTACCCTCATCTGGACCCTAAACCGTCCCCGTCCCCTAACCCTAACCCTAGCCCGAACCCTAACCCTAACCCTTCCCCGAAGCCTGACCCTCACCCGTCCCCTAATCGTAACCCGTACGCTAACTCTAACCCGCGCCCTCACACGCACGCTCCCCCTAAAGCGTTGCCGTACCCTCACCTGGACCCTAAACCGTCCCCGTCCCCTAACCCTAACCCTAGCCCGAACCCTAACCCTAACCCTTCCCCGAAGCCTGACCCTCACCCGTCCCCTAATCCTAACCCGTACGCTAACACTAACCCGCGCCCTCACACGCACGCTCCCCCTAAAGCGTTGCCGTACCCTCACCTGGACCCTAAACCGTCCCCATCCCCTAACCCTAACCCTAGCCCGAACCCTAACCCTAACCCTTCCCGAAGCCTGACCCTCACCCGTGCCCTAATCCTAACCCGTACGCTAACACTAACCCGCGCCCTCCCACGCACGCTCCCCCTAAAGCGTTGCCGTACCCTCACCTGGACCCTAAACCGTCCCCGTCCCCTAACCCTAACCCTAGCCCTATCCCTAACCCTAACCCTTCCCCGAAGCCTGACCCTCACCCGTGCCCTAATCCTAACACGTACGCTAACACTAACCCGCGCCCTCACACGCACGCTCCCCCTAAAGCGTTGCCGTACCCTCACCTGGACCCTAAACCGTCCCCGTCCCCTAACCCTAACCCTAGCCCGAACCCTAACCCTAACCCTTCCCCGAAGCCTGACCCTCACCCGTGCCCTAATCCTAACCCGTACGCTAACACTAACCCGCGCCCTCACACGCAGGCTCCCCCTAAATCGTTGCCGTACCCTCACCTGGACCCTAAACCGTCCCCGTCCCCTAACCCTAACCCTAGCCCGAACCCTAACCCTAACCCTTCCCCGAAGCCTGACCCTCACCCGTCCCCTAATCCTAACCCGTACGCTAACACTAACCTGCGCCCTCACACGCACGCTCCCCCTAAAGCGTTGCCGTACCCTCACCTGGACCCTAAACCGTCCCCGTCCCCTAACCCTAACCCTAGCCCGAACCCTAACCCTAACCCTTCCCCGAAGCCTGACCCTCACCCGTCCCCTAATCCTAACCCGTACACTAACACTAACCCGCGCCCTCACACGCACGCTCCCCCTAAAGCGTTGCCGTATCCTCACCTGGACCCTAAACTGTCCCCGTCCCCTAACCCTAACCCTAGCCCGAACCCTAACCCTAAACCTTCCCCGAGGCCTGACCCTCACCCGTGCCCTAATCCTAACACGTACGCTAACACTAACCCGCGCCCTCACACGCACGCTCCCCGTAAATCGTTGCCGTACCCTCACCTGGACTCTAAACCGTCCCCGTCCCCTAACCCTAACCCTAGCCCGAACCCTAACCCTAACCCTTCCCCGAAGCCTGACCCTCACCCGTGCCCTAATCCTAACCCGTACGCTAACACTAACCCACGCCCTCACACGCACGCTCCCCCTAAAGCGTTGCCGTACCCTCACCTGGACCCTAAACCGTCCCCGTCCCCTAACCCTAACCCTAGCCCGAACCCTAACCCTAACCCTTCCCCGAAGCCTGACCCTCACCCGTCCCCTAATCCTAACCCGTACGCTAACACTAACCCGCGCCCTCACACGCACGCTCCCCCTAAAGCGTTGCCGTACCCTCACCTGGACCCTAAACCGTCCCCGTCCCCTAACCCTAACCCTAGCCCGAACCCTAACCCTAACCCTTCCCCGAAGCCTGACCCTCACCCGTGCCCTAATCCTAACCCGTACGCTAACACTAACCCGCGCCCTCACACGCACGCTCCCCCAAAAGCGTTGCCGTACCGTCACCTGGACACTAAACCGTCCCCGTCCCCTAACCCTAACCCTAGCCCGAACCCTAACCCTAACCCTTCCCCGAAGCCTGACCCTCACCCGTCCCCTAATCCTAACCCGTACGCTAACTCTAACCCGCGCCCTCACACGCACGCTCCCCCTAAAGCGTTGCCGTACCCTCACCTGGACCCTAAACCGTCCCCGTCCCCTAACCCTAACCCTAGCCCGAACCCTAACCCTAACCCTTCCCCGAAGCCTGACCCTCACCCGTGCCTTAATCCTAACACGTACGCTAACACTAACCCGCGCCCTCACACACACGCTCCCCCTAAAGCGTTGCCATACCCTCACCTGGACCCTAAACCGTCCCCATCCCCTAACCCTAACCCTAGCCCGAACCCTAACCCTAACCCTTCCCCGAAGCCTGACCCTCACCCGTGCCCTAATCCTAACCCGTACGCTAACACTAACCCGCGCCCTCACACGCACGCTCCCCCTAAAGCGTTTCCGTACCCTCACCTGGACCCTAATACCGTCCCCGTGCCCTAACCCTAACCCTAGCCCGAACCCTAACCCTAACCCTTCCACGAAGCCTGACCCTCACCCGTGCCCTAATCCTAACCCGTACGCTAACACTAACCCGCGCCCTCACACGCACGCTCCCCCTAAAGCGTTGCCGTACCCTCACCTGGACCCTAAACCGTCCCCGTCCCCTAACCCTAACCCTAGCCCGAACCCTAACCCTAACCCTTCCCCGAAGCCTGACCCTCACCCGTGCCCTAATCCTAACCCGTACGCTAACACTAACCCGCGCCCTCACACGCACGCTCCCTCTAAAGCGTTGCCGTACCCTCACCTGGACCCTAAACCGTCCCCGTCCCCTAACCCTAACCCTAGCCCGAACCCTAACCCTAACCCTTCCCCGAAGCCTGACCCTCACCCGTTCCCTAATCGTAACCCGTACGCGAACACTAACCCGCGCCCTCACACGCACGCTCCCCCTAAAGCGTTGCCGTACCCTCACCTGGACCCTAAACCGTCCCCGTCCCCTAACCCTAACCCTAGCCCGAACCCTAACCCTAACCCTTCCCCGAAGCCTGACCCTCACCCGTCCCCAATCCTAATCCGTACGCTAACACTAACCCGCGCCCTCACACGCACGCTCCCCCTAAAGCGTTTCCGTACCCTCACCTGAACCCTAAACCGTCCCCGTCCCCTAACCCTAACCCTAGCCCGAACCCTAACCCTAACCCTTCCCCGAAGCCTGACCCTCACCCGTCCCCAATCCTAATCCGTACGCTAACACTAACCCGCGCCCTCACACGCACGCTCCCCCTAAAGCGTTTCCGTACCCTCACCTGAACCCTAAACCGTCCCCGTCCCCTAACCCTAACCCTAGCCCGAACCCTAACCCTAACCCTTCCCCGAAGCCTGACCCTCACCCGTGCCCTAATCCTAAACCGTACGCTAACACTAACCCGCGCCCTCACACGCACGCTCCCCCTAAAGCGTTGCCGTACCCTCACCTGGACCCTAAACCGTCCCCGTCCCCTAACCCTAACCCTAGCCCGAACCCTAACCCTAACCCTTCCACGAAGCCTGACACTCACCCGTCCCCTAATCCTAACCCGTACGCGAAAACTAACCCGCGCCCTCACACGCACGCTCCCCCTAAAGCGTTGCCGTACCCTCACCTGGACCCTAAACCGTCCCCGTCCCCTAACCCTAACCCTAGCCCGAACCCTAACCCTAACCCTTCCCCGAAGCCTGACCCTCACCCGTGCCCTAATCCTATCACGTACGCTAACACTAACCCGCGCCCTCACACGCACGCTCCCCCTAAAGCGTTGCGGTACCCTCACCTGGACCCTAAACCGTCCCCGTCCCCTAACCCTAACCCTAGCCCGAACCCTAACCCTAACCCTTCCCCGAAGCCTGACCCTCACCCGTGCCCTAATCCTAACCCGTACGCTAACACTAACCCACGCCCTCACACGCACGCTCCCCCTAAAGCGTTGCCGTACCCTCACCTGGACCCTAAACCGTCCCCGTCCCCTAACCCTAACCCTAGCCCGAACCCTAACCCTAACCCTTCCCCGAAGCCTGACCCTCACCCGTGCCCTAATGCTAACCCGTACGCTAACACTAACCCGCGCCCTCACACGCACGCTCCCCCTAAAGCGTTGCCGTACCCTCACCTGGACACTAAACCGTCCCCATCCCCTAACCCTAACCCTAGCCCGAACCCTAACCCTAACCCTTCCCCGAAGCCTGACCCTCACCCGTCCCCTAATCCTAACCCGTACGCTAACTCTAACCCGTGCCCTCACACGCACGCTCCCCCTAAAGCGTTGCCGTACCCTCACCTGGACCCTAAACCGTCCCCGTCCCCTAACCCTAACCCTAGCCCGAACCCTAACCCTAACCCTTCCCCGAAGCCTGACCCTCACCCGTCCCCTAATCCTAACCCGTACGCTAACACTAACCCGCGCCCTCACACGCACGCTCCCCCTAAAGCGTTGCCGTACCCTCACCTGGACCCTAAACCATCCCCGTCCCCTAACCCTAACCCTAGCCCGAACCCTAACCCTAACCCTTCCCCGAAGCCTGACCCTCACCTGTGCCCTAATCCTAACACGTACGCTAACACTAACCCGCGCCCTCACACACACGCTCCCCCTAAAGCGTTGCCGTACCCTCACCTGGACCCTAAACCGTCCCCGTCCCCTAACCCTAACCCTAGCCCGAACCCTATCCCTAACCCTTCCCCGAAGCCTGACCCTCACCCGTGCCCTATCCTAACCCGTACGCTAACACTAACCCGCGCCCTCACACGCACGCTCCCCCTAAAGCGTTGCCGTACCCTCACCTGGACCCTAAACCGTCCCCGTGCCCTAACCCTAACCCTAGCCCGAACCCTAACCCTAACCCTTCCCCGAAGCCTGACCCTCACCCGTACCCTAATCCTAACCCGTACGCTAACACTAACCCGCGCCCTCACACGCACGCTCCCCCTAAAGCGTTGCCGTACCCTCACCTGGACCCTAAACCGTCCCCGTCCCCTAACCCTAACCCTAGCCCGAACCCTAACCCTAACCCTTCCCTGAAGCCTGACCCTCACCCGTGCACTAATCCTAACCCGTACGCTAACACTAACCCGCGCCCTCACACGCACGCTCCCCCTAAAGCGTTGCCGTACCCTCACCTGGACCCTAAACCGTCCCCGTCCCATAACCCTAACCCTAGCCCGAACCCTAACCCTAACCCTTCCCCGAAGCCTGACCCTCACCCGTTCCCTAATCGTAACCCGTACGCGAACACTAACCCACGCCCTCACACGCACGCTCCCCCTAAAGCGTTGCCGTACCCTCACCTGGACCCTAAACCGTCCCCGTCCCCTAACCCTAACCCTAGCCCGAACCCTAACCCTAACCCTTCCCCGAAGCCTGACCCTCACCCGTCCCCAATCCTAACCGGTACGCTAACACTAACCCGCGCCCTCACACGCACGCTCCCCCTAAAGCGTTTCCGTACCCTCACCTGGACCCTAAACCGTCCCCGTCCCCTAACCCTAACCCTAGCCCGAACCCTAACCCTAACCCTTCCCCGAAGCCTGACCCTCACCCGTGCCCTAATCCTAACCCGTACGCTAACACTAACCCGCGCCCTCACACGCACGCTCCCCCTAAAGCGTTGCCGTACCCTCACCTGGACCCTAAACCGTCCCCGTGCCCTAACCCTAACCCTAGCCCGAACCCTAACCCTAACCCTTCCCCGAAACCTGACCCTCACCCGTCCCCTATTCCTAACTCGTACGCTAAAACTAACCCGCGCCCTCACACGCACGCTCCCCCTAAAGCGTTGCCGTACCCTCACCTGGACCCTAAACCGTCACCGTCCCCTAACCCTAACCCTAGCCCGAACCCTAACCCTAACCCTTCCCCGAAGCCTGACCCTCACCCGTCCCCTATTCCTAACTCGTACGCTAAAACTAACCCGCGCCCTCACACGCACGCTCCCCCTAAAGCGTTGCCGTACCCTCACCTGGACCCTAAACCGTCCCCGTCCCCTAACCCTAACCCTAGCCCGAACCCTAACCCTAACCCTTCCCCGAAGCCTGACCCTCACCCGTTCCCTAATCGTAACCCGTACGCGAACACTGACCCGCGCCCTCACACGCACGCTCCCCCTAAAGCGTTGCCGTACCCTCACCTGGACCCTAAACCGTCCCCGTCCCCTAACCCTAACCCTAGCCCGAACCCTGACCCTAACCCTTCCCCGAAGCCTGACCCTCACCCGTCCCCAATCCTAACCCGTACGCTAACACTAACCCGCGCCCTCACACGCACGCTCCCCCTAAAGCGTTTCCGTACCCTCACCTGGACCCTAAACCGTCCCCGTCCCCTAACCCTAACCCTAGCCCGAACCCTAACCCTAACCCTTCCCCGAAGCCTGACCCTCACCCGTGCCCTAATCCTAACCCGTACGCTAACACTAACCCGCGCCCTCACACGCACGCTCCCCCTAAAGCGTTGCCGTACCCTCACCTGGACCCTAAACAGTCCCCGTGCCCTAACCCTAACCCTAGCCCGAACCCTAACCCTAACCCTTCCCCGAAGCCTGACCCTCACCCGTCCCCTATTCCTAACTCGTACGCTAAAACTAACCCGCGCCCTCACACGCACGCTCCCCCTAAAGCGTTGCCGTACCCTCACCTGGACCCTAAACCGTCCCCGTCCACTAACCCTAACCCTAGCCGGAACCCTAACCCTAACCCTTCCCCGAAGCCTGACCCTCACCCGTGCCCTAATCCTAACCCGTACGCTAACACTAACCCGCGCCCTCACACGCACGCTCCCCCTAAAGCGTTGCCGTACCCTCACCTGGACCCTAAACCGTCCCCGTGCCCTAACCCTAACCCTAGCCCGAACCCTAACCCTAACCCTTCCCCGAAGCCTGACCCTCACCCGTCCCCTATTCCTAACTCGTACGCTAAAACTAACCCGCGCCCTCACACGCACGCTCCCCCTAAAGCGTTGCCGTACCCTCACCTGGACCCTAAACCGTCCCCGTGCCCTAACCCTAACCCTAGCCCGAACCCTAACCCTAACCCTTCCCCGAAGCCTGACCCTCACCCGTCCCCTATTCCTAACTCGTACGCTAAAACTAACCCGCGCCCTCACAGGCACGCTCCCCCTATAGCGTTGCCGTACCCTCACCTGGACCCTAAACCGTCCCCGTCCCCTAACCCTAACCCTAGCCCGAACCCTAACCCTAACCCTTCCCCGAAGCCTGACCCTCACCCGTCCCATAATCCTAACCCGTACGCTAACACTATCCCGCGCCCTCACACGCACGCTCCCCCTAAAGCGTTGCCGTACCCTCACCTGGACCCTAAACCGTCCCCATCCACTAACCCTAACCCTAGCCCGAACCCTAACCCTAACCCTTCCCCGAAGCCTGACCCTCACCCGTGCCCTAATCCTAACCCGTACGCTAACACTAACCCGCGACCTCACACGCACGCTCCCCCTAAAGCGTTGCCGTACCCTCACCTGGACCCTAAACCGTCCCCGTCCCCTAACCCTAACCCTAGCCCGAACCCTAACCCTAACCCTTCCCCGAAGCCTGACACTCACCCGTCCCCTAATCCTAACCCGTACGCGAAAACTAACCCGCGCCCTCACACGCACGCTCCCCCTAAAGCGTTGCCGTACCCTCACCTGGACCCTAAACCGTCCCCGTCCCCTAACCCTAACCCTAGCCCGAACCCTAACCCTAACCCTTCCCCGAAGCCTGACACTCACCCGTCCCCTAATCCTAACCCGTACGCGAAAACTAACCCGCGCCCTCACACGCACGCTCCCCCTAAAGCATTGCCGTACCCTCACCTGGACCCTAAACCGTCCCCGTCCCCTAACCCTAACCCTAGCCCGAACCCTAACCCTAACCCTTCCCCGAAGCCTGACCCTCACCCGTTCCCTAATCGTAACCCGTACGCGAACACTAACCCGCGCCCTCACACGCACGCTCCCCCTAAAGCGTTGCCGTACCCTCACCTGGACCCTAAACCGTCCCCGTCCCCTAACCCTAACCCTAGCCCGAACCCTAACCCTAACCCTTCCCCGAAGCCTGACACTCACCCGTCCCCTAATCCTAACCCGTACGCGAAAACTAACCCGCGCCCTCACACGCACGCTCCCCCTAAAGCGTTGCCGTACCCTCACCTGGACCCTAAACCGTCCCCGTCCCCTAACCCTAACCCTAGCCCGAACCCTAACCCTAACCCTTCCCCGAAGCCTGACCCTCACCCGTCCCATAATCCTAACCCGTACGCTAACACTATCCCGCGCCCTCACACGCACGCTCCCCCTAAAGCGTTGCCGTACCCTCACCTGGACCCTAAACCGTCCCCATCCACTAACCCTAACCCTAGCCCGAACCCTAACCCTAACCCTTCCCCGAAGCCTGACCCTCACCCGTGCCCTAATCCTAACCCGTACGCTAACACTAACCCGCGACCTCACACGCACGCTCCCCCTAAAGCGTTGCCGTACCCTCACCTGGACCCTAAACCGTCCCCGTCCCCTAACCCTAACCCTAGCCCGAACCCTAACCCTAACCCTTCCCCGAAGCCTGACACTCACCCGTCCCCTAATCCTAACCCGTACGCGAAAACTAACCCGCGCCCTCACACGCACGCTCCCCCTAAAGCGTTGCCGTACCCTCACCTGGACCCTAAACCGTCCCCGTCCCCTAACCCTAACCCTAGCCCGAACCCTAACCCTAACCCTTCCCCGAAGCCTGACACTCACCCGTCCCCTAATCCTAACCCGTACGCGAAAACTAACCCGCGCCCTCACACGCACGCTCCCCCTAAAGCATTGCCGTACCCTCACCTGGACCCTAAACCGTCCCCGTCCCCTAACCCTAACCCTAGCCCGAACCCTAACCCTAACCCTTCCCCGAAGCCTGACCCTCACCCGTTCCCTAATCGTAACCCGTACGCGAACACTAACCCGCGCCCTCACACGCACGCTCCCCCTAAAGCGTTGCCGTACCCTCACCTGGACCCTAAACCGTCCCCGTCCCCTAACCCTAACCCTAGCCCGAACCCTAACCCTAACCCTTCCCCGAAGCCTGACACTCACCCGTCCCCTAATCCTAACCCGTACGCGAAAACTAACCCGCGCCCTCACACGCACGCTCCCCCTAAAGCGTTGCCGTACCCTCACCTGGACCCTAAACCGTCCCCGTCCCCTAACCCTAACCCTAGCCCGAACCCTAACCCTAACCCTTCCCCGAAGCCTGACCCTCACCCGTCCCCTAATCCTAACCCGTACGCGAAAACTAACCCGCGCCCTCACACGCACGCTCCCCCTAAAGCATTGCCGTACCCTCACCTGGACCCTAAACCGTCCCCGTCCCCTAACCCTAACCCTAGCCCGAACCCTAACCCTAACCCTTCCCCGAAGCCTGACCCTCACCCGTTCCCTAATCGTAACCCGTACGCGAACACTAACCCGCGCCCTCACACGCACGCTCCCCCTAAAGCATTGCCGTACCCTCACCTGGACCCTAAACCGTCCCCGTCCCCTAACCCTAACCCTAGCCCGAACCCTAACCCTAACCCTTCCCCGAAGCCTGACCCTCACCCGTCCCCAATCCTAACCCGTACGCTAACACTAACCCGCGCCCTCACACGCACGCTCCCCCTAAAGCGTTTCCGTACCCTCACCTGGACCCTAAACCGTCCCCGTCCCCTAACCCTAGCCCGAACCCTAACCCTAACCCTTCCCCGAAGCCTGACCCTCACCCGTGCCCTAATCCTAACCCGTACGCTAACACTAACCCGCGCCCTCACACGCACGCTCCCCCTAAAGCGTTGCCGTACCCTCACCTGGACCCTAAACCGTCCCCGTCCCCTAACCCTAACCCTAGCCCGAACCCTAACCCTAACCCTTCCCCGAAGCCTGACCCTCACCCGTCCCCTATTCCTAACTCGTACGCTAAAACTAACCCGCGCCCTCACACGCACGCTCCCCCTAAAGCGTTGCCGTACCCTCACCTGGACCCTAAACCGTCCCCGTCCCCTAACCCTAACCCTAGCCCGAACCCTAACCCTAACCCTTCCCCGAAGCCTGACCCTCACCCGTGCCCTAATCGTAACCCGTACGCGAACACTAACCCGCGCCCTCACACGCACGCTCCCCCTAAAGCGTTGCCGTACCCTCACCTGGACCCTAAACCGTCCCCGTCCCCTAACCCTAACCCTAGCCCGAACCCTAACCCTAACCCTTCCCCGAAGCCTGAACCTCACCCGTCCCCAATCCTAATCCGTACGCTAACACTAACCCGCGCCCTCACACGCACGCTCCCCCTAAAGCGTTTCCGTACCCTCACCTGGACCCTAAACCGTCCCCGTCCCCTAACCCTAACCCTAGCCCGAACCCTAACCCTAACCCTTCCCCGAAGCCTGACCCTCACCCGTGCCCTAATCCTAACCAGTACGCTAACACTAACCCGCGCCCTCACACGCACGCTCCCCCTAAAGCGTTGCCGTACCCTCACCTGGACCCTAAACCGTCCCCGTGCCCTAACCCTAACCCTAGCCCGAACCCTAACCCTAACCCTTCCCCGAAGCCTGACCCTCACCCGTCCCCTATTCCTAACTCGTACGCTAAAACTAACCCGCTCCCTCACACGCACGCTCCCCCTAAAGCGTTACCGTACCCTCACCTGGACCCTAAACCGTCCCCGTGCCCTAACCCTAACCCTAGCCAGAACCCTAACCCTAACCCTTCCCCGAAGCCTGACCCTCACCCGTGCCCTAATCCTAACCCGTACGCTAACACTAACCCGCGCCCTCACACGCACGCTCCCCCTAAAGCGTTGCCGTACCCTCACCTGGATCCTAAACCGTCCCCGTGCCCTAACCCTAACCCTAGCCCGAACCCTAACCCTAACCCTTCCCCGAAGCCTGACCCTCACCCGTCCCCTATTCCTAACTCGTACGCTAAAACTAACCCGCGCCCTCACACGCACGCTCCCCCTAAAGCGTTGCCGTACCCTCACCTGGACCCTAAACCGTCCCCGTCCCCTAACCCTAACCCTAGCCCGAACCCTAACCCTAACCCTTCCCCGAAGCCTGACACTCACACGTGCCCTAATCCTAACCCGTACGCTAACACTAACCCGCGCCCTCACACGCACGCTCCCCCTAAAGTGTTGCCGTACCCTCACCTGGACCCTAAACCGTCCCCGTGCCCTAACCCTAACCCTAGCCCGAACCCTAACCCTAACCCTTCCCCGAAGCCTGACCCTCACCCGTCCCCTATTCCTAACTCGTACGCTAAAACTAACCCGCGCCCTCACACGCACGCTCCCCCTAAAGCGTTGCCGTACCCTCACCTGGACCCTAAACCGTCCCCGTCCCCTAACCCTAACCCTAGCCCGAACCCTAACCCTAACCCTTCCCCGAAGCCTGACCCTCACCCGTCCCATAATCCTAACCCGTACGCTAACACTAACCCGCGCCCTCACACGCACGCTCCCCCTAAAGCGTTGCCGTACCCTCACCTGGACCCTAAACCGTCCCCATCCCCTAACCCTAACCCTAGCCCGAACCCTAACCCTAACCCTTCCCCGAAGCCTGACCCTCACCCGTGCCCTAATCCTAACCCGTACGCTAACACTAACCCGCGACCTCACACGCACGCTCCCCCTAAAGCGTTGCCGTACCCTCACCTGGACCCTAAACCGTCCCCGTCCCCTAACCCTAACCCTAGCCCGAACCCTAACCCTAACCATTCCCCGAAGCCTGACACTCACCCGTCCCCTAATCCTAACCCGTACGCGAAAACTAACCCGCGCCCTCACACGCACGCTCCCCCTAAAGCGTTTCCGTACCCTCACCTGGACCCTAAACCGTCCCCGTCCCCTAACCCTAACCCTAGCCCGAACCCTAACCCTAACCCTTCCCCGAAGCCTGACCCTCACCCGTGCCCTAATCCTAAACCGTACGCTAACACTAACCCGCGCCCTCACACGCACGCTCCCCCTAAAGCGTTTCCGTACCCTCACCTGGACCCTAAACCGTCCCCGTGCCCTAACCCTAACCCTAGCCCGAACCCTAACCCTAACCCTTCCCCGAAGCCTGACCCTCACCCGTCCCCTATTCCTAACTCGTACGCTAACACTAACCCGCGCCCTCACACGCACGCTCCCCCTAAAGCGTTGCCGTACCCTCACCTGGACCCTCAACCGTCCCCGTCCCCTAACCCTAACCCTAGCCCGAACCCTAACCCTAACCCTTCCCCGAAGCCTGACCCTCACCCGTGCCCTAATCCTAACCCGTACGCTAACACTAACCCGCGCCCTCACACGCACGCTCCCCCTAAAGCGTTGCCGTACCCTCACCTGGACCCTAAACCGTCCCCGTGCCCTAACCCTAACCCTAGCCCGAACCCTAACCCTAACCCTTCCCCGAAGCCTGACCCTCACCCGTCCCCTATTCCTAACTCGTACGCTAAAACTAACCCGCGCCCTCACACGCACGCTCCCCCTAAAGCGTTGCCGTACCCTCACCTGGACCCTAAACCGTCCCCGTGCCCTAACCCTAACCCTAGCCCGAACCCTAACCCTAACCCTTCCCCGAAGCCTGACCCTCACCCGTCCCCTATTCCTAACTCGTACGCTAAAACTAACCCGTGCCCTCACACGCACGCTCCCCCTAAAGCGTTGCCGTACCCTCACCTGGACCCTAAACCGTCCCCGTCCCCTAACCCTAACCCTAGCCCGAACCCTAACCCTAACCCTTCCCCGAAGCCTGACCCTCACCCGTCCCATAATCCTAACCCGTACGCTAACACTAACCCGCGCCCTCACACGCACGCTCCCCCTAAAGCGTTGCCGTACCCTCACCTGGACCCTAAACCGTCCCCATCCCCTAACCCTAACCCTAGCCCGAACCCTAACCCTAACCCTTCCCCGAAGCCTGACCCTCACCCGTGCCCTAATCCTAACCCGTACGCTAACACTAACCCGCGACCTCACACGCACGCTCCCCCTAAAGCGTTGCCGTACCCTCACCTGGACCCTAAACCGTCCCCGTCCCCTAACCCTAACCCTAGCCCGAACCCTAACCCTAACCCTTCCCCGAAGCCTAACACTCACCCGTCCCCTAATCCTAACCCGTACGCGAAAACTAACCCGCGCCCTCACACGCACGCTCCCCCTAAAGCGTTTCCGTACCCTCACCTGGACCCTAAACCGTCCCCGTCCCCTAACCCTAACCCTAGCCCGAACCCTAACCCTAACCCTTCCCCGAAGCCTGACCCTCACCCGTGCCCTAATCCTAAACCGTACGCTAACACTAACCCGCGCCCTCACACGCACGCTCCCCCTAAAGCGTTTCCGTACCCTCACCTGGACCCTAAACCGTCCCCGTGCCCTAACCCTAACCCTAGCCCGAACCCTAACCCTAACCCTTCCCCGAAGCCTGACCCTCACCCGTCCCCTATTCCTAACTCGTACGCTAAAACTAACCCGCGCCCTCACACGCACGCTCCCCCTAAAGCGTTGCCGTACACTCACCTGGACCCTAAACCGTCCCCGTCCCCTAACCCTAACCCTAGCCCGAACCCTAACCCTAACCCTTCCCCGAAGCCTGACCCTCACCCGTTCCCTAATCGTAACCCGTACGCGAAAACTAACCCGCGCCCTCACACGCACGCTCCCCCTAAAGCGTTGCCGTACCCTCACCTGGACCCTAAACCGTCCCCGTCCCCTAACCCTAACCCTAGCCCGAACCCTAACCCTAACCCTTCCCCGAAGCCTGACCCTCACCCGTCCCCAATCCTAATCCGTACGCTAACACTAACCCGCGCCCTCACACGCACGCTCCCCCTAAAGCGTTTCCGTACCCTCACCTGGACCCTAAACCGTCCCCGTCCCCTAACCCTAACCCTAGCCCGAACCCTAACCCTAACCCTTCCCCGAAGCCTGACCCTCACCCGTGCCCTAATCCTAACCCGTACGCTAACACTAACCCGCGCCCTCACACGCACGCTCCCCCTAAAGCGTTGCCGTACCCTCACCTGGACCCTAAACCGTCCCCGTCCCCTAACCCTAACCCTAGCCCGAACCCTAACCTTAACCCTTCCCCGAAGCCTGACCCTCACCCGTGCCCTAATCCTAACATGTACGCTAACACTAACCCGCGCCCTCACACGCACGCTCCCCCTAAAGCGTTGCCGTACCCTCACCTGGACCCTAAACCGTCCCCGTCCCCTAACCCTAACCCTAGCCCGAACCCTAACCCTAACCCTTCCCCGAAGCCTGACCCTCACCCGTGCCCTAATCCTAACCCGTACGCTAACACTAACCCGCGCCCTCACACGCACGCTCCCTCTAAAGCGTTGCCGTACCCTCACCTGGACCCTAAACCGTCCCCGTCCCCTAACCCTAACCCTAGCCCGAACCCTAACCCTAACTCTTCCCTGAAGCCTGACCCTCACCCGTCCCATAATCCTAACCCGTACGCTAACACTAACCCGCGCCCTCACACGCACGCTCCCCCTAAAGCGTTGCCGTACCCTCACCTGGACCCTAAACCGTCCCCGTCCCCTAACCCTAACCCTAGCCCGAACCCTAACCCTAACCCTTCCCCGAAGCCTGACCCTCACCCGTCCCCTAATCCTAACCCGTACGCTAACACTAACCCGCGCCCTCACACGCACGCTCCCCCTAAAGCGTTGCCGTACCCTCACCTGGACCCTAAACCGTCCCCGTCCCCTAACCCTAACCCTAGTCCGAACCCTAACCTTAACCCTTCCCCGAAGCCTGACCCTCACCCGTCCCCTAATCCTAACCCGTACGCTAACTCTAACCCGCGCCCTCACACGCACGCTCCCCCTAAAGCGTTGCCGTACCCTCACCTGGACCCTAAACCGTCCCCGTCCCCTAACCCTAACCCTAGCCCAAACCCGAAACCTAACCCTTTCCCGAAGCCTGACCCTCACCCGTCCCCTAATCCTAACCCGTACGCTAACACCCACCCGCGCCCTCACACGCACGCTCCCCCTAAAGCGTTGCCGTACCCTCACCTGGACCCTAAACCGTCCCCGTCCCCTAACCCTAACCCTAGCCCGAACCCTAACCCTAACCCTTCCCCGAAGCCTGACCCTCACCCGTGCCCTAATCCTAACACGTACGCTAACACTAACCCGCGCCCTCACACACACGCTCCCCCTAAAGCGTTGCCGTACCCTCACCTGGACCCTAAACCGTCCCCGTCCCCTAACCCTAACCCTAGCCCGAACCCTAACACTAACCCTTCCCCGAAGCCTGACCCTCACCCGTCCCCTAATCCTAACCCGTACGCTAACACTAACCCGCGCCCTCACACGCACGCTCCCCCTAAAGCGTTTCCGTACCCTCACCTGGACCCTAAACCGTCCCTGTCCCCTAACCCTAACCCTAGCCCGAACCCTAACCCTAACCCTTCCCCGAAGCGTGACCCTCACCCGTGCCCTAATCCTAACACGTACGCTAACACTAACCCACGCCCTCACACGCACGCTCCCCCTAAAGCGTTGCCGTACCCTCACCTGGACCCTAAACCGTCCCCGTCCCCTAACCCTAACCCTAGCCCGAACCCTAACCCTAACCCTTCCCCGAAGCCTGACCCTCACCCGTCCCCTAATCCTAACCCGTACGCTAACACTAACCCGCGCCCTCACACGCACGCTCCCCCTAAATCGTTGCCGTACCCTCACCTGGACCCTAAACCGTCCCCGTCCCCTAACCCTAACCCTAGCCCGAACCCTAACCCTAACCCTTCCCCGAAGCCTGACCCTCACCCGTGCCCTAATCCTAACCCGTACGCTAACACTAACCCGCGCCCTCACTCGCACGCTCCCCCTAAAGCGTTGCCGTACCCTCACCTGGACCCTAAACCGTCCCCGTCCCCTAACCCTAACCCTAGCCCGAACCCTAACCCTAACCCTTCCCCGAAGCCTGACCCTCACCCGTCACCTAATCCTAACCCGTACGCTAACACTAACCCGCGCCCTCACACGCACGCTCCCCGTAAAGCGTTGCCGTACCCTCACCTGGACCCTAAACCGTCCCCGTCCCCTAACCCTAACCCTAGCCCGAACCCTAACCCTAACCCTTCCCCGAAGCCTGACCCTCACCCGTCCCCTAATCCTAACCCGTACACTAACACTAACCCGCGCCCTCACACGCACGCTCCCCCTAAAGCGTTGCCGTACCCTCACCTGGACCCTAAACCGTCCCCGTCCCCTAACCCTAACCCTAGCCCGAACCCTAACCCTAACCCTTCCCCGAAGCCTGACCCTCACCCGTCCCCTAATCCTAACACCTACGCTAACACTAACCTGTGCCCTCACACGCACGCTCCCCCTAAAGCGTTGCCGTACCCTCACCTGGACCCTAAACCGTCCCCGTCCCCTAACCCTAACCCTAGCCCGAACCCTAACCCTAACCCTTCCCCGAAGCCTGACAGTCACCCGTTCCCTAATCCTAACCCGTACGCTAACACTAACCCGCGCCCTCACACGCACGCTCCCCCTAAAGCGTTGCCGTACCCTCACCTGGACCCTAAACCGTCCCCGTCCCCTAACCCTAACCCTAGCCCGAACCCTAACCCTAACCCTTCCCCGAAGCCTGACCCTCACCCGTGCCCTAATCCTAACACGTACGCGAACACTAACCCGCGCCCTCACACGCACGCTCCCCCTAAAGCGTTGCCGTACCCTCACCTTGACCCTAAACCGACCCCGTCCCCTAACCCTAACCCTAGCCCGGACCCTAACCCTAACCCTTCCCCGAAGCCTGACCCTCACCCGTACCCTAATCCTAACCCGTACGCTAACACTAACCCGCGCCCTCACACGCACGCTCCCCCTAAAGCGTTGCCGTACCCTCACCTGGACCCTAAACCGTCCCCGTCCCCTAACCCTAACCCTAGCCCGAACCCTAACCCTAACCCTTCCCCGAAGCCTGACCCTCACCCGTCCCCTAATCCTAACCCGTACGCGAACACTAACCCGCGCCCTCACACGCACGCTCCCCCTAAAGCGTTGCCGTACCCTCACCTGGACCCTAAACCGTCCCCGTCCCCTAACCCTAACCCTAGCCCGAACCCTAACCCTAACCCTTCCCCGAAGCCTGACCCTCACCCGTGCCCTAATCCTAACCCGTACGCTAACACTAACCCGCGCCCTCACACGCACGCTCCCCCTAAAGCGTTGCCGTACCCTCACCTGGACCCTAAACCGTCCCCGTCCCCTAACCCTAACCCTAGCCCGAACCCTAACCCTAACCCTTCCCCAAAGCCTGACCCTCACCCGTGCCCTAATCCTAACCCGTACGCTAACACTAACCCGCGCCCTCACACGCACGCTCCCCCTAAAGCGTTGCCGTACCCTCACCTGGACCCTAAACCGTCCCCGTCCCCTAACCCTAACCCTAGCCCGAACCCTAACCCTAACCCTTCCCCGAAGCCTGACCCTCACCCGTGCCCTAATCGTAACCCGTACGCTAACACTAACCCGCGCCCTCACACGCACGCTCCCCCTAAAGCGTTGCCGTACCTCCACCTGGACCCTAAACCGTCCCCGTCCCCTAACCCTAACCCTAGCCCGAACCCTAACCCTAACCCTTCCCAGAAGCCTGACCCTCACCCGTCCCCTAATCGTAACCCGTACGCGAACACTAACCCGCGCCCTCACACGCACGCTCCCCCTAAAGCGTTGCCGTACCCTCACCTGGACCCTAAACCGTCCCCGTCCCCTAACCCTAACCCTAGCCCGAACCCTAACCGTAACCGTTCCCCGAAGCCTGACCCTCACCCGTCCCCTAATCCTAATCCGTACGCTAACACTAACCCGCGCCCTCACACACACGCTCCCCCTAAAGCGTTTCCGTACCCTCACCTGGACCCTAAACCGTCCCTGTCCCCTAACCCTAACCCTAGCCCGAACCCTAACCCTAACACTTCCCCGAAGCCTGACCCTCACCCGTGCCCTAATCCTAACACGTACGCTAACACTAACCCGCGCCCTCACACGCACGCTCCCCCTAAAGCGTTGCCGTACCCTCACCTGGACCCTAAACCGTCCCCGTCCCCTAACCCTAACCCTAGCCCGAACCCTAACCCTAACCCTTCCCCGAAGCATGACCCTCACCCGTCCCCTATTCCTAACCCGTACGCAAAAACTAACCCACGCCCTCACACGCACGCTCCCCCTAAAGCGTTGCCGTACCCTCACCTGGACCCTAAACCGTCCCCGTCCCCTAACCCTAACCCTAGCCCGAACCCTAACCCTAACCCTTCCCCGAAGCCTGACCCTCACCCATGCCCTAATCCTAACCCGTACGCTAACACTAACCCGCGCCCTCACACGCAGGCTCCCCCTAAATCGTTGCCGTACCCTCACCTGGACCCTAAACCGTCCCCGTCCCCTAACCCTAACCCTAGCGCGAACCCTAACCCTAACCCTTCCCCGAAGCCTGACCCTCACCCGTCCCCTAATCCTAACCCGTACGCTAACACTAACCCGCGCCCTCACACGCACGCTCCCCCTAAAGCGTTGCCGTACCCTCACCTGGACCCTAAACCGTCCCCGTCCCCTAACCCTAACCCTAGCCCGAACCCTAACCCTAACCCTTCCCCGAAGCCTGACCCTCACCCGTCCCCTAATCCTAAACTGTACGCTAACACTTACCCGCGCCCTCACACGCACGCTCCCCCTAAAGCGTTGCCGTACCCTCACCTGGACCCTAAACCGTCCCCGTCCCCTAACCCTAACCCTAGCCCGAACCCTAACCCTAACCCTTCCCTGAAGCCTGACCCTCACCCGTCCCATAATCCTAACCCGTACGCTAACACTAATCCGCGCCCTCACACGCACACTCCCCCTAAAGCGTTGCCGTACCCTCAGCTGGACCCTAAACCGTCCCCGTCCCCTAACCCTAACCCTAGCCCGAACCCTAACCCTAACCCTTCCCCGAAGCCTGACCCTCACCCGTCCCCTAATCGTACCCCGTACGCTAACACTAACCCGCGCCCTCACACGCACGCTCCCCCTAAAGCGTTGCCGTACCCTCACCTGGACCCTAAACCGTCCCCGTCCCCTAACCCTAACCCTAGCCCGAACCCTAACCCTAACCCTTCCCCGAAGCCTGACCCTCACCCGTGCCCTAATCCTAACCCGTACGCTAACACTAACCCGCGCCCTCACACGCCCGCTCCCCCTAAAGCGTTGCCGTACCCTCACCTGGACCCTAAACCGTCCCCGTCCCCTAACCCTAACCCTAGCCCGAACCCTAACCCTAACCCTTCCCCGAAGCCTGACCCTCACCCGTCCCCTAATCCTAACCCGTACGCTAACACTAACCCGCGCCCTCACATGCACGCTCCCCCTAAGCGTTGCCGTACCCTCACCTGGACCCTAAACCGTCCCCGTCCCCTAACCCTAACCCTAGCCCGAACCCTAACCCTAACCCTTCCCCGAAGCCTGACCCTCACCCGTCCCCTAATCCTAACCCGTACGCTAACACTAACCCGCGCCCTCACACGCACGCTCCCCCTAAAGCGTTGCCGTACCCTCACCTGGACCCTAAACCGTCCCCGTCCCCTAACCCTAACCCTAGCCCGAACCCTAACCCTAACCCTTCCACGAAGCCTGACCCTCACCCGTCCCCTAATCCTAACCCGTACGCGAACACTAACCCGCGCCCTCACACGCACGCTCCCCCTAAAGCGTTGCCGTACCCTCACCTGGACCCTAAACCGTCCCCGTCCCCTAACCCTAACCCTAGCCCGAACCCTAACCCTAACCCTTCACCGAAGCCTGACCCTCATCCGTACCCTAATCCTAACACGTACGCTAACACTAACCCGCGCCCTCACACGCACGCTCCCCCTAAAGCGTTGCCATACCCTCACCTGGACCCTAAACCGTCCCCGTCCCCTAACCCTAACCCTAGCCCGAACCCTAACCCTAACCCTTCCCCGAAGCCTGACCCTCACCCGTGCCCTAATCCTAACCCGTACGCTAACACTAACCCACGCCCTCACATGCACGCTCCCCCTAAAGCGTTGCCGTACCCTCACCTGGACCCTAAACCGTCCCCGTCCCCTAACCCTAACCCTAGCCCGAACCCTAACCCTAACCCTTCCCCGAAGCCTGACCCTCACCCGTGCCCTAATCCTAACCCATACGCTAACACTAACCCGCGCCCTCACACGCACGCTCCCTCTAAAGCGTTGCCGTACCCCCACCTGGACCCTAAACCGTCCCCGTCCCCTAACCCTAACCCTAGCCCGAACCCTAACCCTAACCCTTCCCCGAAGCCTGACCCTCACCCGTCCCCTAATCGTAACCCGTACGCGAACACTAACCCGCGCCCTCACACGCACGCTCCCCCTAAAGCGTTGCCGTACCCTCACCTGGACCCTAAACCGTCCCCGTCCCCTAACCCTAACCCTAGCCCGAACCCTAACCCTAACCCTTCCCCGAAGCCTGACCCTCACCTGTCCCCTAATCCTAATCCGTACGCTAACACTAACCCGCGCCCTCACACGCACGCTCCCCCTAAAGCGTTGCCGTACCGTCACCTGGACCCTAAACAGTCCCCGTCCCGTAACCCTAACCCTAGCCCGAACCCTAACCCTAACCCTTCCCCGAAGCCTGACCCTCACCCGTGCCCTAATCCTAACCCATACGCTAACACTAACCCGCGCCCTCACACGCACGCTCCCCCTAAAGCGTTGCCGTACCCTCACCTGGACCCTAAACCGTCCCTGTCCCCTAACCCTAACCCTAGCCCGAACCCTAACCCTAACCCTTCCCCGAAGCCTGACCCTCACCCGTCCCCTATTCCTAACTCGTACGCTAAAACTAACCCACGCCCTCACACGCACGCTCCCCCTAAAGCGTTGCCGTACCCTCACCTGGACCCTAAACCGTCCCCGTCCCCTAACCCTAACCCTAGCCCGAACCCTAACCCTAACCCTTCCCTGAAGCCTGACCCTCACCCGTCCCATAATCCTAACCCGTACGCTAACACTAACCCGCGCCCTCACACGCACGCTCCCCCTAAAGCGTTGCCGTACCCTCACCTGGACCCTAAACCGTCCCCGTCCCCTAACCCTAACCCTAGCCCGAACCCTAACCCTAACCCTTCCCCGAAGCCTGACCCTCACCCGTCCCCTAATCCTAACCCGTACGCTAACACTAACCCGCGCCCTCACATGCACGCTCCCCCTAAAGCGTTGCCGTACCCTCACCTGGACCCTAAACCGTCCCCGTCCCCTAACCCTAACCCTAGCCCAAACCCTAACCCTAACCCTTCCCCGAAGCCTGACCCTCACCCGTGCCCTAATCCTAACCCGTACGCTAACACTAACCCGCGCCCTCACACGCACGCTCCCCCTAAAGCGTTGCCGTACCCTCACCTGGACCCTAAACCGTCCCCATCCCCTAACCCTAACCCTAGCCCGAACCCTAACCCTAACCCTTCCCCGAAGCCTGACCCTCACCCGTGCCCTAATCCTAACCCGTACGCTAACACTAACCCGCGACCTCACACGCACGCTCCCCCTAAAGCGTTGCCGTACCCTCACCTGGACCCTAAACCGTCCCCGTCCCCTAACCCTAACCCTAGCCCGAACCCTAACCCTAACCCTTCCCCGAAGCCTGACCCTCACCCGTGCCCTAATCCTAACACGTATGCTAACACTAACCCGCGCCCTCACACGCACGCTCCCCCTAAAGCGTTGCCGTACCCTCACCTGGACCCTAAACCGTCCCCGTCCCCTAACCCTAACCCTAGCCCGAACCCTAACCCTAACCCTTCCCCGAAGCCTGACCCTCACCCGTGCCCTAATCCTAACCCGTACGCTAACACTAACCCGCGCCCTCACACGCACGCTCCCCCTAAAGCGTTGCCGTACCCTCATCTGGACCCTAAACCGTCCCCGTCCCCTAACCCTAACCCTAGCCCGAACCCTAACCCTAACCCTTCCCCGAAGCCTGACCCTCACCCGTCCCCTAATCGTAACCCGTACGCTAACTCTAACCCGCGCCCTCACACGCACGCTCCCCCTAAAGCGTTGCCGTACCCTCACCTGGACCCTAAACCGTCCCCGTCCCCTAACCCTAACCCTAGCCCGAACCCTAACCCTAACCCTTCCCCGAAGCCTGACCCTCACCCGTCCCCTAATCCTAACCCGTACGCTAACACTAACCCGCGCCCTCACACGCACGCTCCCCCTAAAGCGTTGCCGTACCCTCACCTGGACCCTAAACCGTCCCCATCCCCTAACCCTAACCCTAGCCCGAACCCTAACCCTAACCCTTCCCCGAAGCCTGACCCTCACCCGTGCCCTAATCCTAACCCGTACGCTAACACTAACCCGCGCCCTCCCACGCACGCTCCCCCTAAAGCGTTGCCGTACCCTCACCTGGACCCTAAACCGTCCCCGTCCCCTAACCCTAACCCTAGCCCTATCCCTAACCCTAACCCTTCCCCGAAGCCTGACCCTCACCCGTGCCCTAATCCTAACACGTACGCTAACACTAACCCGCGCCCTCACACGCACGCTCCCCCTAAAGCGTTGCCGTACCCTCACCTGGACCCTAAACCGTCCCCGTCCCCTAACCCTAACCCTAGCCCGAACCCTAACCCTAACCCTTCCCCGAAGCCTGACCCTCACCCGTGCCCTAATCCTAACCCGTACGCTAACACTAACCCGCGCCCTCACACGCAGGCTCCCCCTAAATCGTTGCCGTACCCTCACCTGGACCCTAAACCGTCCCCGTCCCCTAACCCTAACCCTAGCCCGAACCCTAACCCTAACCCTTCCCCGAAGCCTGACCCTCACCCGTCCCCTAATCCTAACCCGTACGCTAACACTAACCTGCGCCCTCACACGCACGCTCCCCCTAAAGCGTTGCCGTACCCTCACCTGGACCCTAAACCGTCCCCGTCCCCTAACCCTAACCCTAGCCCGAACCCTAACCCTAACCCTTCCCCGAAGCCTGACCCTCACCCGTCCCCTAATCCTAACCCGTACACTAACACTAACCCGCGCCCTCACACGCACGCTCCCCCTAAAGCGTTGCCGTATCCTCACCTGGACCCTAAACTGTCCCCGTCCCCTAACCCTAACCCTAGCCCGAACCCTAACCCTAAACCTTCCCCGAGGCCTGACCCTCACCCGTGCCCTAATCCTAACACGTACGCTAACACTAACCCGCGCCCTCACACGCACGCTCCCCGTAAATCGTTGCCGTACCCTCACCTGGACTCTAAACCGTCCCCGTCCCCTAACCCTAACCCTAGCCCGAACCCTAACCCTAACCCTTCCCCGAAGCCTGACCCTCACCCGTGCCCTAATCCTAACCCGTACGCTAACACTAACCCACGCCCTCACACGCACGCTCCCCCTAAAGCGTTGCCGTACCCTCACCTGGACCCTAAACCGTCCCCGTCCCCTAACCCTAACCCTAGCCCGAACCCTAACCCTAACCCTTCCCCGAAGCCTGACCCTCACCCGTCCCCTAATCCTAACCCGTACGCTAACACTAACCCGCGCCCTCACACGCACGCTCCCCCTAAAGCGTTGCCGTACCCTCACCTGGACCCTAAACCGTCCCCGTCCCCTAACCCTAACCCTAGCCCGAACCCTAACCCTAACCCTTCCCCGAAGCCTGACCCTCACCCGTGCCCTAATCCTAACCCGTACGCTAACACTAACCCGCGCCCTCACACGCACGCTCCCCCAAAAGCGTTGCCGTACCGTCACCTGGACACTAAACCGTCCCCGTCCCCTAACCCTAACCCTAGCCCGAACCCTAACCCTAACCCTTCCCCGAAGCCTGACCCTCACCCGTCCCCTAATCCTAACCCGTACGCTAACTCTAACCCGCGCCCTCACACGCACGCTCCCCCTAAAGCGTTGCCGTACCCTCACCTGGACCCTAAACCGTCCCCGTCCCCTAACCCTAACCCTAGCCCGAACCCTAACCCTAACCCTTCCCCGAAGCCTGACCCTCACCCGTGCCTTAATCCTAACACGTACGCTAACACTAACCCGCGCCCTCACACACACGCTCCCCCTAAAGCGTTGCCATACCCTCACCTGGACCCTAAACCGTCCCCATCCCCTAACCCTAACCCTAGCCCGAACCCTAACCCTAACCCTTCCCCGAAGCCTGACCCTCACCCGTGCCCTAATCCTAACCCGTACGCTAACACTAACCCGCGCCCTCACACGCACGCTCCCCCTAAAGCGTTTCCGTACCCTCACCTGGACCCTAATACCGTCCCCGTGCCCTAACCCTAACCCTAGCCCGAACCCTAACCCTAACCCTTCCACGAAGCCTGACCCTCACCCGTGCCCTAATCCTAACCCGTACGCTAACACTAACCCGCGCCCTCACACGCACGCTCCCCCTAAAGCGTTGCCGTACCCTCACCTGGACCCTAAACCGTCCCCGTCCCCTAACCCTAACCCTAGCCCGAACCCTAACCCTAACCCTTCCCCGAAGCCTGACCCTCACCCGTGCCCTAATCCTAACCCGTACGCTAACACTAACCCGCGCCCTCACACGCACGCTCCCTCTAAAGCGTTGCCGTACCCTCACCTGGACCCTAAACCGTCCCCGTCCCCTAACCCTAACCCTAGCCCGAACCCTAACCCTAACCCTTCCCCGAAGCCTGACCCTCACCCGTTCCCTAATCGTAACCCGTACGCGAACACTAACCCGCGCCCTCACACGCACGCTCCCCCTAAAGCGTTGCCGTACCCTCACCTGGACCCTAAACCGTCCCCGTCCCCTAACCCTAACCCTAGCCCGAACCCTAACCCTAACCCTTCCCCGAAGCCTGACCCTCACCCGTCCCCAATCCTAATCCGTACGCTAACACTAACCCGCGCCCTCACACGCACGCTCCCCCTAAAGCGTTTCCGTACCCTCACCTGAACCCTAAACCGTCCCCGTCCCCTAACCCTAACCCTAGCCCGAACCCTAACCCTAACCCTTCCCCGAAGCCTGACCCTCACCCGTCCCCAATCCTAATCCGTACGCTAACACTAACCCGCGCCCTCACACGCACGCTCCCCCTAAAGCGTTTCCGTACCCTCACCTGAACCCTAAACCGTCCCCGTCCCCTAACCCTAACCCTAGCCCGAACCCTAACCCTAACCCTTCCCCGAAGCCTGACCCTCACCCGTGCCCTAATCCTAAACCGTACGCTAACACTAACCCGCGCCCTCACACGCACGCTCCCCCTAAAGCGTTGCCGTACCCTCACCTGGACCCTAAACCGTCCCCGTCCCCTAACCCTAACCCTAGCCCGAACCCTAACCCTAACCCTTCCACGAAGCCTGACACTCACCCGTCCCCTAATCCTAACCCGTACGCGAAAACTAACCCGCGCCCTCACACGCACGCTCCCCCTAAAGCGTTGCCGTACCCTCACCTGGACCCTAAACCGTCCCCGTCCCCTAACCCTAACCCTAGCCCGAACCCTAACCCTAACCCTTCCCCGAAGCCTGACCCTCACCCGTGCCCTAATCCTATCACGTACGCTAACACTAACCCGCGCCCTCACACGCACGCTCCCCCTAAAGCGTTGCGGTACCCTCACCTGGACCCTAAACCGTCCCCGTCCCCTAACCCTAACCCTAGCCCGAACCCTAACCCTAACCCTTCCCCGAAGCCTGACCCTCACCCGTGCCCTAATCCTAACCCGTACGCTAACACTAACCCACGCCCTCACACGCACGCTCCCCCTAAAGCGTTGCCGTACCCTCACCTGGACCCTAAACCGTCCCCGTCCCCTAACCCTAACCCTAGCCCGAACCCTAACCCTAACCCTTCCCCGAAGCCTGACCCTCACCCGTGCCCTAATGCTAACCCGTACGCTAACACTAACCCGCGCCCTCACACGCACGCTCCCCCTAAAGCGTTGCCGTACCCTCACCTGGACACTAAACCGTCCCCATCCCCTAACCCTAACCCTAGCCCGAACCCTAACCCTAACCCTTCCCCGAAGCCTGACCCTCACCCGTCCCCTAATCCTAACCCGTACGCTAACTCTAACCCGTGCCCTCACACGCACGCTCCCCCTAAAGCGTTGCCGTACCCTCACCTGGACCCTAAACCGTCCCCGTCCCCTAACCCTAACCCTAGCCCGAACCCTAACCCTAACCCTTCCCCGAAGCCTGACCCTCACCCGTCCCCTAATCCTAACCCGTACGCTAACACTAACCCGCGCCCTCACACGCACGCTCCCCCTAAAGCGTTGCCGTACCCTCACCTGGACCCTAAACCATCCCCGTCCCCTAAACCTAACCCTAGCCCGAACCCTAACCCTAACCCTTCCCCGAAGCCTGACCCTCACCTGTGCCCTAATCCTAACACGTACGCTAACACTAACCCGCGCCCTCACACACACGCTCCCCCTAAAGCGTTGCCGTACCCTCACCTGGACCCTAAACCGTCCCCGTCCCCTAACCCTAACCCTAGCCCGAACCCTATCCCTAACCCTTCCCCGAAGCCTGACCCTCACCCGTGCCCTATCCTAACCCGTACGCTAACACTAACCCGCGCCCTCACACGCACGCTCCCCCTAAAGCGTTGCCGTACCCTCACCTGGACCCTAAACCGTCCCCGTGCCCTAACCCTAACCCTAGCCCGAACCCTAACCCTAACCCTTCCCCGAAGCCTGACCCTCACCCGTACCCTAATCCTAACCCGTACGCTAACACTAACCCGCGCCCTCACACGCACGCTCCCCCTAAAGCGTTGCCGTACCCTCACCTGGACCCTAAACCGTCCCCGTCCCCTAACCCTAACCCTAGCCCGAACCCTAACCCTCACCCTTCCCTGAAGCCTGACCCTCACCCGTGCACTAATCCTAACCCGTACGCTAACACTAACCCGCGCCCTCACACGCACGCTCCCCCTAAAGCGTTGCCGTACCCTCACCTGGACCCTAAACCGTCCCCGTCCCATAACCCTAACCCTAGCCCGAACCCTAACCCTAACCCTTCCCCGAAGCCTGACCCTCACCCGTTCCCTAATCGTAACCCGTACGCGAACACTAACCCACGCCCTCACACGCACGCTCCCCCTAAAGCGTTGCCGTACCCTCACCTGGACCCTAAACCGTCCCCGTCCCCTAACCCTAACCCTAGCCCGAACCCTAACCCTAACCCTTCCCCGAAGCCTGACCCTCACCCGTCCCCAATCCTAACCGGTACGCTAACACTAACCCGCGCCCTCACACGCACGCTCCCCCTAAAGCGTTTCCGTACCCTCACCTGGACCCTAAACCGTCCCCGTCCCCTAACCCTAACCCTAGCCCGAACCCTAACCCTAACCCTTCCCCGAAGCCTGACCCTCACCCGTGCCCTAATCCTAACCCGTACGCTAACACTAACCCGCGCCCTCACACGCACGCTCCCCCTAAAGCGTTGCCGTACCCTCACCTGGACCCTAAACCGTCCCCGTGCCCTAACCCTAACCCTAGCCCGAACCCTAACCCTAACCCTTCCCCGAAACCTGACCCTCACCCGTCCCCTATTCCTAACTCGTACGCTAAAACTAACCCGCGCCCTCACACGCACGCTCCCCCTAAAGCGTTGCCGTACCCTCACCTGGACCCTAAACCGTCCCCGTCCCCTAACCCTAACCCTAGCCCGAACCCTAACCCTAACCCTTCCCCGAAGCCTGACCCTCACCCGTCCCCTATTCCTAACTCGTACGCTAAAACTAACCCGCGCCCTCACACGCACGCTCCCCCTAAAGCGTTGCCGTACCCTCACCTGGACCCTAAACCGTCCCCGTCCCCTAACCCTAACCCTAGCCCGAACCCTAACCCTAACCCTTCCCCGAAGCCTGACCCTCACCCGTTCCCTAATCGTAACCCGTACGCGAACACTAACCCGCGCCCTCACACGCACGCTCCCCCTAAAGCGTTGCCGTACCCTCACCTGGACCCTAAACCGTCCCCGTCCCCTAACCCTAACCCTAGCCCGAACCCTGACCCTAACCCTTCCCCGAAGCCTGACCCTCACCCGTCCCCAATCCTAACCCGTACGCTAACACTAACCCGCGCCCTCACACGCACGCTCCCCCTAAAGCGTTTCCGTACCCTCACCTGGACCCTAAACCGTCCCCGTCCCCTAACCCTAACCCTAGCCCGAACCCTAACCCTAACCCTTCCCCGAAGCCTGACCCTCACCCGTGCCCTAATCCTAACCCGTACGCTAACACTAACCCGCGCCCTCACACGCACGCTCCCCCTAAAGCGTTGCCGTACCCTCACCTGGACCCTAAACAGTCCCCGTGCCCTAACCCTAACCCTAGCCCGAACCCTAACCCTAACCCTTCCCCGAAGCCTGACCCTCACCCGTCCCCTATTCCTAACTCGTACGCTAAAACTAACCCGCGCCCTCACACGCACGCTCCCCCTAAAGCGTTGCCGTACCCTCACCTGGACCCTAAACCGTCCCCGTCCACTAACCCTAACCCTAGCCGGAACCCTAACCCTAACCCTTCCCCGAAGCCTGACCCTCACCCGTGCCCTAATCCTAACCCGTACGCTAACACTAACCCGCGCCCTCACACGCACGCTCCCCCTAAAGCGTTGCCGTACCCTCACCTGGACCCTAAACCGTCCCCGTGCCCTAACCCTAACCCTAGCCCGAACCCTAACCCTAACCCTTCCCCGAAGCCTGACCCTCACCCGTCCCCTATTCCTAACTCGTACGCTAAAACTAACCCGCGCCCTCACACGCACGCTCCCCCTAAAGCGTTGCCGTACCCTCACCTGGACCCTAAACCGTCCCCGTGCCCTAACCCTAACCCTAGCCCGAACCCTAACCCTAACCCTTCCCCGAAGCCTGACCCTCACCCGTCCCCTATTCCTAACTCGTACGCTAAAACTAACCCGCGCCCTCACAGGCACGCTCCCCCTATAGCGTTGCCGTACCCTCACCTGGACCCTAAACCGTCCCCGTCCCCTAACCCTAACCCTAGCCCGAACCCTAACCCTAACCCTTCCCCGAAGCCTGACCCTCACCCGTCCCATAATCCTAACCCGTACGCTAACACTATCCCGCGCCCTCACACGCACGCTCCCCCTAAAGCGTTGCCGTACCCTCACCTGGACCCTAAACCGTCCCCATCCACTAACCCTAACCCTAGCCCGAACCCTAACCCTAACCCTTCCCCGAAGCCTGACCCTCACCCGTGCCCTAATCCTAACCCGTACGCTAACACTAACCCGCGACCTCACACGCACGCTCCCCCTAAAGCGTTGCCGTACCCTCACCTGGACCCTAAACCGTCCCCGTCCCCTAACCCTAACCCTAGCCCGAATCCTAACCCTAACCCTTCCCCGAAGCCTGACACTCACCCGTCCCCTAATCCTAACCCGTACGCGAAAACTAACCCGCGCCCTCACACGCACGCTCCCCCTAAAGCGTTGCCGTACCCTCACCTGGACCCTAAACCGTCCCCGTCCCCTAACCCTAACCCTAGCCCGAACCCTAACCCTAACCCTTCCCCGAAGCCTGACACTCACCCGTCCCCTAATCCTAACCCGTACGCGAAAACTAACCCGCGCCCTCACACGCACGCTCCCCCTAAAGCATTGCCGTACCCTCACCTGGACCCTAAACCGTCCCCGTCCCCTAACCCTAACCCTAGCCCGAACCCTAACCCTAACCCTTCCCCGAAGCCTGACCCTCACCCGTTCCCTAATCGTAACCCGTACGCGAACACTAACCCGCGCCCTCACACGCACGCTCCCCCTAAAGCGTTGCCGTACCCTCACCTGGACCCTAAACCGTCCCCGTCCCCTAACCCTAACCCTAGCCCGAACCCTAACCCTAACCCTTCCCCGAAGCCTGACACTCACCCGTCCCCTAATCCTAACCCGTACGCGAAAACTAACCCGCGCCCTCACACGCACGCTCCCCCTAAAGCGTTGCCGTACCCTCACCTGGACCCTAAACCGTCCCCGTCCCCTAACCCTAACCCTAGCCCGAACCCTAACCCTAACCCTTCCCCGAAGCCTGACCCTCACCCGTCCCATAATCCTAACCCGTACGCTAACACTATCCCGCGCCCTCACACGCACGCTCCCCCTAAAGCGTTGCCGTACCCTCACCTGGACCCTAAACCGTCCCCATCCACTAACCCTAACCCTAGCCCGAACCCTAACCCTAACCCTTCCCCGAAGCCTGACCCTCACCCGTGCCCTAATCCTAACCCGTACGCTAACACTAACCCGCGACCTCACACGCACGCTCCCCCTAAAGCGTTGCCGTACCCTCACCTGGACCCTAAACCGTCCCCGTCCCCTAACCCTAACCCTAGCCCGAACCCTAACCCTAACCCTTCCCCGAAGCCTGACACTCACCCGTCCCCTAATCCTAACCCGTACGCGAAAACTAACCCGCGCCCTCACACGCACGCTCCCCCTAAAGCGTTGCCGTACCCTCACCTGGACCCTAAACCGTCCCCGTCCCCTAACCCTAACCCTAGCCCGAACCCTAACCCTAACCCTTCCCCGAAGCCTGACACTCACCCGTCCCCTAATCCTAACCCGTACGCGAAAACTAACCCGCGCCCTCACACGCACGCTCCCCCTAAAGCATTGCCGTACCCTCACCTGGACCCTAAACCGTCCCCGTCCCCTAACCCTAACCCTAGCCCGAACCCTAACCCTAACCCTTCCCCGAAGCCTGACCCTCACCCGTTCCCTAATCGTAACCCGTACGCGAACACTAACCCGCGCCCTCACACGCACGCTCCCCCTAAAGCGTTGCCGTACCCTCACCTGGACCCTAAACCGTCCCCGTCCCCTAACCCTAACCCTAGCCCGAACCCTAACCCTAACCCTTCCCCGAAGCCTGACACTCACCCGTCCCCTAATCCTAACCCGTACGCGAAAACTAACCCGCGCCCTCACACGCACGCTCCCCCTAAAGCGTTGCCGTACCCTCACCTGGACCCTAAACCGTCCCCGTCCCCTAACCCTAACCCTAGCCCGAACCCTAACCCTAACCCTTCCCCGAAGCCTGACCCTCACCCGTCCCCTAATCCTAACCCGTACGCGAAAACTAACCCGCGCCCTCACACGCACGCTCCCCCTAAAGCATTGCCGTACCCTCACCTGGACCCTAAACCGTCCCCGTCCCCTAACCCTAACCCTAGCCCGAACCCTAACCCTAACCCTTCCCCGAAGCCTGACCCTCACCCGTTCCCTAATCGTAACCCGTACGCGAACACTAACCCGCGCCCTCACACGCACGCTCCCCCTAAAGCATTGCCGTACCCTCACCTGGACCCTAAACCGTCCCCGTCCCCTAACCCTAACCCTAGCCCGAACCCTAACCCTAACCCTTCCCCGAAGCCTGACCCTCACCCGTCCCCAATCCTAACCCGTACGCTAACACTAACCCGCGCCCTCACACGCACGCTCCCCCTAAAGCGTTTCCGTACCCTCACCTGGACCCTAAACCGTCCCCGTCCCCTAACCCTAGCCCGAACCCTAACCCTAACCCTTCCCCGAAGCCTGACCCTCACCCGTGCCCTAATCCTAACCCGTACGCTAACACTAACCCGCGCCCTCACACGCACGCTCCCCCTAAAGCGTTGCCGTACCCTCACCTGGACCCTAAACCGTCCCCGTCCCCTAACCCTAACCCTAGCCTGAACCCTAACCCTAACCCTTCCCCGAAGCCTGACCCTCACCCGTCCCCTATTCCTAACTCGTACGCTAAAACTAACCCGCGCCCTCACACGCACGCTCCCCCTAAAGCGTTGCCGTACCCTCACCTGGACCCTAAACCGTCCCCGTCCCCTAACCCTAACCCTAGCCCGAACCCTAACCCTAACCCTTCCCCGAAGCCTGACCCTCACCCGTGCCCTAATCGTAACCCGTACGCGAACACTAACCCGCGCCCTCACACGCACGCTCCCCCTAAAGCGTTGCCGTACCCTCACCTGGACCCTAAACCGTCCCCGTCCCCTAACCCTAACCCTAGCCCGAACCCTAACCCTAACCCTTCCCCGAAGCCTGAACCTCACCCGTCCCCAATCCTAATCCGTACGCTAACACTAACCCGCGCCCTCACACGCACGCTCCCCCTAAAGCGTTTCCGTACCCTCACCTGGACCCTAAACCGTCCCCGTCCCCTAACCCTAACCCTAGCCCGAACCCTAACCCTAACCCTTCCCCGAAGCCTGACCCTCACCCGTGCCCTAATCCTAACCAGTACGCTAACACTAACCCGCGCCCTCACACGCACGCTCCCCCTAAAGCGTTGCCGTACCCTCACCTGGACCCTAAACCGTCCCCGTGCCCTAACCCTAACCCTAGCCCGAACCCTAACCCTAACCCTTCCCCGAAGCCTGACCCTCACCCGTCCCCTATTCCTAACTCGTACGCTAAAACTAACCCGCTCCCTCACACGCACGCTCCCCCTAAAGCGTTACCGTACCCTCACCTGGACCCTAAACCGTCCCCGTGCCCTAACCCTAACCCTAGCCAGAACCCTAACCCTAACCCTTCCCCGAAGCCTGACCCTCACCCGTGCCCTAATCCTAACCCGTACGCTAACACTAACCCGCGCCCTCACACGCACGCTCCCCCTAAAGCGTTGCCATACCCTCACCTGGATCCTAAACCGTCCCCGTGCCCTAACCCTAACCCTAGCCCGAACCCTAACCCTAACCCTTCCCCGAAGCCTGACCCTCACCCGTCCCCTATTCCTAACTCGTACGCTAAAACTAACCCGCGCCCTCACACGCACGCTCCCCCTAAAGCGTTGCCGTACCCTCACCTGGACCCTAAACCGTCCCCGTCCCCTAACCCTAACCCTAGCCCGAACCCTAACCCTAACCCTTCCCCGAAGCCTGACACTCACACGTGCCCTAATCCTAACCCGTACGCTAACACTAACCCGCGCCCTCACACGCACGCTCCCCCTAAAGTGTTGCCGTACCCTCACCTGGACCCTAAACCGTCCCCGTGCCCTAACCCTAACCCTAGCCCGAACCCTAACCCTAACCCTTCCCCGAAGCCTGACCCTCACCCGTCCCCTATTCCTAACTCGTACGCTAAAACTAACCCGCGCCCTCACACGCACGCTCCCCCTAAAGCGTTGCCGTACCCTCACCTGGACCCTAAACCGTCCCCGTCCCCTAACCCTAACCCTAGCCCGAACCCTAACCCTAACCCTTCCCCGAAGCCTGACCCTCACCCGTCCCATAATCCTAACCCGTACGCTAACACTAACCCGCGCCCTCACACGCACGCTCCCCCTAAAGCGTTGCCGTACCCTCACCTGGACCCTAAACCGTCCCCATCCCCTAACCCTAACCCTAGCCCGAACCCTAACCCTAACCCTTCCCCGAAGCCTGACCCTCACCCGTGCCCTAATCCTAACCCGTACGCTAACACTAACCCGCGACCTCACACGCACGCTCCCCCTAAAGCGTTGCCGTACCCTCACCTGGACCCTAAACCGTCCCCGTCCCCTAACCCTAACCCTAGCCCGAACCCTAACCCTAACCATTCCCCGAAGCCTGACACTCACCCGTCCCCTAATCCTAACCCGTACGCGAAAACTAACCCGCGCCCTCACACGCACGCTCCCCCTAAAGCGTTTCCGTACCCTCACCTGGACCCTAAACCGTCCCCGTCCCCTAACCCTAACCCTAGCCCGAACCCTAACCCTAACCCTTCCCCGAAGCCTGACCCTCACCCGTGCCCTAATCCTAAACCGTACGCTAACACTAACCCGCGCCCTCACACGCACGCTCCCCCTAAAGCGTTTCCGTACCCTCACCTGGACCCTAAACCGTCCCCGTGCCCTAACCCTAACCCTAGCCCGAACCCTAACCCTAACCCTTCCCCGAAGCCTGACCCTCACCCGTCCCCTATTCCTAACTCGTACGCTAACACTAACCCGCGCCCTCACACGCACGCTCCCCCTAAAGCGTTGCCGTACCCTCACCTGGACCCTAAACCGTCCCCGTCCCCTAACCCTAACCCTAGCCCGAACCCTAACCCTAACCCTTCCCCGAAGCCTGACCCTCACCCGTGCCCTAATCCTAACCCGTACGCTAACACTAACCCGCGCCCTCACACGCACGCTCCCCCTAAAGCGTTGCCGTACCCTCACCTGGACCCTAAACCGTCCCCGTGCCCTAACCCTAACCCTAGCCCGAACCCTAACCCTAACCCTTCCCCGAAGCCTGACCCTCACCCGTCCCCTATTCCTAACTCGTACGCTAAAACTAACCCGCGCCCTCACACGCACGCTCCCCCTAAAGCGTTGCCGTACCCTCACCTGGACCCTAAACCGTCCCCGTGCCCTAACCCTAACCCTAGCCCGAACCCTAACCCTAACCCTTCCCCGAAGCCTGACCCTCACCCGTCCCCTATTCCTAACTCGTACGCTAAAACTAACCAGTGCCCTCACACGCACGCTCCCCCTAAAGCGTTGCCGTACCCTCACCTGGACCCTAAACCGTCCCCGTCCCCTAACCCTAACCCTAGCCCGAACCCTAACCCTAACCCTTCCCCGAAGCCTGACCCTCACCCGTCCCATAATCCTAACCCGTACGCTAACACTAACCCGCGCCCTCACACGCACGCTCCCCCTAAAGCGTTGCCGTACCCTCACCTGGACCCTAAACCGTCCCCATCCCCTAACCCTAACCCTAGCCCGAACCCTAACCCTAACCCTTCCCCGAAGCCTGACCCTCACCCGTGCCCTAATCCTAACCCGTACGCTAACACTAACCCGCGACCTCACACGCACGCTCCCCCTAAAGCGTTGCCGTACCCTCACCTGGACCCTAAACCGTCCCCGTCCCCTAACCCTAACCCTAGCCCGAACCCTAACCCTAACCCTTCCCCGAAGCCTAACACTCACCCGTCCCCTAATCCTAACCCGTACGCGAAAACTAACCCGCGCCCTCACACGCACGCTCCCCCTAAAGCGTTTCCGTACCCTCACCTGGACCCTAAACCGTCCCCGTCCCCTAACCCTAACCCTAGCCCGAACCCTAACCCTAACCCTTCCCCGAAGCCTGACCCTCACCCGTGCCCTAATCCTAAACCGTACGCTAACACTAACCCGCGCCCTCACACGCACGCTCCCCCTAAAGCGTTTCCGTACCCTCACCTGGACCCTAAACCGTCCCCGTGCCCTAACCCTAACCCTAGCCCGAACCCTAACCCTAACCCTTCCCCGAAGCCTGACCCTCACCCGTCCCCTATTCCTAACTCGTACGCTAAAACTAACCCGCGCCCTCACACGCACGCTCCCCCTAAAGCGTTGCCGTACACTCACCTGGACCCTAAACCGTCCCCGTCCCCTAACCCTAACCCTAGCCCGAACCCTAACCCTAACCCTTCCCCGAAGCCTGACCCTCACCCGTCCCATAATCCTAACCCGTACGCTAACACTAACCCGCGCCCTCACACGCACGCTCCCCCTAAAGCGTTGCCGTACCCTCACCTGGACCCTAAACCGTCCCCATCCCCTAACCCTAACCCTAGCCCGAACCCTAACCCTAACCCTTCCCCGAAGCCTGACCCTCACCCGTGCCCTAATCCTAACCCGTACGCGAACACTAACCCGCGACCTCACACGCACGCTCCCCCTAAAGCGTTGCCGTACCCTCACCTGGACCCTAAACCGTCCCCGTCCCCTAACCCTAACCCTAGCCCGAACCCTAACCCTAACCCTTCCCCGAAGCCTGACACACACCCGTCCCCTAATCCTAACCCGTACGCGAAAACTAACCCGCGCCCTCACACGCACGCTCCCCCTAAAGCGTTTCCGTACCCTCACCTGGACCCTAAACCGTCCCCGTCCCCTAACCCTAACCCTAGCCCGAACCCTAACCCTAACCCTTCCCCGAAGCCTGACCCTCACCCGTGCCCTAATCCTAAACCGTACGCTAACACTAAACCGCGCCCTCACACGCACGCTCCCCCTAAAGCGTTTCCGTACCCTCACCTGGACCCTAAACCGTCCCCGTGCCCTAACCCTAACCCTAGCCCGAACCCTAACCCTAACCCTTCCCCGAAGCCTGACCCTCACCCGTCCCCTATTCCTAACTCGTACGCTAAAACTAACCCACGCCCTCACACGCACGCTCCCCCTAAAGCGTTGCCGTACCCTCACCTGGACCCTAAACCGTCCCCGTCCCCTAACCCTAACCCTAGCCCGAACCCTAACCCTAACCCTTCCCCGAAGCCTGACCCTCACCCGTTCCCTAATCGTAACCCGTACGCGAAAACTAACCCGCGCCCTCACACGCACGCTCCCCCTAAAGCGTTGCCGTACCCTCACCTGGACCCTAAACCGTCCCCGTCCCCTAACCCTAACCCTAGCCCGAACCCTAACCCTAACCCTTCCCCGAAGCCTGACCCTCACCCGTCCCCAATCCTAATCCGTACGCTAACACTAACCCGCGCCCTCACACGCACGCTCCCCCTAAAGCGTTTCCGTACCCTCACCTGGACCCTAAACCGTCCCCGTCCCCTAACCCTAACCCTAGCCCGAACCCTAACCCTAACCCTTCCCCGAAGCCTGACCCTCACCCGTGCCCTAATCCTAACCCGTACGCTAACACTAACCCGCGCCCTCACACGCACGCTCCCCCTAAAGCGTTGCCGTACCCTCACCTGGACCCTAAACCGTCCCCGTCCCCTAACCCTAACCCTAGCCCGAACCCTAACCTTAACCCTTCCCCGAAGCCTGACCCTCACCCGTGCCCTAATCCTAACATGTACGCTAACACTAACCCGCGCCCTCACACGCACGCTCCCCCTAAAGCGTTGCCGTACCCTCACCTGGACCCTAAACCGTCCCCGTCCCCTAACCCTAACCCTAGCCCGAACCCTAACCCTAACCCTTCCCCGAAGCCTGACCCTCACCCGTGCCCTAATCCTAACCCGTACGCTAACACTAACCCGCGCCCTCACACGCACGCTCCCTCTAAAGCGTTGCCGTACCCTCACCTGGACCCTAAACCGTCCCCGTCCCCTAACCCTAACCCTAGCCCGAACCCTAACCCTAACTCTTCCCTGAAGCCTGACCCTCACCCGTCCCATAATCCTAACCCGTACGCTAACACTAACCCGCGCCCTCACACGCACGCTCCCCCTAAAGCGTTGCCGTACCCTCACCTGGACCCTAAACCGTCCCCGTCCCCTAACCCTAACCCTAGCCCGAACCCTAACCCTAACCCTTCCCCGAAGCCTGACCCTCACCCGTCCCCTAATCCTAACCCGTACGCTAACACTAACCCGCGCCCTCACACGCACGCTCCCCCTAAAGCGTTGCCGTACCCTCACCTGGACCCTAAACCGTCCCCGTCCCCTAACCCTAACCCTAGTCCGAACCCTAACCTTAACCCTTCCCCGAAGCCTGACCCTCACCCGTCCCCTAATCCTAACCCGTACGCTAACTCTAACCCGCGCCCTCACACGCACGCTCCCCCTAAAGCGTTGCCGTACCCTCACCTGGACCCTAAACCGTCCCCGTCCCCTAACCCTAACCCTAGCCCAAACCCGAAACCTAACCCTTTCCCGAAGCCTGACCCTCACCCGTCCCCTAATCCTAACCCGTACGCTAACACCCACCCGCGCCCTCACACGCACGCTCCCCCTAAAGCGTTGCCGTACCCTCACCTGGACCCTAAACCGTCCCCGTCCCCTAACCCTAACCCTAGCCCGAACCCTAACCCTAACCCTTCCCCGAAGCCTGACCCTCACCCGTGCCCTAATCCTAACACGTACGCTAACACTAACCCGCGCCCTCACACACACGCTCCCCCTAAAGCGTTGCCGTACCCTCACCTGGACCCTAAACCGTCCCCGTCCCCTAACCCTAACCCTAGCCCGAACCCTAACCCTAACCCTTCCCCGAAGCCTGACCCTCACCCGTCCCCTAATCCTAACCCGTACGCTAACACTAACCCGCGCCCTCACACGCACGCTCCCCCTAAAGCGTTTCCGTACCCTCACCTGGACCCTAAACCGTCCCTGTCCCCTAACCCTAACCCTAGCCCGAACCCTAACCCTAACCCTTCCCCGAAGCGTGACCCTCACCCGTGCCCTAATCCTAACACGTACGCTAACACTAACCCACGCCCTCACACGCACGCTCCCCCTAAAGCGTTGCCGTACCCTCACCTGGACCCTAAACCGTCCCCGTCCCCTAACCCTAACCCTAGCCCGAACCCTAACCCTAACCCTTCCCCGAAGCCTGACCCTCACCCGTCCCCTAATCCTAACCCGTACGCTAACACTAACCCGCGCCCTCACACGCACGCTCCCCCTAAATCGTTGCCGTACCCTCACCTGGACCCTAAACCGTCCCCGTCCCCTAACCCTAACCCTAGCCCGAACCCTAACCCTAACCCTTCCCCGAAGCCTGACCCTCACCCGTGCCCTAATCCTAACCCGTACGCTAACACTAACCCGCGCCCTCACTCGCACGCTCCCCCTAAAGCGTTGCCGTACCCTCACCTGGACCCTAAACCGTCCCCGTCCCCTAACCCTAACCCTAGCCCGAACCCTAACCCTAACCCTTCCCCGAAGCCTGACCCTCACCCGTCACCTAATCCTAACCCGTACGCTAACACTAACCCGCGCCCTCACACGCACGCTCCCCGTAAAGCGTTGCCGTACCCTCACCTGGACCCTAAACCGTCCCCGTCCCCTAACCCTAACCCTAGCCCGAACCCTAACCCTAACCCTTCCCCGAAGCCTGACCCTCACCCGTCCCCTAATCCTAACCCGTACACTAACACTAACCCGCGCCCTCACACGCACGCTCCCCCTAAAGCGTTGCCGTACCCTCACCTGGACCCTAAACCGTCCCCGTCCCCTAACCCTAACCCTAGCCCGAACCCTAACCCTAACCCTTCCCCGAAGCCTGACCCTCACCCGTCCCCTAATCCTAACACCTACGCTAACACTAACCTGTGCCCTCACACGCACGCTCCCCCTAAAGCGTTGCCGTACCCTCACCTGGACCCTAAACCGTCCCCGTCCCCTAACCCTAACCCTAGCCCGAACCCTAACCCTAACCCTTCCCCGAAGCCTGACAGTCACCCGTTCCCTAATCCTAACCCGTACGCTAACACTAACCCGCGCCCTCACACGCACGCTCCCCCTAAAGCGTTGCCGTACCCTCACCTGGACCCTAAACCGTCCCCGTCCCCTAACCCTAACCCTAGCCCGAACCCTAACCCTAACCCTTCCCCGAAGCCTGACCCTCACCCGTGCCCTAATCCTAACACGTACGCGAACACTAACCCGCGCCCTCACACGCACGCTCCCCCTAAAGCGTTGCCGTACCCTCACCTTGACCCTAAACCGACCCCGTCCCCTAACCCTAACCCTAGCCCGGACCCTAACCCTAACCCTTCCCCGAAGCCTGACCCTCACCCGTACCCTAATCCTAACCCGTACGCTAACACTAACCCGCGCCCTCACACGCACGCTCCCCCTAAAGCGTTGCCGTACCCTCACCTGGACCCTAAACCGTCCCCGTCCCCTAACCCTAACCCTAGCCCGAACCCTAACCCTAACCCTTCCCCGAAGCCTGACCCTCACCCGTCCCCTAATCCTAACCCGTACGCGAACACTAACCCGCGCCCTCACACGCACGCTCCCCCTAAAGCGTTGCCGTACCCTCACCTGGACCCTAAACCGTCCCCGTCCCCTAACCCTAACCCTAGCCCGAACCCTAACCCTAACCCTTCCCCGAAGCCTGACCCTCACCCGTGCCCTAATCCTAACCCGTACGCTAACACTAACCCGCGCCCTCACACGCACGCTCCCCCTAAAGCGTTGCCGTACCCTCACCTGGACCCTAAACCGTCCCCGTCCCCTAACCCTAACCCTAGCCCGAACCCTAACCCTAACCCTTCCCCAAAGCCTGACCCTCACCCGTGCCCTAATCCTAACCCGTACGCTAACACTAACCCGCGCCCTCACACGCACGCTCCCCCTAAAGCGTTGCCGTACCCTCACCTGGACCCTAAACCGTCCCCGTCCCCTAACCCTAACCCTAGCCCGAACCCTAACCCTAACCCTTCCCCGAAGCCTGACCCTCACCCGTGCCCTAATCGTAACCCGTACGCTAACACTAACCCGCGCCCTCACACGCACGCTCCCCCTAAAGCGTTGCCGTACCTCCACCTGGACCCTAAACCGTCCCCGTCCCCTAACCCTAACCCTAGCCCGAACCCTAACCCTAACCCTTCCCAGAAGCCTGACCCTCACCCGTCCCCTAATCGTAACCCGTACGCGAACACTAACCCGCGCCCTCACACGCACGCTCCCCCTAAAGCGTTGCCGTACCCTCACCTGGACCCTAAACCGTCCCCGTCCCCTAACCCTAACCCTAGCCCGAACCCTAACCGTAACCGTTCCCCGAAGCCTGACCCTCACCCGTCCCCTAATCCTAATCCGTACGCTAACACTAACCCGCGCCCTCACACACACGCTCCCCCTAAAGCGTTTCCGTACCCTCACCTGGACCCTAAACCGTCCCTGTCCCCTAACCCTAACCCTAGCCCGAACCCTAACCCTAACACTTCCCCGAAGCCTGACCCTCACCCGTGCCCTAATCCTAACACGTACGCTAACACTAACCCGCGCCCTCACACGCACGCTCCCCCTAAAGCGTTGCCGTACCCTCACCTGGACCCTAAACCGTCCCCGTCCCCTAACCCTAACCCTAGCCCGAACCCTAACCCTAACCCTTCCCCGAAGCATGACCCTCACCCGTCCCCTATTCCTAACCCGTACGCAAAAACTAACCCACGCCCTCACACGCACGCTCCCCCTAAAGCGTTGCCGTACCCTCACCTGGACCCTAAACCGTCCCCGTCCCCTAACCCTAACCCTAGCCCGAACCCTAACCCTAACCCTTCCCCGAAGCCTGACCCTCACCCATGCCCTAATCCTAACCCGTACGCTAACACTAACCCGCGCCCTCACACGCAGGCTCCCCCTAAATCGTTGCCGTACCCTCACCTGGACCCTAAACCGTCCCCGTCCCCTAACCCTAACCCTAGCGCGAACCCTAACCCTAACCCTTCCCCGAAGCCTGACCCTCACCCGTCCCCTAATCCTAACCCGTACGCTAACACTAACCCGCGCCCTCACACGCACGCTCCCCCTAAAGCGTTGCCGTACCCTCACCTGGACCCTAAACCGTCCCCGTCCCCTAACCCTAACCCTAGCCCGAACCCTAACCCTAACCCTTCCCCGAAGCCTGACCCTCACCCGTCCCCTAATCCTAAACTGTACGCTAACACTTACCCGCGCCCTCACACGCACGCTCCCCCTAAAGCGTTGCCGTACCCTCACCTGGACCCTAAACCGTCCCCGTCCCCTAACCCTAACCCTAGCCCGAACCCTAACCCTAACCCTTCCCTGAAGCCTGACCCTCACCCGTCCCATAATCCTAACCCGTACGCTAACACTAATCCGCGCCCTCACACGCACACTCCCCCTAAAGCGTTGCCGTACCCTCAGCTGGACCCTAAACCGTCCCCGTCCCCTAACCCTAACCCTAGCCCGAACCCTAACCCTAACCCTTCCCCGAAGCCTGACCCTCACCCGTCCCCTAATCGTACCCCGTACGCTAACACTAACCCGCGCCCTCACACGCACGCTCCCCCTAAAGCGTTGCCGTACCCTCACCTGGACCCTAAACCGTCCCCGTCCCCTAACCCTAACCCTAGCCCGAACCCTAACCCTAACCCTTCCCCGAAGCCTGACCCTCACCCGTGCCCTAATCCTAACCCGTACGCTAACACTAACCCGCGCCCTCACACGCCCGCTCCCCCTAAAGCGTTGCCATACCCTCACCTGGACCCTAAACCGTCCCCGTCCCCTAACCCTAACCCTAGCCCGAACCCTAACCCTAACCCTTCCCCGAAGCCTGACCCTCACCCGTCCCCTAATCCTAACCCGTACGCTAACACTAACCCGCGCCCTCACATGCACGCTCCCCCTAAGCGTTGCCGTACCCTCACCTGGACCCTAAACCGTCCCCGTCCCCTAACCCTAACCCTAGCCCGAACCCTAACCCTAACCCTTCCCCGAAGCCTGACCCTCACCCGTCCCCTAATCCTAACCCGTACGCTAACACTAACCCGCGCCCTCACACGCACGCTCCCCCTAAAGCGTTGCCGTACCCTCACCTGGACCCTAAACCGTCCCCGTCCCCTAACCCTAACCCTAGCCCGAACCCTAACCCTAACCCTTCCACGAAGCCTGACCCTCACCCGTCCCCTAATCCTAACCCGTACGCGAACACTAACCCGCGCCCTCACACGCACGCTCCCCCTAAAGCGTTGCCGTACCCTCACCTGGACCCTAAACCGTCCCCGTCCCCTAACCCTAACCCTAGCCCGAACCCTAACCCTAACCCTTCCCCGAAGCCTGACCCTCATCCGTACCCTAATCCTAACACGTACGCTAACACTAACCCGCGCCCTCACACGCACGCTCCCCCTAAAGCGTTGCCATACCCTCACCTGGACCCTAAACCGTCCCCGTCCCCTAACCCTAACCCTAGCCCGAACCCTAACCCTAACCCTTCCCCGAAGCCTGACCCTCACCCGTGCCCTAATCCTAACCCGTACGCTAACACTAACCCACGCCCTCACACGCACGCTCCCCCTAAAGCGTTGCCGTACCCTCACCTGGACCCTAAACCGTCCCCGTCCCCTAACCCTAACCCTAGCCCGAACCCTAACCCTAACCCTTCCCCGAAGCCTGACCCTCACCCGTGCCCTAATCCTAACCCATACGCTAACACTAACCCGCGCCCTCACACGCACGCTCCCTCTAAAGCGTTGCCGTACCCCCACCTGGACCCTAAACCGTCCCCGTCCCCTAACCCTAACCCTAGCCCGAACCCTAACCCTAACCCTTCCCCGAAGCCTGACCCTCACCCGTCCCCTAATCGTAACCCGTACGCGAACACTAACCCGCGCCCTCACACGCACGCTCCCCCTAAAGCGTTGCCGTACCCTCACCTGGACCCTAAACCGTCCCCGTCCCCTAACCCTAACCCTAGCCCGAACCCTAACCCTAACCCTTCCCCGAAGCCTGACCCTCACCTGTCCCCTAATCCTAATCCGTACGCTAACACTAACCCGCGCCCTCACACGCACGCTCCCCCTAAAGCGTTGCCGTACCGTCACCTGGACCCTAAACAGTCCCCGTCCCGTAACCCTAACCCTAGCCCGAACCCTAACCCTAACCCTTCCCCGAAGCCTGACCCTCACCCGTGCCCTAATCCTAACCCATACGCTAACACTAACCCGCGCCCTCACACGCACGCTCCCCCTAAAGCGTTGCCGTACCCTCACCTGGACCCTAAACCGTCCCTGTCCCCTAACCCTAACCCTAGCCCGAACCCTAACCCTAACCCTTCCCCGAAGCCTGACCCTCACCCGTCCCCTATTCCTAACTCGTACGCTAAAACTAACCCACGCCCTCACACGCACGCTCCCCCTAAAGCGTTGCCGTACCCTCACCTGGACCCTAAACCGTCCCCGTCCCCTAACCCTAACCCTAGCCCGAACCCTAACCCTAACCCTTCCCTGAAGCCTGACCCTCACCCGTCCCATAATCCTAACCCGTACGCTAACACTAACCCGCGCCCTCACACGCACGCTCCCCCTAAAGCGTTGCCGTACCCTCACCTGGACCCTAAACCGTCCCCGTCCCCTAACCCTAACCCTAGCCCGAACCCTAACCCTAACCCTTCCCCGAAGCCTGACCCTCACCCGTCCCCTAATCCTAACCCGTACGCTAACACTAACCCGCGCCCTCACATGCACGCTCCCCCTAAAGCGTTGCCGTACCCTCACCTGGACCCTAAACCGTCCCCGTCCCCTAACCCTAACCCTAGCCCAAACCCTAACCCTAACCCTTCCCCGAAGCCTGACCCTCACCCGTCCCATAATCCTAACCCGTACGCTAACACTAACCCGCGCCCTCACACGCACGCTCCCCCTAAAGCGTTGCCGTACCCTCACCTGGACCCTAAACCGTCCCCGTCCCCTAACCCTAACCCTAGCCCGAACCCTAACCCTAACCCTTCCCCGAAGCCTGACCCTCACCCGTCCCCTAATCCTAACCCGTACGCTAACACTAACCCGCGCCCTCACTCGCACGCTCCCCCTAAAGCGTTGCCGTACCCTCACCTGGACCCTAAACCGTCCCCGTCCCCTAACCCTAACCCTAGCCCTAACCCTAACCCTAACCCTTCCACGAAGCCTGACCCTCACCCGTCCCCTAATCCTAACCCGTACGCGAACACTAACCCGCGCCCTCACACGCACGCTCCCCCTAAAGCGTTGCCGTACCCTCACCTGGACCCTAAACCGTCCCCGTCCCCTAACCCTAACCCTAGCCCGAACCCTAAGCCTAACCCTTCCCCGAAGCCTGACCCTCATCCGTGCCCTAATCCTAACACGTACGCTAACACTAACCCGCGCCCTCACACGCACGCTCCCCCTAAAGCGTTGCCATACCCTCACCTGGACCCTAAACCGTCCCCGTCCCCTAACCGTAACCCTAGCCCGAACCCTAACCCTAACCCTTCCCCGAAGCCTGACCCTCACCCGTGCCCTAATCCTAACCCGTACGCTAACACTAACCCACGCCCTCACACGCACGCTCCCCCTAAAGCGTTGCCGTACCCTCACCTGGACCCTAAACCGTCCCCGTCCCCTAACCCTAACCCTAGCCCGAACCCTAACCCTAACCCTTCCCCGAAGCCTGACCCTCACCCGTGCCCTAATCCTAACCCGTACGCTAACACTAACCCGCGCCCTCACACGCACGCTCCCCCTAAAGCGTTGCCGTACCCTCACCTGGACCCTAAACCGTCCCCGTCCCCTAACCCTAACCCTAGCCCGAACCCTAACCCTAACCCTTCCCCGAAGCCTGACCCTCACCCGTCCCCTAATCCTAACCCGTACGCTAACACTAACCTGCGCCCTCACTCGCACGCTCCCCCTAAAGCGTTGCCGTACCCTCACCTGGACCCTAAACCGTCCCCGTCCCCTAACCCTAACCCTAGCCCTAACCCTAACCCTAACCCTTCCACGAAGCCTGACCCTCACCCGTCCCCTAATACTAACCCGTACGCGAACACTAACCCGCGCCCTCACACGCACGCTCCCCCTAAAGCGTTGCCGTACCCTCACCTGGACCCTAAACCGTCCCCGTCCCCTAACCCTAACCCTAGCCCGAACCCTAACCCTAACCCTTCCCCGAAGCCTGACCCTCATCGGTGCCCTAATCCTAACACGTACGCTAACACTAACCCGCGCCCTCACACGCACGCTCCCCCTAAAGCGTTGCCATACCCTCACCTGGACCCTAAACCGTCCCCGTCCCCTAACCCTAACCCTAGCCCGAACCCTAACCCTAACCCTTCCCCGAAGCCTGACCCTCACCCGTGCCCTAATCCTAACCCGTACGCTAACACTAACCCGCGCCCTCACACGCACGCTCCCCCTATAGCGTTGCTGTACCCTCACCTGGACCCTAAACCGTCCCCGTCCCCTAACCCTAACCCTAGCCCGAACCCTAACCCTAACCCTTCCCCGAAGCCTGACCCTCACCCGTGCCCTAATCCTAACCCGTACGCTAACACTAACCCGCGCCCTCACACGCACGCTCCCCCTATAGCGTTGCTGTACCCTCACCTGGACCCTAAACCGTCCCCGTCCCCTAACCCTAACCCTAGCCCGAACCCTAACCCTAACCCTTCCCCGAAGCCTGACCCTCACCCGTGCCCTAATCCTAAACCATACGCTAACACTAACCCGCGCCCTCACACGCACGCTCCCTCTAAAGCGTTGCCATACCCCCACCTGGACCCTAAACCGTCCCCGTCCCCTAACCCTAACCCTAGCCCGAACCCTAACCCTAACCCTTCCCCGAAGCCTGACCCTCACCCGTCCCCTAATCGTAACCCGTACGCGAACACTAACCCGCGCCCTCACACGCATGCTCCCCCTAAAGCGTTGCCGTACCCTCACCTGGACCCTAAACCGTCCCCGTCCCCTAACCCTAACCCTAGCCCGAACCCTAACCCTAACCCTTCCCCGAAGCCTGACCCTCACCTGTCCCCTAATCCTAATCCGTACGCTAACACTAACCCGCGCCCTCACACGCACGCTCCCCCTAAAGCGTTTCCGTACCGTCACCTGGACCCTAAACAGTCCCCGTCCCCTAACACTAACCCTAGCCCGAACCCTAACCCTAACCCTTCCCCGAAGCCTGACCCTCACCCGTGCCCTAATCCTAACCCGTACGCTAACACTAACCCGCGCCCTCACACGCACGCTCCCCCTAAAGCGTTGCCGTACCCTCACCTGGACCCTAAACCGTCCCCGTCCCCTAACCCTAACCCTAGCCCGAACCCTAACCCTAACCCTTCCCCGAAGCCTGACCCTCACCCGTCCCCTATTCCTAACTCGTACGCTAAAACTAACCCACGCCCTCACACGCACGCTCCCCCTAAAGCGTTGCCGTACCCTCACCTGGACCCTAAACCGTCCCCGTCCCCTAACCCTAACCCTAGCCCGAACCCTAACCCTAACCCTTCCCTGAAGCCTGACCCTCACCCGTCCCATAATCCTAACCCGTACGCTAACACTAACCCGCGCCCTCACACGCACGCTCCCCCTAAAGCGTTGCCGTACCCTCACCTGGACCCTAAACCGTCCCCGTCCCCTAACCCTAACCCTAGCCCGAACCCTAACCCTAACCCTTCCCCGAAGCCTGACCCTCACCCGTCCCCTAATCGTAACCCGTACGCTAACACTAACCCGCGCCCTCACACGCACGCTCCCCCTAAAGCGTTGCCGTACCCTCACCTGGACCCTAAACCGTCCCCGTCCCCTAACCCTAACCCTAGCCCGAACCCTAACCCTAACCCTTCCCCGAAGCCTGACCCTCACCCGTGCCCTAATCCTAACCCGTAAGCTAACACTAACCCGCGCCCTCACACGCACGCTCCCCCTAAAGCGTTGCCGTACCCTCACCTGGACCCTAAACCGTCCCCGTCCCCTAACCCAAACCCTAGCCCGAACCCTAACCCTAACCCTTCCCCGAAGCCTGACCCTCACCCATCCCCTTATCGTAACCCGTACGCGAACACTAACCCGCGTCCTCACAAGCACGCTCCCCCTAAAGCGTTGCCGTACCCTCACCTGGACCCTAAACCGTCCCCGTCCCCTAACCCTAACCCTAGCCCGAACCCTAACCCTAACCCTTCCTCGAAGCCTGACCCTCACCCGTCCCCTAATCCTAACCCGTACGCTAACACTAACCCGCGCCCTCACACGCACGCTCCGCCTAAAGCGTTGCCGTACCCTCACCTGGACCCTAAACCGTCCCCGTCCCCTAACCCTAACCCTAGCCCGAACCCTAACCCTAACCCTTCCCCGAAGCCTGACCCTCACCCGTCCCCTAATACTAACTCGTACGCTAAAACTAACCCACGCCCTCACACGCACGCTCCCCCTAAAGCGTTGCCGTACCCTCACCTGGACCCTAAACCGTCCCCGTCCCCTAACCCTAACCCTAGCCCGAACCCTAACCCTAACCCTTCCCCGAAGCCTGACCCTCACCCGTCCCATAATCCTAACCCGTACGCTAACACTAACCCGCGCCCTCACACGCACGCTCCCCCTAAAGCGTTGCCTTACCCTCACCTGGACCCTAAACCGTCCCCGTCCCCTAACCCTAACCCTAGCCCGAAGCCTAACCCTAACCCTTCCCCGAAGCCTGACCCTCACCCGTCCCCTAATCCTAACCCGTACGCTAACACTAACCCGCGCCCTCACACGCACGCTCCCCCTAAAGCGTTGCCGTACCCTCACCTGGACCCTAAACCGTCCCCGTCCCCTAACCCTAACCCTAGCCCGAACCCTAACCCTAACCCTTCCCCGAAGCCTGACCCTCACCCGTCCCCTAATCCTAACCCGTACGCTAACACTAACCCGCGCCCTCACACGCACGCTCCCCCTAAAGAGTTGCCGTACCCTCACCTGGACCCTAAACCGTCCCCGTCCCCTAACCCTAACCCTAGCCCGAACCCTAACCCTAACCCTTCCCCGAAGCCTGACCCTCACCCGTCCCCTAATCCTAATCCGTACGCTAACACTAACCCGCGCCCTCACACGCACGCTCCCCCTAAAGCGTTTCCGTACCGTCACCTGGACCCTAAACAGTCCCCGTCCCCTAACCCTAACCCTAGCCCGAACCCTAACCCTAACCCTTCCCCGAAGCCTGACCCTCACCCGTGCCCTAATCCTAACCCGTACGCTAACACTAACCCGCGCCCTCACACGCACGCTCCCCCTAAAGCGTTGCCGTACCCTCACCTGGACCCTAAACCGTCCCCGTCCCCTATCCCTAACCCTAGCCCGAACCCTAACCCTAACCCTTCCCCGAAGCCTGACCCTCACCCGTCCCCTATTCCTAACCCGTACGCTAAAACTAACCCACGCCCTCCCACGCACGCTCCCCCTAAAGCGTTGCCGTACCCTCACCTGGACCCTAAACCGTCCCCGTCCCCTAACCCTAACCCTAGCCCGAACCGTAACCCTAACCCTTCCCTGAAGCCTGACCCTCACCCGTCCCATAATCCTAACCCGTACGCTAACACTAACCCGCGCCCTCACACGCACGCTCCCACTAAAGCGTTGCCGTACCCTCACCTGGACCCTAAACCGTCCCCGTCCCCTAACCCTAACCCTAGCCCGAACCCTAACCCTAACCCTTCCCCGAAGCCTGACCCTCACCCGTCCCCTAATCCTAACCCGTACGCTAACACTAACCCGCGCCCTCACACGCACGCTCCCCCTAAAGCGTTGCCGTACCCTCACCTGGACCCTAAACCGTCCCCGTCCCCTAATCCTAACCCTAGCCCGAACCCTAACCCTAACGCTTCCCCGAAGCCTGACCCTCACCCGTCCCCTAATTCTAATCCGTACGCTAACACTAACCCGCGCCCTCACACGCACACTCCCCCTAAAGCGTTGCCGTACCCTCACCTGGACCCTAAACCGTCCCCGTCCCCTAACCCTAACCCTAGCCCGAACCCTAAACCTAACCCTTCCCCGAAGCCTGACCCTCACCCGTCCCCTAATCCTAACCCGTACGCTAACACTAACCCGCGCCCTCACACGCACGCTCCCCCTAAAGCGTTGCCGTACCCTCACCTGGACCCTAAACCGTCCCCGTCCCCTAACCCTAACCCTAGCCCGAACCCTAACCCTAACCCTTCCCCGAAGCCTGACCCTCACCCGTCCCCTTATCGTAACCCGTACGCGAACACTAACCCACGCCCTCACATGCACGCTCCCCCTAAAGTGTTGCCGTACCCTCACCTGGACCCTAAACCGTCCCCGTCCCCTAACCCTAACCCTAGCCCGAACCCTAACCCTAACCCTTCCTCGAAGCCTGACCCTCACCCGTGCCCTAATCCTAACCCGTACGCTAACACTAACCCGCGCCCTCACACGCACGCTCCGCCTAAAGCGTTGCCGTACCCTCACCTGGACCCTAAACCGTCCCCGTCCCCTAACCCTAACCCTAGCCCGAACCCTAACCCTAACCCTTCCCCGAAGCCTGAGCCTCACCCGTGCCCTAATCCTAACCCGTACGCTAACACTAACCCGCGCCCTCACACGCACGCTCCCCCTAAAGCGTTGCCGTACCCTCACCTGGACCCTAAACCGTCCCCGTCCCCTAACCCTAACCCTAGCCCGAACCCTAACCCTAACCCTTCCCCGAAGCCTGACCCTCAGCCGTCCCCTAATCCTAACCCGTACGCTAACACTAACCCGCGCCCTCACACGCACGCTCCCCCTAAAGCGTTGCCGTACCCTCACCTGGACCCTAAACCGTCCCCGTCCCCTAACCCTAACCCTAGCCCGAACCCTAACCCTAACCCTTCCCCGAAGCCTGACCCTCACCCGTCCCCTAATCCTAACCCGTACGCTAACACTAACCCGCGCCCTCACACGCACGCTCCCCCTAAAGCGTTGCCGTACCCTCACCTGGACCCTAAACCGTCCCCGTCCCCTAACCCTAACCCTAGCCCGAACCCTAACCCTAACCCATCCCCGAAGCCTGACCCTCACCCGTGCCCTAATCCTAACCCGTACGCTAACACTAACCCGCGCCCTCACACGCACGCTCCCCCTAAAGCGTTGCCGTACCCTCACCTGGACCCTAAACCGTCCCCGTCCCCTAACCCTAACCCTAGCCCGAACCCTAACCCTAACCCTTCCCCGAAGCCTGACCCTCACCCGTGCCCTAATCCTAACCCGTACGCTAACTCTAACCCGCGCCCTCACACGCACGCTCCCCCTAAAGCGTTGCCGTACCCTCACCTGGACCCTAAACCGTCCCCGTCCCCTAACCCTAACCCTAGCCCGAACCCTAACCCTAACCCTTCCCCGAAGCCTGACCCTCACCCGTCCCCTAATCGTAACCCGTACGCTAACACTAACCCGCGCCCTCACACGCACGCTCCCCCTAAAGCGTTGCCGTACCCTCACCTGGACCCTAAACCGTCCCCGTCCCCTAACCCTAACCCTAGCCCGAACCCTAACCCTAACCCTTCCCCGAAGCCTGACCCTCACCCGTGCCCTAATCCTAACCCGTATGCTAACACTAACCCGCGCCCTCACACGCACGCTCCCCCTAAAGCGTTGCCGTACCCTCACCTGGACCCTAAACCGTCCCCGTCCCCTAACCCTAACCCTAGCCCGAACCCTAACCCTAACCCTTCCCCGAAGCCTGACCCTCACCTGTCCCCTAATCCTAATCCGTACGCTAACACTAACCCGCGCCCTCACACGCACGCTCCCCCTAAAGCGTTTCCGTACCGTCACCTGGACCCTAAACAGTCCCCGTCCCCTAACACTAACCCTAGCCCGAACCCTAACCCTAACCCTTCCCCGAAGCCTGACCCTCACCCGTGCCCTAATCCTAACCCGTACGCTAACACTAACCCGCGCCCTCACACGCACGCTCCCCCTAAAGCGTTGCCGTACCCTCACCTGGACCCTAAACCGTCCCCGTCCCCTAACCCTAACCCTAGCCCGAACCCTAACCCTAACCCTTCCCCGAAGCCTGACCCTCACCCGTCCCCTATTCCTAACTCGTACGCTAAAACTAACCCACGCCCTCACACGCACGCTCCCCCTAAAGCGTTGCCGTACCCTCACCTGGACCCTAAACCGTCCCCGTCCCCTAACCCTAACCCTAGCCCGAACCCTAACCCTAACCCTTCCCTGAAGCCTGACCCTCACCCGTCCCATAATCCTAACCCGTACGCTAACACTAACCCGCGCCCTCACACGCACGCTCCCCCTAAAGCGTTGCCGTACCCTCACCTGGACCCTAAACCGTCCCCGTCCCCTAACCCTAACCCTAGCCCGAACCCTAACCCTAACCCTTCCCCGAAGCCTGACCCTCACCCGTCCCCTAATCGTAACCCGTACGCTAACACTAACCCGCGCCCTCACACGCACGCTCCCCCTAAAGCGTTGCCGTACCCTCACCTGGACCCTAAACCGTCCCCGTCCCCTAACCCTAACCCTAGCCCGAACCCTAACCCTAACCCTTCCCCGAAGCCTGACCCTCACCCGTGCCCTAATCCTAACCCGTACGCTAACACTAACCCGCGCCCTCACACGCACGCTCCCCCTAAAGCGTTGCCGTACCCTCACCTGGACCCTAAACCGTCCCCGTCCCCTAACCCAAACCCTAGCCCGAACCCTAACCCTAACCCTTCCCCGAAGCCTGACCCTCACCCATCCCCTTATCGTAACCCGTACGCGAACACTAACCCGCGTCCTCACAAGCACGCTCCCCCTAAAGCGTTGCCGTACCCTCACCTGGACCCTAAACCGTCCCCGTCCCCTAACCCTAACCCTAGCCCGAACCCTAACCCTAACCCTTCCTCGAAGCCTGACCCTCACCCGTCCCCTAATCCTAACCCGTACGCTAACACTAACCCGCGCCCTCACACGCACGCTCCGCCTAAAGCGTTGCCGTACCCTCACCTGGACCCTAAACCGTCCCCGTCCCCTAACCCTAACCCTAGCCCGAACCCTAACCCTAACCCTTCCCCGAAGCCTGACCCTCACCCGTCCCCTAATACTAACTCGTACGCTAAAACTAACCCACGCCCTCACACGCACGCTCCCCCTAAAGCGTTGCCGTACCCTCACCTGGACCCTAAACCGTCCCCGTCCCCTAACCCTAACCCTAGCCCGAACCCTAACCCTAACCCTTCCCCGAAGCCTGACCCTCACCCGTCCCATAATCCTAACCCGTACGCTAACACTAACCCGCGCCCTCACACGCACGCTCCCCCTAAAGCGTTGCCTTACCCTCACCTGGACCCTAAACCGTCCCCGTCCCCTAACCCTAACCCTAGCCCGAAGCCTAACCCTAACCCTTCCCCGAAGCCTGACCCTCACCCGTCCCCTAATCCTAACCCGTACGCTAACACTAACCCGCGCCCTCACACGCACGCTCCCCCTAAAGCGTTGCCGTACCCTCACCTGGACCCTAAACCGTCCCCGTCCCCTAACCCTAACCCTAGCCCGAACCCTAACCCTAACCCTTCCCCGAAGCCTGACCCTCACCCGTCCCCTAATCCTAACCCGTACGCTAACACTAACCCGCGCCCTCACACGCACGCTCCCCCTAAAGAGTTGCCGTACCCTCACCTGGACCCTAAACCGTCCCCGTCCCCTAACCCTAACCCTAGCCCGAACCCTAACCCTAACCCTTCCCCGAAGCCTGACCCTCACCCGTCCCCTAATCCTAATCCGTACGCTAACACTAACCCGCGCCCTCACACGCACGCTCCCCCTAAAGCGTTTCCGTACCGTCACCTGGACCCTAAACAGTCCCCGTCCCCTAACCCTAACCCTAGCCCGAACCCTAACCCTAACCCTTCCCCGAAGCCTGACCCTCACCCGTGCCCTAATCCTAACCCGTACGCTAACACTAACCCGCGCCCTCACACGCACGCTCCCCCTAAAGCGTTGCCGTACCCTCACCTGGACCCTAAACCGTCCCCGTCCCCTATCCCTAACCCTAGCCCGAACCCTAACCCTAACCCTTCCCCGAAGCCTGACCCTCACCCGTCCCCTATTCCTAACCCGTACGCTAAAACTAACCCACGCCCTCCCACGCACGCTCCCCCTAAAGCGTTGCCGTACCCTCACCTGGACCCTAAACCGTCCCCGTCCCCTAACCCTAACCCTAGCCCGAACCGTAACCCTAACCCTTCCCTGAAGCCTGACCCTCACCCGTCCCATAATCCTAACCCGTACGCTAACACTAACCCGCGCCCTCACACGCACGCTCCCCCTAAAGCGTTGCCGTACCCTCACCTGGACCCTAAACCGTCCCCGTCCCCTAACCCTAACCCTAGCCCGAACCCTAACCCTAACCCTTCCCCGAAGCCTGACCCTCACCCGTCCCCTAATCCTAACCCGTACGCTAACACTAACCCGCGCCCTCACACGCACGCTCCCCCTAAAGCGTTGCCGTACCCTCACCTGGACCCTAAACCGTCCCCGTCCCCTAATCCTAACCCTAGCCCGAACCCTAACCCTAACGCTTCCCCGAAGCCTGACCCTCACCCGTCCCCTAATTCTAATCCGTACGCTAACACTAACCCGCGCCCTCACACGCACACTCCCCCTAAAGCGTTGCCGTACCCTCACCTGGACCCTAAACCGTCCCCGTCCCCTAACCCTAACCCTAGCCCGAACCCTAAACCTAACCCTTCCCCGAAGCCTGACCCTCACCCATCCCCTAATCCTAACCCGTACGCTAACACTAACCCGCGCCCTCACACGCACGCTCCCCCTAAAGCGTTGCTGTACCCTCACCTGGACCCTAAACCGTCCCCGTCCCCTAACCCTAACCCTAGCCCGAACCCTAACCCTAACCCTTCCCCGAAGCCTGACCCTCACCCGTCCCCTAATCCTAACCCGTACGCTAACTCTAACCCACGCCCTCACACGCACGCTCCCCCTAAAGCGTTGCCGTACCCTCACCTGGACCCTAATCCGTCCCCGTCCCCTAACCCTAACCCTAGCCCGAACCCTAACCCTAACCCTTCCCCGAAGCCTGACCCTCACCCGTGCCCTAATCCTAACCCGTACGCTAACACTAACCCGCACCCTCACACACACGCTCCCCCTAAAGCGTTGCCGTACCCTCACCTGGACCCTAAACCGTCCCCGTCCCCTAACCCTAACCCTAGCCCGAACCCTAACCCTAACCCTTCCCCGAAGCCTGACCCTCACCCGTCCCCTTATCGTAACCCGTACGCGAACACTAACCCGCGCCCTCACATGCACGCTCCCCCTAAAGTGTTGCCGTACCCTCACCTGGACCCTAAACCGTCCCCGTCCCCTAACCCTAATCCTAGCCCGAACCCTAACCCTAACCCTTCCTCGAAGCCTGACCCTCACCCGTGCCCTAATCCTAACCCGTACGCTAACACTAACCCGCGCCCTCACACGCACGCTCCGCCTAAAGCGTTGCCGTACCCTCACCTGGACCCTAAACCGTCCCCGTCCCCTAACCCTAACCCTAGCCCGAACCCTAACCCTAACCCTTCCCCGAAGCCTGACCCTCACCCGTGCCCTAATCCTAACCCGTACGCTAACACTAACCCGCGCCCTCACACGCACGCTCCCCCTAAAGCGTTGCCGTACCCTCACCTGGACCCTAAACCGTCCCCGTCCCCTAACCCTAACCCTAGCCCGAACCCTAACCCTAACCCTTCCCCGAAGCCTGACCCTCACCCGTGCCCTAATCCTAACCCGTACGCTAACACTAACCCGCGCCCTCACACGCACGCTCCGCCTAAAGCGTTGCCGTACCCTCACCTGGACCCTAAACCGTCCCCGTCCCCTAACCCTAACCCTAGCCCGAACCCTAACCCTAACCCTTCCCCGAAGCCTGACCCTCAGCCGTCCCCTAATCCTAACCCGTACGCTAACACTAACCCGCGCCCTCACACGCACGCTCCCCCTAAAGCGTTGCCGTACCCTCACCTGGACCCTAAACCGTCCCCGTCCCCTAACCCTAACCCTAGCCCGAACCCTAACCCTAACCCTTCCCCGAAGCCTGACCCTCACCCGTCCCCTAATCCTAACCCGTACGCTAACACTAACCCGCGCCCTCACACGCACGCTCCCCCTAAAGCGTTGCCGTACCCTCACCTGGACCCTAAACCGTCCCCGTCCCCTAACCCTAACCCTAGCCCGAACCCTAACCCTAACCCATCCCCGAAGCCTGACCCTCACCCGTGCCCTAATCCTAACCCGTACGCTAACACTAACCCGCGCCCTCACACGCACGCTCCCCCTAAAGCGTTGCCGTACCCTCACCTGGACCCTAAACCGTCCCCGTCCCCTAACCCTAACCCTAGCCCGAACCCTAACCCTAACCCTTCCCCGAAGCCTGACCCTCACCCGTGCCCTAATCCTAACCCGTACGCTAACTCTAACCCGCGCCCTCACACGCACGCTCCCCCTAAAGCGTTGCCGTACCCTCACCTGGACCCTAAACCGTCCCCGTCCCCTAACCCTAACCCTAGCCCGAACCCTAACCCTAACCCTTCCCCGAAGCCTGACCCTCACCCGTCCCCTAATCGTAACCCGTACGCTAACACTAACCCGCGCCCTCACACGCACGCTCCCCCTAAAGCGTTGCCGTACCCTCACCTGGACCCTAAACCGTCCCCGTCCCCTAACCCTAACCCTAGCCCGAACCCTAACCCTAACCCTTCCCCGAAGCCTGACCCTCACCCGTGCCCTAATCCTAACCCGTATGCTAACACTAACCCGCGCCCTCACACGCACGCTCCCCCTAAAGCGTTGCCGTACCCTCACCTGGACCCTAAACCGTCCCCGTCCCCTAACCCTAACCCTAGCCCGAACCCTAACCCTAACCCTTCCCCGAAGCCTGACCCTCACCCGTGCCCTAATCCTAACCCGTACGCTAACACTAACCCGCGCCCTCACACGCACGCTCCGCCTAAAGCGTTGCCGTACCCTCACCTGGACCCTAAACCGTCCCCGTCCCCTAACCCTAACCCTAGCCCGAACCCTAACCCTAACCCTTCCCCGAATCCTGACCCTCACCCGTCCCCTAATCCTAACTCGTACGCTAAAACTAACCCACGCCCTCACACGCACCCTCCCCCTAAAGCGTTGCCGTACCCTCACCTGGACCCTAAACCGTCCCCGTCCCCTAACCCTAACCCTAGCCCGAACCCTAACCCTAACCCTTCCCCGAAGCCTGACCCTCACCCGTCCCATAATCCTAACCCGTACGCTAACACTAACCCGCGCCCTCACACGCACGCTCCCCCTAAAGCGTTGCCGTACCCTCACCTGGACCCTAAACCGTCCCCGTCCCCTAACCCTAACCCTAGCCCGAACCCTAACCCTAACCCTTCCCCGAAGCCTGACCCTCACCCGTCCCCTAATCCTAACCCGTACGCTAACACTAACCCGCGCCCTCACACGCACGCTCCCCCTAAAGCGTTGCCGTACCCTCACCTGGACCCTAAACCGTCCCCGTCCCCTAACCCTAACCCTAGCCCGAACCCTAACCCTAACCCTTCCCCGAAGCCTGACCCTCACCCGTCCCCTAATCCTAACCCGTACGCTAACACTAACCCGCGCCCTCACATGCACGCTCCCCCTAAAGCGTTGCCGTACCCTCACCTGGACCCTAAACCGTCCCCGTCCCCTAACCCTAACCCTAGCCCGAACCCTAACCCTAACCCTTCCCCGAAGCCTGACCCTCACCCGTCCCCTAATCCTAACCCGTACGCTAACACTAACCCGCGCCCGCACACGCACGCTCCCCCTAAAGCATTGCCGTACCCTCACCTGGACCCTAAACCGTCCCCGTCCCCTAACCCTAACCCTAGCCCGAACCCTAACCCTATCCCTTCCCCGAAGCCTGACCCTCACCCGTGCCCTAATCCTAACCCGTACGCTAACACTAACCCGCGCCATCACACGCACGCTCCCCCTAAAGCGTTGCCGTACCCTCACCTGGACCCTAAACCGTCCCCGTCCCCTAACCCTAACCCTAGCCCGAACCCTAACCCTAACCCTTCCCCGAAGCCTGACCCTCACCCGTCCCCTAATCGTAACCCGTACGCTAACACTAACCCGCGCCCTCACACGCACGCTCCCCCTAAAGCGTTGCCGTACCCTCACCTGGACCCTAAACCGTCCCCGTCCCCTAACCCTAACCCTAGCCCGAACCCTAACCCTAACCCTTCCCCGAAGCCTGACCCTCACCCGTGCCCTAATCCTAACCCGTACGCTAACACTAACCCGCGCCCTCACACGCACGCTCCCCCTAAAGCGTTGCCGTACCCTCACCTGGACCCTAAACCGTCCCCGTCCCCTAACCCTAACCTTAGCCCGAACCCTAACCCTAACCCTTCCCCGAAGCCTGACCCTCACCCGTGCCCTAATCCTAACCTGTACGCTAACACTAACCCGCGCCCTCACACGCACGCTCCCCCTAAAGCGCTGCCGTACCCTCACCTGGACCCTAAACCGTCCCCGTCCCCTAACCCTAACCCTAGCCCGAACCCTAACCCTAACCCTTCCCCGAAGCCTGACCCTCACCCGTCCCCTAATCCTAATCCGTACGCTAACACTAACCCGCGCCCTCACACGCACGCTCCCCCTAAAGCGTTGCCGTACCCTCACCTGGACCCTAAACCGTCCCCGTCCCCTAACCCTAACCCTAGCCCGAACCGTAACCCTAACCCTTCCCCGAAGCCTGACCCTCACCAGTCCCCTAATCCTAACCCGTACGCTAACACTAACCCGCGCCCTCACACGCACGCTCCCCCTAAAGCGTTGCCGTACCCTCACCTGGACCCTAAACCGTCCCCGTCCCCTAACCCTAACCCTAGCCCGAACCCTAACCCTAACCCTTCCCCGAAGCCTGACCCTCACCCGTCCCCTAATCCTAACCCGTACGCTAACTCTAACCCGCGCCCTCACACGCACGCTCCCCCTAAAGCGTTGCCGTACCCTCACCTGGACCCTAAACCGTCCCCGTCCCCTAACCCTAACCCTAGCCCGAACCCTAACCCTAACCCTTCCCCGAAGCCTGACCCTCACCCGTCCCCTAATCCTAACCCGTACGCTAACACTAACCCGCGCCCTCACACGCACGCTCCCCCTAAAGCGTTGCCGTACCCTCACCTGGACCCTAAACCGTCCCCGTCCCCTAACCCTAACCCTAGCCCGAACCCTAACCCTAACCCTTCCCCGAAGCCTGACCCTCACCCGTGCCCTAATCCTAACACGTACGCTAACACTAATCTGCGCCCTCACACGCACGCTCCCCCTAAAGCGTTGCCGTACCCTCACCTGGACCCTAAACCGTCCCCGTCCCCTAACCCTAACCCTAGCCCGAACCCTAACCCTAACCCTTCCCCGAAGCCTGACCCTCACCCGTGCCCTAATCCTAACCCGTACGCTAACACTAACCCGCGCCATCACACGCATGCTCCCCCTAAAGCGTTGCCGTACCCTCACCTGGTCCCTAAACCGTCCCCGGCCCCTAACCCTAACCCTAGCCCGAACCCTAACCCTAACCCTTCCCCGAAGCCTGACCCTCACCCGTCCCCTAATCCTACCCCGTACGCTAACACTAACCCGCGCCCTCACACGCACGCTCCCCCTAAAGCGTTGCCGTACCCTCACCTGGACCCTAAACCGTCCCCGTCCCCTAACCCTAACCCTAGCCCGAACCCTAACCCTAACCCTTCCCCGAAGCCTGACCCTCACCAGTCCCCTAATCCTAACCCGTACGCTAACACTAACCCGCGCCCTCACACGCACGCTCCCCCTAAAGCATTGCCGTACCCTCACCTGGACCCTAAACCGTCCCCGTCCCCTAACCCTAACCCTAGCCCGAACCCTAACCCTAACCCTTCCCCGAAGCCTGACCCTCACCCGTCCCCTAATCCTAACCCGTACGCTAACTCTAACCCGCGCCCTCACACGCACGCTCCCCCTAAAGCGTTGCCGTACCCTCACCTGGACCCTAAACCTTCCCCGTCCCCTAACCCTAACCCTAGCCCGAACCCTAACCCTAACCCTTCCCCGAAGCCTGACCCTCACCCGTCCCCTAATCCTAACCCGTACGCTAACACTAACCCGCGCCCTCACACGCACGCTCCCCCTAAAGCGTTGCCGTACCCTCACCTGGACCCTAAACCGTCCCCGTCCCCTAACCCTAACCCTAGCCCGAACCCTAACCCTAACCCTTCCCCGAAGCCTGACCCTCACCAGTGCCCTAATCCTAACACGTACGCTAACACTAATCTGCGCCCTCACACGCACGCTCCCCCTAAAGCGTTGCCGTACCCTCACCTGGACCCTAAACCGTCCCCGTCCCCTAACCCTAACCCTAGCCCGAACCCTAACCCTAACCCTTCCCCGAAGCCTGACCCTCACCCGTGCCCTAATCCTAACCCGTACGCTAACACTAACCCGCGCCCTCACACGCACGCTCCCCCTAAAGCGTTGCCGTACCCTCACCTGGACCCTAAACCGTCCCCGGCCCCTAACCCTAACCCTAGCCCGAACCCTAACCCTAACCCTTCCCCGAAGCCTGACCCTCACCCGTCCCCTAATCCTACCCCGTACGCTAACACTAACCCGCGCCCTCACACGCACGCTCCCCCTAAAGCGTTGCCGTACCCTCACCTGGACCCTAAACCGTCCCCGTCCCCTAACCCTAACCCTAGCCCGAACCCTAACCCTAACCCTTCCCCGAAGCCTGACCCTCACCATTCCCCTAATCCTAACCCGTACGCTAACACTAACCCGCGCCCTCACACGCACGCTCCCCCTAAAGCGTTGCCGTACCCTCACCTGGACCCTAAACCGTCCCCGTCCCCTAACCCTAACCCTAGCCCGAACCCTAACCCTAACCCTTCCCCGAAGCCTGACCCTCACCCGTGCCCTAATCCAAACCCGTACGCTAACACTAACCCGCGCCCTCACACGCACACTCCCCCTAAAGCGTTGCCGTACCCTCACCTGGACCCTAAACCGTCCCCGTCCCCTAACCCTAACCCTAGCCCGAACCCTAACCCTAAACCTTCCCCGAAGCCTGACACTCACCCGTGCCCTAATCCTAACCCGTACGCTAACACTAACCCGCGCCCTCACACGCACGCTCCCCCTAAAGCGTTGCCGTACCCTCACCTGGACCCTAAACCGTCCCCGTCCCCTAACCCTAACCCTAGCCCGAACCCTAACCCTAACCCTTCCCCGAAGCCTGACCCTCACCCGTGCCCTAATCCTAACCCATACGCTAACACTAACCCGCGCCCTCACACGCACGCTCCCCCTAAAGCGTTGCCGTACCCTCACCTGGACCCTAAACCGTCCCCGTCCCCTAACCCTAACCCTAGCCCGAACCCTAACCCTAACCCTTCCCCGAAGCCTGACCCTCACCCGTCCCCTAATCCTACCCCGTACGCTAACACTAACCCGCGCCCTCACACGCACGCTCCCCCTAAAGCGTTGCCGTACCCTCACCTGGACCCTAAACCGTCCCCGTCCCCTAACCCTAACCCTAGCCCGAACCCTAACCCTAACCCTTCCCCGAAGCCTGCCCCTCACCCGTCCACTAATCGTAACCCGTACGCTAACACTAACCCGCGCCCTCACACGCACGCTCCCCCTAAAGCGTTGCCGTACCCTCACCTGGACCCTAAACCGTCCCCGTCCCCTAACCCTAACCCTAGCCCGAACCCTAACCCTAACCCTTCCCCGAAGCCTGACACTCACCCGTCCACTAATCGTAACCCGCACGCTAACACTAACCCGCGCCCTCACACGCACGCTCCCCCTAAAGCGTTGCCGTACCCTCACCTGGACCCTAAACAGTCCCCGTCCCCTAACCCTAACCCTAGCCCGAACCCTAACCCTAACCCTTCCCCGAAGCCTGACCCTCACCCGTGCCCTAATCCTAACCCGTACGCTAACACTAACCCGCGCCCTCACACGCACACTCCCCCTAAAGCGTTGCCGTACCCTCACCTGGACCCTAAACCGTCCCCGTCCCCTAACCCTAACCCTAGCCCGAACCCTAACCCTAACCCTTCCCCGAAGCCTGACCCTCACCCGTGCCCTAATCCTAACCCGTACGCTAACACTAACCCGCGCCCTCACACGCACGCTCCCCCTAAAGCGTTGCCGTACCCTCACCTGGACCCTAAACCGTCCCCGTCCCCTAACCCTAACCCTAGCCCGAACCCTAACCCTAACCCTTCCCCGAAGCCTGACCCTCACCCGTGCCCTAATCCTAACCCGTACGCTAACACTAACCCGCGCCCTCACACGCACGCTCCACCTAAAGCGATGCCGTACCCTCACCTGGACCCTAAACCGTCCCCGGTCCCTAACCCTAACCCTAGCCCGAACCCTAACCCTAACCCTTCCCCGAAGCCTGACCCTCACCCGTCCCCTAATCCTAACCCGTACGCTAACACTAACCCGCGCCCTCACACGCACGCTCCCCCTAAAGCGTTGCCGTACCCTCACCTGGACCCTAAACCGTCCCCGTCCCCTAACCCTAACCCTAGCCCGAACCCTAACCCTAACCCTTCCCCGAAGCCTGACCCTCACCCGTCTACTAATTGTCACCCGTACGCTAACACTAACCCGCGCCCTCACACGCACGCTCCCCCTAAAGCATTGCCGTACCCTCACCTGGACCCTAAACCGTCCCCGTCCCCTAACCCTAACCCTAGCCCGAACCCTAACCCTAACCCTTTCCCGAAGCCTGACCCTCACCCGTCCACTAATCGTAACCCGTACGCTAACACTAACCCGCGCCCTCACACGCACGCTCCCCCTAAAGCGTTGCCGTACCCTCACCTGGACCCTAAACCGTCCCTGTCCCCTAACCCTAACCCTAGCCCGAACCCTAACCCTAACCCTTCCCCGAAGCCTGACCCTCACCCGTGCCCTAATCCTAAACCGTACGCTAACACTAACCCGCGCCCTCTCACGCACGCTCCCCCTAAAGCGTTGCCGTACCCTCACCTGGACCCTAAACCGTCCCCGTCCCCTAACCCTAACCCTAGCCCGAACCCTAACCCTAACCCTTCCCCGAAGACTGACCCTCACCCGTGCCCTAATCCTAACCCGTACGCTAACACTAACCCGCGCCCTCACACGCACGCTCCCCCTAAAGCGTTGCCGTACCCTCACCTGGACCCTAAACCGTCCCCGTCCCCTAACCCTAACCCTAGCCCGAACCCTAACCCTAACCCTTCCCCGAAGCCTGACCCTCACCCGTGCCCTAATCCTAACCCGTACGCTAACACTAACCCGCGCCCTCACACGCACGCTCCCCCTAAAGCGTTGCCGTACCCTCACCTGGACCCTAAACCGTCCCCGTCCCGTAACCCTAACCCTAGCCCGAACCCTAACCCTAACCCTTCCCCGAATCCTGACCCTCACCCGTCCCCTAATCCTAACCCGTACGCTAACACTAACCCGCGCCCTCACACGCACGCTCCCCCTAAAGCGTTGCCGTACCCTCACCTGGACCCTAAACCGTCCCCGTCCCCTAACCCTAACCCTAGCCTGAACCCTAACCCTAACCCTTCCCCGAAGCCTGACCCTCACCCGTGCCCTAATCCTAACACGTACGCTAACACTAACCCGCGCCCTCACACGCACGCTCCCCCTAAAGCGTTTCCGTACCCTCACCTGGACCCAAAACCGTCCCCGTCCCCTAACCCTAACCCTAGCCCGAACACTAATCCTAACCCTTCCCCGAATCCTGACCCTCACCCGTGCCCTAATCCTAACCCGTACGCTAACACTAACCCACGCCCTCACACGCACGCTCCCCCTAAAGCGTTGCCGTACCCTCACCTGGACCCTAAACCGTCCCCGTCCCCTAACCCTAACCCTAGCCCGAACCCTAACCCTAACCCTTCCCCGAAGCCTGACCCTCACCCGTCCCCTAATCCTAACCCGTACGCTAACACTAACCCGCGCCCTCACACGCACGCTCCCCCTAAAGCGTTGCCGTACCCTCACCTGGACCCTAAACCGTCCCCGTCCCCTAACCCTAACCCTAGCCCGAACCCTAACCCTAAACCTTCCCCGAAGCCTGACCCTCACCCGTGCCCTAATCCTAACCCGTACGCTAACACTAACCCGCGCCCTCACACGCACGCTCCCCCTAAAGCGTTGCCGTACCCTCACCTGGACCATAAACCGTCCCCGTCCCCTAACCCTAACCCTAGCCCGAACCCTAACCCTAAACCTTCCCCGAAGCCTGACCCTCACCCGTCCCCTAATCCTAACCCGTACGCTAACACTAACCCGCGCCCTCACACGCACGCTCCCCCTAAAGCGTTGCCGTACCCTCACCTGGACCCTAAACCGTCCCCGTCCCCTAACCCTAACCCTAGCCCGAACCCTAACCCTAACCCTTCCCCGAATCCTGACCCTCACCCGTCCCCTAATCCTAATCCGTACGCTAACACTAACCCGCGCCCTCACACGCACGCTCCCCCTAAAGCGTTGCCGTACCCTCACCTGGACCCTAAACCGTCCCCGTCCCCTAACCCTAACCCTAGCCCGAACCCTAACCCTAACCCTTCCCCGAAGCCTGACCCTCACCCGTGCCCTAATCCTAACCCGTACGCTAACACTAACCCACGCCCTCACACGCACGCTCCCCCCAAAGCGTTGCCGTACCCTCACCTGGACCCTAAACCGTCCCCGTCCCCTAACTCTAACCCTAGCCCGAACCCTAACCCTAACCCTTCCCTGAAGCCTGACCCTCACCCGTGCCCTAATCCTAACCCGTACGCTAACACTAACCCGCGCCCTCACACGCACGCTCCCCCTAAAGCGTTGCCGTACCCTCACCTGGACCCTAAACCGTCCCCGTCCCCTAACCCTAACCCTAGCCCGAACCCTAACCCTAACACTTCCCCGAAGCCTGACCCTCACCCGTCCCCTAATCGTAACCCGTACACTAACACTAACCCGCGCCCTCACACGCACGCTCCCCCTAAAGCGTTGCCGTACACTCACCTGGACCCTAAACCGTCCCCGTCCCCTAACCCTAACCCTAGCCCGAACCCTAACCCTAACCCTTGCCCGAAGCCTGACCCTCACCCGTGCCCTAATCCTAACACGTACGCTAACACTAACCCGCACCCTCACACGCACGCTCCCCCTAAAGCATTGCCGTACCCTCACCTGGACCCTAAACCGTCTCCGTCCCCTAACCCTAACCCTAGCCCGAACCCTAACCCTAACCCTTCCCCGAAGCCTGACCCTCACCCGTCCCCTAATCCTAACCCGTACGCTAACACTAACCCGCGCCCTCACACGCACGCTCCCCCTAAAGCGTTGCCGTACCCTCACCTGGACCCTAAACCGTCCCCGTCCCCTAACCCTAACCCTAGCCCGAACCCTAACCCTAACCCTTCCCCGAATCCTGACCCTCACCCGTCCCCTAATCCTAACCCGTACGCTAACACTAACCCGCGCCCTCACATGCACGCTCCCCCTAAAGCGTTGCCGTACCCTCACCTGGACCCTAAACCGTCCCCGTCCCCTAACCCTAACCCTAGCCCGAACCCTAACCCTAACCCTTCCCCGAAGCCTGACCCTCACCCGTCCCCTAATCCTAACCCGTACGCGAACACTTACCCGCGCCCTCACACGCATGCTCCCCCTAAATCATTGCCGTACCCTCACCTGGACCCTAAACCGTCCCCATCCCCTAACACTAACCCTAGCCCGAACCCTAACCCTAACCCTTCCCCGAAGCCTGACCCTCATCCGTGCCCTAATCCTAACATGTACGCTAACACTAACCCGCGCCCTCACACACACGCTCCCCCTAAAGCGTTGCCGTACCCTCACCTGGACCCTAAACCGTCCCCGTCCCCTAACCCTAACCCTAGCCCGAACCCTAACCCTAACCCTTCCCCGAAGCCTGACCCTCACCCGTGCCCTAATCCTAACCCGTACGCTAACACTAACCCGCGCCCTCACACGCACGCTCCCCCTAAAGCGTTGCCGTACCCTCACCTGGACCCTAAACCGTCCCCGTCCCCTAACCCTAACCCTAGCCCGAACCCTAACCCTAACCCTTCCCCGAAGCCTGACCCTCACCCGTGCCCTAATCCTAACCCATACGCTAACACTAACCCGCGCCCTCACACGCACGCTCCCTCTAAAGCGTTGCCGTACCCCCACCTGGACCCTAAACCGTCCCCGTCCCCTAACCCTAACCCTAGCCCGAACCCTAACCCTAACCCTTCCCAGAAGCCTGACCCTCACCCGTCCCCTAATCGTAACCCGTACGCGAACACTAACCCGCGCCCTCACACGCACGCTCCCCCTAAAGCGTTGCCGTACCCTCACCTGGACCCTAAACCGTCCCCGTCCCCTAACCCTAACCCTAGCCCGAACCCTAACCCTAACACTTCCCCGAAGCCTGACCCTCACCCGTCCCCTAATCCTAATCCGTACGCTAACACTAACCCGCGCCCTCACACGCACGCTCCCCCTAAAGCGTTGCCGTACCCTCACCTGGACCCTAAACCGTCCCAGTCCCCTAACCCTAACCCTAGCCCGAACCCTAACCCTAACCCTTCCCCGAAGCCTGACCCTCACCCGTCCAGTAATCGTAACCTGTACGCTAACACTAACCCGCGCCCTCACACGCACGCTCCCCCTAAAGCGTTGCCGTACCCTCACCTGGACCCTAAAGCGTCCCCGTCCCCTAACCCTAACCCTAGCCCGAACCCTAACCCTAACCCTTCCCCGAAGCCTGACCCTCACCCGTGCCCTAATCCTAACCCGTACGCTAACACTAACCCGCGCCCTCACACGCACGCTCCCCCTAAAGCATTGCCGTACCCTCACCTGGACCCTAAACCGTCCCTGTCCCCTAACCCTAACCCTAGCCCGAACCCTAACCCTAACCCTTCCCCGAAGCCTGACCCTCACCCGTGCCCTAATCCTAACCCGTACGCTAACACTAACCCGCGCCCTCACACGCACGCTCCCCCTAAAGCTTGCCGTACCCTCACCTGGACCCTAAACCGTCCCCGTCCCCTAACCCTAACCCTAGCCCGAACCCTAACCCTAACCCTTCCCCGAAGCCTGACCCTCACCCGTCCCCTAATCCTAACCCGTACGCTAACACTAACCCGCGCCCTCACACGCACGCTCCCCCTAAAGCGTTGCCGTACCCTCACCTGGACCCTAAACCGTCCCCGTCCCCTAACCCTAACCCTAGCCCGAACCCTAACCCTAACCCTTCCCCGAAGCCTGACCCTCACCGGTCCCCTAATCCTAACCCGTACGCTAACTCTAACCCGCGCCCTCACACACACGCTCCCCCTAAAGCGTTGCCGTACCCTCACCTGGACCCTAAACCGTCCCCGTCCCCTAACCCTAACCCTAGCCCGAACCCTAACCCTAACCCTTCCACGAAGCCTGACCCTCACCCGTCCCCTAATCCTAACCCGTACGCGAACACTAACCCGCGCCCTCACACGCACGCTCCCCCTAAAGCGTTGCCGTACCCTCACCTGGACCCTAAACCGTCCCCGTCCCCTAACCCTAACCCTAGCCCGAACCCTAACCCTAACCCTTCCCCGAAGCCTGACCCTCATCCGTGCCCTAATCCTAACACGTACGCTAACACTAACCCGCGCCCTCACACACACGCTCCCCCTAAAGCGTTGCCGTACCCTCACCTGGACCCTAAACCGTCCCCGTCCCCTAACCCTAACCCTAGCCCGAACCCTAACCCTAACCCTTCCCCGAAGCCTGACCCTCACCCGTGCCCTAATCCTAACCCGTACGCTAACACTAACCCGCGCCCTCACACGCACGCTCCCCCTAAAGCGTTGCCGTACCCTCACCTGGACCCTAAACCGTCCCCGTCCCCTAACCCTAACCCTAGCCCGAACCCTAACCCTAACCCTTCCCCGAAGCCTGACCCTCACCCGTCCCCTAATCCTAACCCGTACGCTAACACTAACCCGCGCCCTCACACGCACGCTCCCCCTAAAGCGTTGCCGTACCCTCACCTGGACCCTAAACCGTCCCCGTCCCCTAACCCTAACCCTAGCCCGAACCCTAACCCTAACCCTTCCCCGAAGCCTGACCCTCACCCGTGCCCTAATCCTAACCCATACGCTAACACTAACCCGCGCCCTCACACGCACGCTCCCTCTAAAGCGTTGCCGTACCCCCACCTGGACCCTAAACCGTCCCCGTCCCCTAACCCTAACCCTAGCCCGAACCCTAACCCTAACCCTTCCCCGAAGCCTGACCCTCACCCGTCCCCTAATCGTAACCCGTACGCGAACACTAACCCGCGCCCTCACACGCACGCTCCCCCTAAAGCGTTGCCGTACCCTCACCTGGACCCTAAACCGTCCCCGTCCCCTAACCCTAACCCTAGCCCGAACCCTAACCCTAACCCTTCCCCGAAGCCTGACCCTCACCCGTGCACTAATCCTAACCCGTACGCTAACCCTAACCCGCGCCCTCACACGCACGCTCCCCCTAAAGCGTTGCCGTACCCTCACCTGGACCCTAAACCGTCCCCGTCCCCTAACCCTAACCCTAGCCCGAACCCTAACCCTAACCCTTCCCCGAAGCCTGACCCTCACCCGTCCCCTATTCCTAACTCGTACGCTAAAACTAACCCACGCCCTCACACGCACGCTCCCCCTAAAGCGTTGCCGTACCCTCACCTGGACCCTAAACCGTCCCCGTCCCCTAACCCTAACCGTAGCCCGAACCCTAACCCTAACCCTTCCCTGAAGCCTGACCCTCACCCGTCCCATAATCCTAACCCGTACGCTAACACTAACCCGCGCCCTCACACGCACGCTCCCCCTAAAGCGTTGCCGTACCCGCACCTGGACCCTAAACCGTCCCCGTCCCCTAACCGTAACCCTAGCCCGAACCCTAACCCTAACCCTTCCCCGAAGCCTGACCCTCACCCGTCCCATAATCCTAACCCGTACGCTAACACTAACCCGCGCCCTCACACGCACGCTCCCCCTAAAGCGTTGCCGTACCCTCACCTGGACCCTAAACCGTCCCCGTCCCCTAACCCTAACCCTAGCCCGAACCCTAACCCTAACCCTTCCCCGAAGCCTGACCCTCACCCGTGCCCTAATCCTAACCCGTACGCTAACACTAACCCGCGCCCTCACACGCACGCTCCCCCTAAAGCGTTGCCGTACCCTCACCTGGACCCTAAACCGTCCCCGTCCCCTAACCCTAACCCTAGCCCGAACCCTAACCCTAACCCTTCCCCGAAGCCTGACCCTCACCCGTGCCCTAATCCTAACCCGTACGCTAACACTAACCCGCGCCCTCACACGCACGCTCCCCCTAAAGCGTTGCCGTACCCTCACCTGGACCCTAAACCGTCCCCGTCCCCTAACCCTAACCCTAGCCCGAACCCTAACCCTAACCCTTCCCCGAAGCCTGATCCTCACCCGTCCCCTAATCGTAACCCGTACGCGAACACTAACCCGCGCCCTCACACGCACGCTCCCCCTAAAGCGTTGCCGTACCCTCACCTGGACCCTAAACCGTCCCCGTCCCCTAACCCTAACCCTAGCCCGAACCCTAACCCTAACCCTTCCCCGAAGCCTGACCCTCACCCGTGCCCTAATCCTAACACGTACGCTAACACTAACCCGCGCCCTCACACGCACGCTCCCCCTAAAGCGTTGCCGTACCCTCACCTGGACCCTAAACCGTCCCCGTCCCCTAACCCTAACCCTAGCCCGAACCCTAACCCTAACCCTTCCCCGAAGCCTGACCCTCACCCGTGCCCTAATCCTAACCCGTACGCTAACACTAACCCGCGCCCTCACACGCACGCTCCCCCTAAAGTGTTGCCGTACCCTCACCTGGACCCTAAACCGTCCCCGTCCCCTAACCCTAACCCTAGCCCGAACCCTAACCCTAACCCTTCCCCGAAGCCTGACCCTCACCCGTCCCCTAATCCTAACCCGTACGCTAACACTAACCCGCGCCCTCACACGCACGCTCCCCCTAAAGCGTTGCCGTACCCTCACCTGGACCCTAAACTGTCCCCGTCCCCTAACCCTAACCCTAGCCCGAACCCTAACCCTAACCCTTCCCCGAAGCCTGACCCTCACCCGTGCCCTAATCCTAACCCGTACGCTAACACTAACCCGCGCCCTCACACGCACGCTCCCCCTAAAGCGTTGCCGTACCCTCACCTGGACCCTAAACCGTCCCCATTCCCTAACCCTAACCCTAGCCCGAACCCTAACCCTAACCCTTCCCCGAAGCCTGACCCTCACCCGTCCCCTAATCGTAACCCGTACGCTAACACTAACCCGCGCCCTCACACGCACGCTCCCCCTAAAGCGTTGCTGTACCCTCACCTGGACCCTAAACCGTCCCCGTCCCCTAACCCTAACCCTAGCCCGAACCCTAACCCTAAACCTTCCCCGAAGCCTGACCCTCACCCGTGCCCTAATCCTAACCCGTACGCTAACACTAACCCGCGCCCTCACACGCACGCTCCCCCTAAAGCATTGCCGTACCCTCACCTGGACCCTAAACCGTCCCTGTCCCCTAACCCTAACCCTAGCCCGAACCCTAACCCTAACCCTTCCCCGAAGCCTGACCCTCACCCGTGCCCTAATCCTAACCCGTACGCTAACACTAACCCGCGCCCTCACACGCACGCTCCCCCTAAAGCGTTGCCGTACCCTCACCTGGACCCTAAACCGTCCCCGTCCCCTATCCCTAACCCTAGCCCGAACCCTAACCCTAACCCTTCCCCGAAGCCTGACCCTCACCCGTCCCCTAATCCTAACCCGTACGCTAACTCTAACCCGCGCCCTCACACACACGCTCCCCCTAAAGCGTTGCCGTACCCTCACCTGGACCCTAAACCGTCCCCGTCCCCTAACCCTAACCCTAGCCCGAACCCTAACCCTAACCCTTCCACGAAGCCTGACCCTCACCCGTCCCCTAATCCTAACCCGTACGCGAACACTAACCCGCGCCCTCACACGCACGCTCCCCCTAAAGCGTTGCCGTACCCTCACCTGGACCCTAAACAGTCCCCGTCCCCTAACCCTAACCCTAGCCCGAACCCTAACCCTAACCCTTCCCCGAAGCCTGACCCTCATCCGTGCCCTAATCCTAACACGTACGCTAACACTAACCCGCGCCCTCACACACACGCTCCCCCTAAAGCGTTGCCGTACCCTCACCTGGACCCTAAACCGTCCCCGTCCCCTAACCCTAACCCTAGCCCGAACCCTAACCCTAACCCTTCCCCGAAGCCTGACCCTCACCCGTGCCCTAATCCTAACCCGTACGCTAACACTAACCCGCGCCCTCACACGCACGCTCCCCCTAAAGCGTTGCCGTACCCTCACCTGGACCCTAAACCGTCCCCGTCCCCTAACCCTAACCCTAGCCCGAACCCTAACCCTAACCCTTCCCCGAAGCCTGACCCTCACCCGTCCCCTAATCCTAACCCGTACGCTAACACTAACCCGCGCCCTCACACGCACGCTCCCCCTAAAGCGTTGCCGTACCCTCACCTGGACCCTAAACCATCCCCGTCCCCTAACCCTAACCCTAGCCCGAACCCTAACCCTAACCCTTCCCCGAAGCCTGACCCTCACCCATGCCCTAATCCTAACCCATACGCTAACACTAACCCGCGCCCTCACACGCACGCTCCCTCTAAAGCGTTGCCGTACCCCCACCTGGACCCTAAACCGTCCCCGTCCCCTAACCCTAACCCTAGACCGAACCCTAACCCTAACCCTTCCCCGAAGCCTGACCCTCACCCGTCCCCTAATCGTAACCCGTACGCGAACACTAACCCGCGCCCTCACACGCACGCTCCCCCTAAAGCGTTGCCGTACCCTCACCTGGACCCTAAACCGTCCCCGTCCCCTAACCCTAACCCTAGCCCGAACCCTAACCCTAACCCTTCCCCGAAGCCTGACCCTCACCCGTGCACTAATCCTAACCCGTACGCTAACCCTAACCCGCGCCCTCACACGCACGCTCCCCCTAAAGCGTTGCCGTACCCTCACCTGGACCCTAAACCATCCCCGTCCCCTAACCCTAACCCTAGCCCGAACCCTAACCCTAACCCTTCCCCGAAGCCTGACCCTCACCCGTCCCCTATTCCTAACTCGTACGCTAAAACTAACCCACGCCCTCACACGCACGCTCCCCCTAAAGCGTTGCCGTACCCTCACCTGGACCCTAAACCGTCCCCGTCCCCTAACCCTAACCCTAGCCCGAACCCTAACCCTAACCCTTCCCTGAAGCCTGACCCTCACCCGTCCCATAATCCTAACCCGTACGCTAACACTAACCCGCGCCCTCACACGCACGCTCCCCCTAAAGCGTTGCCGTACCCGCACCTGGACCCTAAACCGTCCCCGTCCCCTAACCCTAACCCTAGCCCGAACCCTAACCCTAACCCTTCCCCGAAGCCTGACCCTCACCCGTCCCATAATCCTAACCCGTACGCTAACACTAACCCGCGCCCTCACACGCACGCTCCCCCTAAAGCGTTGCCGTACCCTCACCTGGACCCTAAACCGTCCCCGTCCCCTAACCCTAACCCTAGCCCGAACCCTAACCCTAACCCTTCCCCGAAGCCTGACCCTCACCCGTCCCCTAATCCTAACCCGTACGCTAACACTAACCCGCGCCCTCACACGCACGCTCCCCCTAAAGCGTTGCCGTACCCTCACCTGGACCCTAAACCGTCCCCGTCCCCTAACCCTAACCCTAGCCCGAACCCTAACCCTAACCCTTCCCCGAAGCCTGACCCTCACCCGTGCCCTAATCCTCACCCGTACGCTAACACTAACCCGCGCCCTCACACGCACGCTCCCCCTAAAGCGTTGCCGTACCCTCACCTGGACCCTAAACCGTCCCCGTCCCCTAACCCTAACCCTAGCCCGAACCCTAACCCTAACCCTTCCCCGAAGCCTGACCCTCACCCGTGCCCTAATCCTAACCCGTACGCTAACACTAACCCGCGCCCTCACACGCACGCTCCCCCTAAAGCGTTGCCGTACCCTCACCTGGACCCTAAACCGTCCCCGTCCCCTAACCCTAACCCTAGCCCGAACCCTAACCCTAACCCTTCCCCGAAGCCTGACCCTCACCCGTGCCCTAATCCTAAACCATACGCTAACACTAACCCGCGCCCTCACACGCACGCTCCCTCTAAAGCGTTGCCGTACCCCCACCTGGACCCTAAACCGTCCCCGTCCCCTAACCCTAACCCTAGCCCGAACCCTAACCCTAACCCTTCCCCGAAGCCTGATCCTCACCCGTCCCCTAATCGTAACCCGTACGCGAACACTAACCCGCGCCCTCACACGCACGCTCCCCCTAAAGCGTTGCCGTACCCTCACCTGGACCCTAAACCGTCCCCGTCCCCTAACCCTAACCCTAGCCCGAACCCTAACCCTAACCCTTCCCCGAAGCCTGACCCTCACCCGTGCCCTAATCCTAACACGTACGCTAACACTAACCCGCGCCCTCACACGCACGCTCCCCCTAAAGCGTTGCCGTACCCTCACCTGGACCCTAAACCGTCCCCGTCCCCTAACCCTAACCCTAGCCCGAACCCTAACCCTAACCCTTCCCCGAAGCCTGACCCTCACCCGTGCCCTAATCCTAACCCGTACGCTAACACTAACCCGCGCCCTCACACGCACGCTCCCCCTAAAGCGTTGCCGTACCCTCACCTGGACCCTAAACCGTCCCCGTCCCCTAACCCTAACCCTAGCCCGAACCCTAACCCTAACCCTTCCCCGAAGCCTGACCCTCACCCGTCCCCTAATCCTAACCCGTACGCTAACACTAACCCGCGCCCTCACACGCACGCTCCCCCTAAAGCGTTGCCGTACCCTCACCTGGACCCTAAACCGTCCCCGTCCCCTAACCCTAACCCTAGCCCGAACCCTAACCCTAACCCTTCCCCGAAGCCTGACCCTCACCCGTGCCCTAATCCTAACCCGTACGCTAACACTAACCCGCGCCCTCACACGCACGCTCCCCCTAAAGCGTTGCCGTACCCTCACCTGGACCCTAAACCGTCCCCATTCCCTAACCCTAACCCTAGCCCGAACCCTAACCCTAACCCTTCCCCGAAGCCTGACCCTCACCCGTCCCCTAATCGTAACCCGTACGCTAACACTAACCCGCGCCCTCACACGCACGCTCCCCCTAAAGCGTTGCTGTACCCTCACCTGGACCCTAAACCGTCCCCGTCCCCTAACCCTAACCCTAGCCCGAACCCTAACCCTAAACCTTCCCCGAAGCCTGACCCTCACCCGTGCCCTAATCCTAACCCGTACGCTAACACTAACCCGCGCCCTCACACGCACGCTCCCCCTAAAGCGTTGCCGTACCCTCACCTGGACCCTAAACCGTCCCCGTCCCCTAACCCTAACCCTAGCCCGAACCCTAACCCTAACCCTTCCCCGAAGCCTGACCCTCACCGGTCCCCTAATCCTAACCCGTACGCTAACTCTAACCCGCGCCCTCACACACACGCTCCCCCTAAAGCGTTGCCGTACCCTCACCTGGACCCTAAACCGTCCCCGTCCCCTAACCCTAACCCTAGCCCGAACCCTAACCCTAACCCTTCCACGAAGCCTGACCCTCACCCGTCCCCTAATCCTAACCCGTACGCGAACACTAACCCGCGCCCTCACACGCACGCTCCCCCTAAAGCGTTGCCGTACCCTCACCTGGACCCTAAACAGTCCCCGTCCCCTAACCCTAACCCTAGCCCGAACCCTAACCCTAACCCTTCCCCGAAGCCTGACCCTCATCCGTGCCCTAATCCTAACACGTACGCTAACACTAACCCGCGCCCTCACACACACGCTCCCCCTAAAGCGTTGCCGTACCCTCACCTGGACCCTAAACCGTCCCCGTCCCCTAACCCTAACCCTAGCCCGAACCCTAACCCTAACCCTTCCCCGAAGCCTGACCCTCACCCGTGCCCTAATCCTAACCCGTACGCTAACACTAACCCGCGCCCTCACACGCACGCTCCCCCTAAAGCGTTGCCGTACCCTCACCTGGACCCTAAACCGTCCCCGTCCCCTAACCCTAACCCTAGCCCGAACCCTAACCCTAACCCTTCCCCGAAGCCTGACCCTCACCCGTCCCCTAATCCTAACCCGTACGCTAACACTAACCCACGCCCTCACACGCACGCTCCCCCTAAAGCGTTGCCGTACCCTCACCTGGACCCTAAACCGTCCCCGTCCCCTAACCCTAACCCTAGCCCGAACCCTAACCCTAACCCTTCCCCGAAGCCTGACCCTCACCCGTGCCCTAATCCTAACCCATACGCTAACACTAACCCGCGCCCTCACACGCACGCTCCCTCTAAAGCGTTGCCGCACCCCCACCTGGACCCTAAACCGTCCCCGTCCCCTAACCCTAACCCTAGACCGAACCCTAACCCTAACCCTTCCCCGAAGCCTGACCCTCACCCGTCCCCTAATCGTAACCCGTACGCGAACACTAACCCGCGCCCTCACACGCACGCTCCCCCTAAAGCGTTGCCGTACCCTCACCTGGACCCTAAACCGTCCCCGTCCCCTAACCCTAACCCTAGCCCGAACCCTAACCCTAACCCTTCCCCGAAGCCTGACCCTCACCCGTGCACTAATCCTAACCCGTACGCTAACCCTAACCCGCGCCCTCACACGCACGCTCCCCCTAAAGCGTTGCCGTACCCTCACCTGGACCCTAAACCGTCCCCGTCCCCTAACCCTAACCCTAGCCCGAACCCTAACCCTAACCCTTCCCCGAAGCCTGACCCTCACCCGTCCCCTATTCCTAACTCGTACGCTAAAACTAACCCACGCCCTCACACGCACGCTCCCCCTAAAGCGTTGCCGTACCCTCACCTGGACCCTAAACCGTCCCCGTCCCCTAACCCTAACCCTAGCCCGAACCCTAACCCTAACCCTTCCCTGAAGCCTGACCCTCACCCGTCCCATAATCCTAACCCGTACGCTAACACTAACCCGCGCCCTCACACGCACGCTCCCCCTAAAGCGTTGCCGTACCCTCACCTGGACCCTAAACCGTCCCCGTCCCCTAACCCTAACCCTAGCCCGAACCCTAACCCTAACCCTTCCCCGAAGCCTGACCCTCACCCGTCCCATAATCCTAACCCGTACGCTAACACTAACCCGCGCCCTCACACGCACGCTCCCCCTAAAGCGTTGCCGTACCCTCACCTCGACCCTAAACGGTCCCCGTCCCCTAACCCTAACCCTAGCCCGAACCCTAACCCTAACCCTTCCCCGAAGCCTGACCCTCACCCGTGCCCTAATCCTAACCCATACGCTAACACTAACCCGCGCCCTCACACGCACGCTCCCTCTAAAGCGTTGCCGTACCCCCACCTGGACCCTAAACCGTCCCCGTCCCCTAACCCTAACCCTAGCCCGAACCCTAACCCTAACCCTTCCCCGAAGCCTGATCCTCACCCGTCCCCTAATCGTAACCCGTACGCGAACACTAACCCGCGCCCTCACACGCACGCTCCCCCTAAAGCGTTGCTGTACCCTCACCTGGACCCTAAACCGTCCCCGTCCCCTAACCCTAACCCTAGCCCGAACCCTAACCCTAACCCTTCCCCGAAGCCTGACCCTCACCCGTGCCCTAATCCTAACACGTACGCTAACACTAACCCGCACCCTCACACGCACGCTCCCCCTAAAGCGTTGCCGTACCCTCACCTGGACCCTAAACCGTCCCCGTCCCCTAACCCTAACCCTAGCCCGAACCCTAACCCTAACCCTTCCCCGAAGCCTGACCCTCACCCGTGCCCTAATCCTAACCCGTACGCTAACACTAACCCGCGCCCTCACACGCACGCTCCCCCTAAAGCGTTGCCGTACCCTCACCTGGACCCTAAACCGTCCCCGTCCCCTAACCCTAACCCTAGCCCGAACCCTAACCCTAACCCTTCCCCGCAGCCTGACCCTCACCCGTCCCCTAATCCTAACCCGTACGCTACCACTAACCCGCGCCCTCACACGCACGCTCCCCCTAAAGCGTTGCCGTACCCTCACCTGGACCCTAAACCGTCCCCGTCCCCTAACCCTAACCCTAGCCCGAACCCTAACCCTAACCCTTCCCCGAAGCCTGACCCTCACCCGTGCCCTAATCCTAACCCGTACGCTAACACTAACCCGCGCCCTCACACGCCTGCTCCCCCTAAAGCGTTGCCGTACCCTCACCTGGACCCTAAACCGTCCCCGTTCCCTAACCCTAACCCTAGCCCGAACCCTAACCCTAACCCTTCCCCGAAGCCTGACCCTCACCCGTCCCCTAATCGTAACCCGTACGCTAACACTAACCCGCGCCCTCACACGCACGCTCCCCCTAAAGCGTTGCCGTACCCTCACCTGGACCCTAAACCGTCCCCGTCCCCTAACCCTAACCCTAGCCCGAACCCTAACCCTAACCCTTCCCCGAAGCCTGACCCTCACCCGTCCCCTAATCCTAACCCATACGCTAACACTATCCCGCGCCCTCACACGCACGCTCCCCCTAAAGCGTTGCCGTACCCTCACCTGGACCCTAAACCGTCCCCGTCCCCTAACCCTAACCCTAGCCTGAACCCTAACCCTAACCCTTCCCCGAAGCCTGACCCTCACCCGTGCCCTAATCCTAACACGTACGCTAACACTAACCCGCACCCTCACACGCACGCTCCCCCTAAAGCGTTTCCGTACCCTCACCTGGACCCTAAACCGTCCCCGTCCCCTAACCCTAACCCTAGCCCGAACACTAACCCTAACCCTTCCCCGAAGCCTGACCCTCACCCGTGCCCTAATCCTAACCCGTACGCTAACACTAACCCGCGCCCTCACACGCACGCTCCCCCTAAAGCGTTGCCGTACCCTCACCTGGACCCTAAACCGTCCCCGTCCCCTAACCCTAACCCTAGCCCGAACCCTAACCCTAACCCTTCCCCGAAGCCTGACCCTCACCCGTGCCCTAATCCTAACCCGTACGCTAACACTAACCCGCGCCCTCACACGCACGCTCCCCCTAAAGCGTTGCCGTACCCTCACCTGGACCCTAAACCGTCCCCGTCCCCTAACCCTAACCCTAGCCCGAACCCTAACCCTAACCCTTCCCCGAAGCCTGACCCTCACCCGTCCCCTAATCCTAACCCGTACGCTAACACTAACCCACGCCCTCACACGCACGCTCCCCCTAAAGCGTTGCCGTACCCTCACCTGGACCCTAAACCGTCCCCGTCCCCTAACCCTAACCCTAGCCCGAACCCTAACCCTAACCCTTCCCCGAAGCCTGACCCTCACCCGTGCCCTAATCCTAACCCGTACGCTAACACTAACCCGCGCCCTCACACGCACGCTCCCCCTAAAGCGTTGCCGTACCCTCACCTGGACCCTAAACCGTCCCCGTCCCCTAACCCTAACCCTAGCCCGAACCCTAACCCTAACCCTTCCCCGAAGCCTGACCCTCACCCGTCCCCTAATCCTAATCCGTACGCTAACACTAACCCGCGCCCTCACACGCACGCTCCCCCTAAAGCGTTGCCGTACCCTCACCTGGACCCTAAACCGTCCCCGTCCCCTAACCCTAACCCTAGCCTGAACCCTAACCCTAACCCTTCCCCGAAGCCTGACCCTCACCCGTGCCCTAATCCTAACCAGTACGCTAAGACTAACCCGCGCCCTCACACGCACGCTCCCCCTAAAGCGTTTCCGTACCCTCACCTGGACCCTAAACCGTCCCCGTCCCCTAACCCTAACCCTAGCCCGAACACTAACCCTAACCCTTCCCCGAAGCCTGACCCTCACCCGTGCCCTAATCCTAACCCGTACGCTAACACTAACCCGCGCCCTCACACGCACGCTCCCCCTAAAGCGTTGCCGTACCCTCACCTGGACCCTAAACCGTCCCCGTCCCCTAACCCTAACCCTAGCCCGAACCCTAACCCTAACCCTTCCCCGAAGCCTGACCCTCACCCGTCCCCTAATCCTAACCCGTACGCTAACACTAACCCGCGCCCTCACACGCACGCTCCCCCTAAAGCGTTGCCGTACCCTCGCCTGGACCCTAAACCGTCCCCGTCCCCTAACCCTAACCCTAGCCCGAACCCTAACCCTAACCCTTCCCCGAAGCCTGACCCTCACCCGTGCCCTAATCCTAACCCGTACGCTAACACTAACCCGCGCCCTCACACGCACGCTCCCCCTAAAGCGTTGCTGTACCCTCACCTGGACCCTAAACCGTCCCCGTCCCCTAACCCTAACCCTAGCCCGAACCCTAACCCTAACCCTTCCCCGAAGCCTGACCCTCACCCGTCCCCTAATCCTAACCCGTACGCTAACACTAACCCGCGCCCTCACACGCACGCTCCCCCTAAAGCGATGCCGTACCCTCACCTGGACCCTAAACCGTCCCCGTCCCCTAACCCTAACCCTAGCCCGAACCCTAACCCTAACCCTTCCCCGAAGCCTGACCCTCACCCGTCCCCTAATCCTAACCCGTACGCTAACACTAACCCGCGCCCTCACACGCACGCTCCCCCTAAAGCGTTGCCGTACCCTCACCTGGACCCTAAACCGTCCCCGTCCCCTAACCCTAACCCTAGCCCGAACCCTAACCCTAACCCTTCCCCGAAGCCTGACCCTCACCCGTCCCCTAATCCTAATCCGTACGCTAACACTAACACGCGCCCTCACACGCATGCTCCCCCTAAAGCGTTGCCGTACCCTCACCTGGACCCTAAACCGTCCCCGTCCCCTAACCCTAACCCTAGCCCGAACCCTAACCCTAACCCTTCCCCGAAGCCTGACCCTCACCCGTGCCCTAATCCTAACCCGTACGCTAACACTAACCCGCGCCCTCACACGCACGCTCCCCCTAAAGCGTTGCCGTACCCTCACCTGGACCCTAAACCGTCCCCGTCCCCTAACCCTAACCCTAGCCCGAACCCTAACCCTAACCCTTCCCCGAAGCCTGACCCTCACCCGTGCCCTAATCCTAACCCATACGCTAACACTAACCCGCGCCCTCACACGCACGCTCCCTCTAAAGCGTTGACGTACCCCCACCTGGACCCTAAACCGTCCCCGTCCCCTAACCCTAACCCTAGCCCGAACCCTAACCCTAACCCTTCCCAGAAGCCTGACCCTCACCCGTCCCCTAATCGTAACCCGAACGCGAACACTAACCCGCGCCCTCACACGCACGCTCCCCCTAAAGCGTTGCCGTACCCTCACCTGGACCCTAAACCGTCCCCGTCCCCTAACCCTAACCCTAGCCCGAACCCTAACCCTAACCCTTCCCCGAAGCCTGACCCTCACCCGTCCCCTAATCCTAATCCGTACGCTAACACTAACCCGCGCCCTCACACGCACGCTGCCCCTAAAGCGTTGCCGTACCCTCACCTGGACCCTAAACCGTCCCCGTCCCCTAACCCTAACCCTAGCCCGAACCCTAACCCTAACCCTTCCCCGAAGCATGACCCTCACCCGTCCCCTATTCCTAACTCGTACGCTAAAACTAACCCACGCCCTCACATGCACGCTCCCCCTAAAGCGTTGCCGTACCCTCACCTGGACCCTAAACCGTCCCCGTCCCCTAACCCTAACCCTAGCCCGAACCCTAACCCTAACCCTTCCCCGAAGCCTGACCCTCACCCGTCCCATAATCCTAACCCGTACGCTAACACTAACCCGCGCCCTCACACGCACGCTCCCCCTAAAGCATTGCCGTGCCCTCACCTGGACCCTAAACCGTCCCCGTCCCCTAACCCTAACCCTAGCCCGAACCCTAACCCTAACCCTTCCCCGAAGCCTGACCCTCACCCGTGCCCTAATCCTAACCCGTACGCTAACACTGACCCGCGCCCTCACACGCACGCTCCCCCTAAAGCGTTGCCGTACCCTCACCTGGACCCTAAACCGTCCCCGTCCCCTAACCCTAACCCTAGCCCGAACCCTAACCCTAACCCTTCCCCGAAGCCTGACCCTCACCCGTGCCCTAATCCTAACCCGTACGCTAACACTAACCCGCGCCCTCACACGCACGCTCCCCCTAAAGCGTTGCCGTACCCTCACCTGGACCCTAAACCGTCCCCGTCCCCTAACCCTAACCCTAGCCCGAACCCTAACCCTAACCCTTCCCCGAAGCCTGACCCTCACCCGTGCCCTAATCCTAACCCGTACGCTAACACTAACCCGCGCCCTCACACGCACGCTCCTCCTAAAGCGTTGCCGTACCCTCACCTGGACCCTAAACCGTCCCCGTCCCCTAACCCTAACCCTAGCCCGAACCCTAACCCTAACCCTTCCCCGAAGCCTAACCCTCACCCGTGCCCTAATCCTAACCCGTACGCTAACACTAACCCGCGCCCTCACACGCACGCTCCCCCTAAAGCGTTGCCGTACCCTCACCTGGACCCTAAACCGTCCCCGTCCCCTAACCCTAACCCTAGCCCGAACCCTAACCCTAACCCTTCCCCGAATCCTGACCCTCACCCGTCCCCTAATCCTAACCCGTATGCTAACACTAACCCGCGCCCTCACATGCACGCTCCCCCTAAAGCGTTGCCGTACCCTCACCTGGACCCTAAACCGTCCCCGTCCCCTAACCCTCACCCTAGCCCGAACCCTAACCCTAACCCTTCCCCGAAGCCTGACCCTCACCCGTCCCCTAATCCTAACCCGTACGCGAACACTAACCCGCGCCCTCACACGCATGCTCCCCCTAAAGCGTTGCCGTACCCTCACCTGGACCCTAAACCGTCCCCGTCCCCTAACACTAACCCTAGCCCGAACCCTAACCCTAACCCTTCCCTGAAGCCTGACCCTCATCCGTGCCCTAATCCTAACACGTACGCTAACACTAACCCGCGCCCTCACACACACGCTCCCCCTAAAGCGTTGCCGTACCCTCACCTGGACCCTAAACCGTCCCCGTCCCCTAACCCTAACCCTAGCCCGAACCCTAACCCTAACCCTTCCCCGAAGCCTGACCCTCACCCGTGCCCTAATCCTAACCCGTACGCTAACACTAACCCGCGCCCTCACACGCACGCTCCCCCTAAAGCGTTGCCGTACCCTCACCTGGACCCTAAACCGTCCCCGTCCCCTAACCCTAACCCTAGCCCGAACCCTAACCCTAACCCTTCCCCGAAGCCTGACCCTCACCCGTGCCCTAATCCTAACCCGTACGCTAACACTAACCCGCGCCCTCACACGCACGCTCCCCCTAAAGCGTTGCCGTACCCTCACCTGGACCCTAAACCGTCCCCGTCCCCTAACCCTAACCCTAGCCCGAACCCTAACCCTAACCCTTCCCCGAAGCCTGACCCTCACCCGTGCCCTAATCCTAACCCATACGCTAACACTAACCCGCGCCCTCACACGCACGCTCCCTCTAAAGCGTTGACGTACCCCCACCTGGACCCTAAACCGTCCCCGTCCCCTAACCCTAACCCTAGCCCGAACCCTAACCCTAACCCTTCCCAGAAGCCTGACCCTCACCCGTCCCCTAATCGTAACCCGTACGCGAACACTAACCCGCGCCCTCACACGCACGCTCCCCCTAAAGCGTTGCCGTACCCTCACCTGGACCCTAAACCGTCCCCGTCCCCTAACCCTAACCCTAGCCCGAACCCTAACCCTAACCCTTCCCCGAAGCCTGACCCTCACCCGTCCCCTAATCCTAATCCGTACGCTAACACTAACCCGCGCCCTCACACGCACGCTCCCCCTAAAGCGTTGCCGTACCCTCACCTGGACCCTAAACCGTCCCCGTCCCCTAACCCTAACCCTAGCCCGAACCCTAACCCTAACCCTTCCCCGAAGCATGACCCTCACCCGTCCCCTATTCCTAACTCGTACGCTAAAACTAACCCACGCCCTCACATGCACGCTCCCCCTAAAGCGTTGCCGTACCCTCACCTGGACCCTAAACCGTCGCCGTCCCCTAACCCTAAGCCTAGCCCGAACCCTAACCCTAACCCTTCCCCGAAGCCTGACCCTCACCCGTCCCATAATCCTAACCCGTACGCTAACACTAACCCGCGCCCTCACACGCACGCTCCCCCTAAAGCATTGCCGTGCCCTCACCTAGACCCTAAACCGTCCCCGTCCCCTAACCCTAACCCTAGCCCGAACCCTAACCCTAACCCTTCCCCGAAGCCTGACCCTCACCCGTGCCCTAATCCTAACCCGTACGCTAACACTGACCCGCGCCCTCACACGCACGCTCCCCCTAAAGCGTTGCCGTACCCTCACCTGGACCCTAAACCGTCCCCGTCCCCTAACCCTAACCCTAGCCCGAACCCTAACCCTAACCCTTCCCCGAAGCCTGACCCTCACCCGTGCCCTAATCCTAACCCGTACGCTAACACTAACCCGCGCCCTCACACGCACGCTCCCCCTAAAGCGTTGCCGTACCCTCACCTGGACCCTAAACCGTCCCCGTCCCCTAACCCTAACCCTAGCCCGAACCCTAACCCTAACACTTCCCCGAAGCCTGACCCTCACCCGTGCCTTAATCCTAACCCGTACGCTAACACTAACCCGCGCACTCACACGCACGCTCCTCCTAAAGCGTTGCCGTACCCTCACCTGGACCCTAAACCGTCCCCGTCCCCTAACCCTAACCCTAGCCCGAACCCTAACCCTAACACTTCCCCGAAGCCTAACCCTCACCCGTCCCCTAATCCTAACCCGTACGCTAACACTAACCCGCGCCCTCACACGCACGCTCCCCCTAAAGCGTTGCCGTACCCTCACCTGGACCCTAAACCGTCCCCTTCCCCTAACCCTAACCCTAGCCCGAACCCTAACCCTAACCCTTCCCCGAATCCTGACCCTCACCCGTCCCCTAATCCTAACCCGTATGCTAACACTAACCCGCGCCCTCACATGCACGCTCCCCCTAAAGCGTTGCCGTACCCTCACCTGGACCCTAAACCGTCCCCGTCCCCTAACACTAACCCTAGCCCGAACCCTAACCCTAACCCTTCCCTGAAGCCTGACCCTCATCCGTGCCATAATCCTAACACGTACGCTAACACTACCACGCGCCCTCACACACACGCTCCCCCTAAAGCGTTGCCGTACCCTCACCTGGACCCTAAACCGTCCCCGTCCCCTAACCCTAACCCTAGCCCGAACCCTAACCCTAACCCTTCCCCGAAGCCTGACCCTCACCCGTGCCCTAATCCTAACCCGTACGCTAACACTAACCCGCGCCCTCACACGCACGCTCCCCCTAAAGCGTTGCCGTACCCTCACCTGGACCCTAAACCGTCCCCGTCCCCTAACCCTAACCCTAGCCCGAACCCTAACCCTAAGCCTTCCCCGAAGCCTGACCCTCACCCGTGCCCTAATCCTAACCCGTACGCTAACACTAACCCGCGCCCTCACACGCACGCTCCCCCTAAAGCGTTGCCGTACCCTCACCTGGACCCTAAACCGTCCCCGTCCCCTAACCCTAACCCTAGCCCGAACCCTAACCCTAACCCTTCCCCGAAGCCTGACCCTCACCCGTGCCCTAATCCTAACCCATACGCTAACACTAACCCGCGCCCTCACACGCACGCTCCCTCTAAAGCGTTGACGTACCCCCACCTGGACCCTAAACCGTCCCCGTCCCCTAACCCTAACCCTAGCCCGAACCCTAACCCTAACCCTTCCCAGAAGCCTGACCCTCACCCGTCCCCTAATCGTAATCCGTACGCGAACACTAACCCGCGCCCTCACACGCACGCTCCCCCTAAAGCGTTGCCGTACCCTCACCTGGACCCTAAACCGTCCCCGTCCCCTAACCCTAACCCTAGCCCGAACCCTAACCCTAACCCTTCCCCGAAGCCTGACCCTCACCCGTCCCCTAATCCTAATCCGTACGCTAACACTAACCCGCGCCCTCACACGCACGCTCCCCCTAAAGCGTTGCCGTACCCTCACCTGGACCCTAAACCGTCCCCGTCCCCTAACCCTAACCCTAGCCCGAACCCTAACCCTAACCCTTCCCCGAAGCATGACCCTCACCCGTCCCCTATTCCTAACTCGTACGCTAAAACTAACCCACGCCCTCACATGCACGCTCCCCCTAAAGCGTTGCCGTACCCTCACCTGGACCCTAAACCGTCGCCGTCCCCTAACCCTAAGCCTAGCCCGAACCCTAACCCTAACCCTTCCCCGAAGCCTGACCCTCACCCGTCCCATAATCCTAACACGTACGCTAACACTAACCCGCGCCCTCACACGCACGCTCCCCCTAAAGCATTGCCGTGCCCTCACCTGGACCCTAAACCGTCCCCGTCCCCTAACCCTAACCCTAGCCCGAACCCTAACCCTAACCCTTCCCCGAAGCCTGACCCTCACCCGTGCCCTAATCCTAACCCGTACGCTAACACTGACCCGCGCGCTCACACGCACGCTCCCCCTAAAGCGTTGCCGTACCCTCACCTGGACCCTAAACCGTCCCCGTCCCCTAACCCTAACCCTAGCCCGAACCCTAACCCTAACCCTTCCCAGAAGCCTGACCCTCACCCGTGCCCTAATCCTAACCCGTACGCTAACACTAACCCGCGCCCTCACACGCACGCTCCCCCTAAAGCGTTGCCGTACCCTCACCTGGACCCTAAACCGTCCCCGTCCCCTAACCCTAACCCTAGCCCGAACCCTAACCCTAACCCTTCCCCGAAGCCTGACCCTCACCCGTGCCCTAATCCTAACACGTACGCTAACACTAACCCGCGCCCTCACACGCACGCTCCCCCTAAAGCGTTGCCGTACCCTCACCTGGACCCTAAACCGTCCCCGTACCCTAACCCTAACCCTAGCCCGAACACTAACCCTAACCCTTCCCCGAAGCCTGACCCTCACCCGTGCCCTAATCCTAACCCGTACGCTAACACTAACCCGCGCACTCACATGCACGCTACCCCTAAATCGTTGCCGTACCCTCACCTGGACCCTAAACCGTCCCCGTCCCCTAACCCTAACCCTAGCGCGAACCCTAACCCTAACACTTCCCCGAAGCCTGACCCTCACCCGTCCCCTAATCCTAACCCGTACGCTAACACTAACCCGCGCCCTCACACGCACGCTCCCCGTAAAGCGTTGCCGTACCCTCACCTGGACCCTAAACCGTCCCCGTCCCCTAACCCTAACCCTAGCCCGAACCCTAACCCTAACCCTTCCCCGAAGCCTGACCCTCACCCGTGCCCTAATCCTAACCCGTTCGCTAACACTGACCCGCGCCCTCACACGCACGCTCCCCCTAAAGCGTTGCCGTACCCTCACCTGGACCCTAAACCGTCCCCGTCCCCTAACCCTAACCCTAGCCCGAACCCTAACCCTAACCCTTCCCCGAAGCCTGACCCTCACCCGTCCCATAATCCTAACCCGTACGCTAACACTAACCCGCGCCCTCACACGCACGCTCCCCCTAAAGCGTTGCCGTACCCTCACCTGGACCCTAAACCGTCCCCGTCCCCTAACCCTAACCCTAGCCCGAACCCTAACCCTAACCCTTCCCCGAAGCCTGACCCTCACCCGTCCCCTAATCGTAACCTGTACGCTAACACTAACCCGCGCCCTCACACGCACGCTCCCCCTAAAGCGTTGCCGTACCCTCACCTGGACCCTAAACCGTCCCCGTCCCCTAACCCTAACCCTAGCCCGAACCCTAACCCTAACCCTTCCCCGAAGCCTGACCCTCACCCGTGCCCTAATCCTAACCCGTACGCTAACACTAACCCGCGCCCTCACACGCACGCTCCCCCTAAAGCATTGCCGTACCCTCACCTGGACCCTAAACCGTCCCCGTCCCCTAACCCTAACCCTAGCCCGAACCCTAACCCTAACCCTTCCCCGAAGCCTGACCCTCACCCGTGCCCTAATCCTAACCCGTACGCTAACACTAACCCGCACCCTCACACGCACGCTCCCCCTAAAGCGTTGCCATACCCTCACCTGGACCCTAAACCGTCCCCGTCCCCTAACCCTAACCCTAGCCCGAACCCTAACCCTAACCCTTCCCCGAAGCCTGACCCTCACCCGTCCCCTAATCCTAACCCGTACGCTAACACTAACCCGCGCCGTCACATGCACGCTCCCCCTAAAGCGTTGCCGTACCCTCACCTGGACCCTAAACCGTCCCCGTCCCCTAACCCTAACCCTAGCCCGAACCCTAACCCTAACCCTTCCCCGAAGCCTGACCCTCACCCGTCCCCTAATCCTAACCCGTACGCTAACACTAACCCGCGCCGTCACATGCACGCTCCCCCTAAAGCGTTGCCGTACCCTCACCTGGACCCTAAACCGTCCCCGTCCCCTAACCCTAACCCTAGCCCGAACCCTAACCCTAACCCTTCCACGAAGCCTGACCCTCACCCGTCCCCTAATCCTAACCCGTACGCTAACACTAACCCGCGCCCTCACACGCACGCTCCCCCTAAAGCGTTGCCATACCCTCACCTGGACCCTAAACCGTCCCCGTCCCCTAACCCTAACCCTAGCCCGAACCCTAACCCTAACCCTTCCCCGAAGCCTGACCCTCACCGGTCCCCTAATCCTAACCCGTACGCTAACTCTAACCCGCGCCCTCACACACACGCTCCCCCTAAAGCGTTGCCGTACCCTCACCTGGACCCTAAACCGTCCCCGTCCCCTAACCCTAACCCTAGCCCGAACCCTAACCCTAACCCTTCCACGAAGCCTGACCCTCACCCGTCCTCTAATCCTAACCCGTACGCGAACACTAACCCGCGCCCTCACACGCACGCTCCCCCTAAAGCGTTGCCGTACCCTCACCTGGAACCTAAACCGTCCCCGTCCCCTAACCCTAACCCTAGCCCGAACCCTAACCCTAACCCTTCCCCGAAGCCTGACCCTCATCCGTGCCCTAATCCTAACACGTACGCTAACACTAACCCGCGCCCTCACACACACGCTCCCCCTAAAGCGTTGCCGTACCCTCACCTGGACCCTAAACCGTCCCCGTCCCCTAACCCTAACCCTAGCCCGAACCCTAACCCTAACCCTTCCCCGAAGCCTGACCCTCACCCGTGCCCTAATCCTAACCCGTACGCTAACACTAACCCGCGCCCTCACACGCACGCTCCCCCTAAAGCGTTGCCGTACCCTCACCTGGACCCTAAACCGTCCCCGTCCCCTAACCCTAACCCTAGCCCGAACCCTAACCCTAACCCTTCCCCGAAGCCTGACCCTCACCCGTGCCCTAATCCTCACCCGTACGCTAACACTAACCCACGCCCTCACACGCACGCTCCCCCTAAAGCGTTGCCGTACCCTCACCTGGACCCTAAACCGTCCCCGTCCCCTAACCCTAACCCTAGCCCGAACCCTAACCCTAACCCTTCCCCGAAGCCTGACCCTCACCCGTGCCCTAATCCTAACCCGTACGCTAACACTAACCCGCGCCCTCACACGCACGCTCCCCCTAAAGCGTTGCCGTACCCTCACCTGGACCCTAAACCGTCCCCGTCCCCTAACCCTAACCCTAGCCCGAACCCTAACCCTAACCCTTCCCCGAAGCCTGACCCTCACCCGTCCCCTAATCCTAACCCGTACGCTAACACTAACCCGCGCCCTCACACGCACGCTCCCCCTAAAGCGTTGCCATACCCTCACCTGGACCCTAAACCGTCCCCGTCCCCTAACCCTAACCCTAGCCCGAACCCTAACCCTAACCCTTCCCCGAAGCCTGACCCTCACCCGTGCCCTAATTCTAACCCGTACGCTAACACTAACCCACGCCCTCACACGCACGCTCCCCCTAAAGCGTTGCCGTACCCTCACCTGGACCCTAAACCGTCCCCGTCCCCTAACCCTAACCCTAGCCCGAACCCTAACCCTAACCCTTCCCCGAAGCCAGACCCTCACCCGTGCCCTAATCCTAACACGTACGCTAACACTAACCCGCGCCCTCACACGCACGCTCCCCCTAAAGCGTTGCCGTACCCTCACCTGGACCCTAAACCGTCCCCGTCCCCTAACCCTAACCCTAGCCCGAACCCTAACCCTAACCCTTCCCCGAAGCCTGACCCTCACCCGTGCCCTAATCCTAACCCGTACGCTAACACTAACCCACGCCCTCACACGCAGGCTCCCCCTAAATCGTTGCCGTACCCTCACCTGGACCCTAAACCGTCCCCGTCCCCTAACCCTAACGCTAGCGCGAACCCTAACCCTAACCCTTCCCCGAAGCCTGACCCTCACCCGTCCCCTAATCCTAACCCGTACGCTAACACTAACCCGCGCCCTCACACGCACGCTCCCCATAAAGCGTTGCCGTACCCTCACCTGGACCCTAAACCGTCCCCGTCCCCTAACCCTAACCCTAGCCCGAACCCTAACCCTAACCCTTCCCCGAAGCCTGACCCTCACCCGTCCCCTAATCCTAACCCGTACGCTAACACTAACCCGCGCCCTCACACGCACGCTCCCCCTAAAGCGTTGCAGTACCCTCACCTAGACCCTAAACCGTCCCCGTCCCCTAACCCTAACCCTAGCCCGAACCCTAACCCTAACCCTTCCCCGAAGCCTGACCCTCACCCGTCCCCTAATCCTACCCCGTACGCTAACACTAACCCGCGCCCTCACACGCACGCTCCCCGTAAAGCGTTGCCGTACCCTCACCTGGACCCTAAACCGTCCCCGTCCCCTAACCCTAACCCTAGCCCGAACCCTAACCCTAACCCTTCCCCGAAGCCTGACCCTCACCCGTGCCCTAATCCTAACCCGTACGCTAACACTAACCCGCGCCCTCACACGCACGCTCCCCCTAAAGCGTTGCCGTACCCTCACCTGGACCCTAAACCGTCCCCGTCCCCTAACCCTAACCCTAGCCCGAACCCTAACCCTAACCCTTCCCCGAAGCCTGACCCTCACCCGTGCCCTAATCCTAACCCGTACGCTAACACTAACCCGCGCACTCACATGCACGCTCCCCCTAAAGCGTTGCCGTACCCTCACCTGGACCCTAAACCGTCCCCGTCCCCTAACCCTAACCCTAGCCCGAACCCTAACCCTAACCCTTCCCCGAATCCTGACCCTCACCCGTCCCCTAATCCTAACCCGTACGCTAACACTAACCCGCGCCCTCACATGCACGCTCCCCATAAAGCGTTGCCGTACCCTCACCTGGACCCTAAACCGTCCCCGTCCCCTAACCCTAACCCTAGCCCGAACCCTAACCCTAACCCTTCCCCGAAGCCTGACCCTCACCCGTGCCCTAATCCTAACCCGTACGCTAACACTAACCCGCGCCCTCACACGCACGCTCCCCCTAAAGCGTTGCCGTACCCTCACCTGGACCCTAAACCGTCCCCGTCCCCTAACCCTAACCCTAGCCCGAACCCTAACCCTAACCCTTCCCCGAAGCCTGACCCTCACCGGTCCCCTAATCCTAACCCGTACGCGAACTCTAACCCGCGCCCTCACACGCACGCTCCCCCTAAAGCGTTGCCGTACCCTCACCTGGACCCTAAACCGTCCCCGTCCCTTAACCCTAACCCTAGCCCGAACCCTAACCCTAACCCTTCCACGAAGCCTGACCCTCACCCGTCCCCTAATCCTAACCCGTACGCGAACACTAACCCGCGCCCTCACACGCACGCTCCCCCTAAAGCGTTGCCGTACCCTCACCTGGACCCTAAACCGTCCCCGTCCCCTAACCCTAACCCTAGCCCGAACCCTAACCCTAACCCTTCCCCGAAGCCTGACCCTCACCCGTGCCCTAATCCTAACCCGTACGCTAACACTAACCCGCGCCCTCACACGCACGCTCCCCCTAAAGCATTGCCGTACCCTCACCTGGACCCTAAACCGTCCCCGTCCCCTAACCCTAACCCTAGCCCGAACCCTAACCCTAACCCTTCCCCGAAGCCTGACCCTCACCCGTGCCCTAATCCTAACCCATACGATAACACTAACCCGCGCCATCACACGCACGCTCCCTCTAAAGCGTTGCCGTACCCCCACCTGGACCCTAAACCGTCCCCGTCCCCTAACCCTAACCCTAGCCCGAACCCTAACCCTAACCCTTCCCCGAAGCCTGACCCTCACCCGTCCCCTAATCCTAACCCGTACGCGAACACTAACCCGCGCCCTCACACGCACGCTCCCCCTAAAGCGTTGCCGTACCCTCACCTGGACCCTAAACCGTCCCCGTCCCCTAACCCTAACCCTAGCCCGAACCCTAACCCTAACCCTTCCCCGAAGCCTGACCCTCACCCGTCCCCTAATCCTAATCCGTACGCTAACACTAACCCGCGCCCTCACACGCACGCTCCCCCTAAAGCGTTTCCGTACCCTCACCTGGACCCTAAACCGTCCCCGTCCCCTAACCCTAACCCTAGCCCGAACCCTAACCCTAACCCTTCCCCGAAGCCTGACCCTCACCCGTGCCCTAATCCTAACCCGTACGCTAACACTAACCCGCGCCCTCACACGCACGCTCCCCCTAAAGCGTTGCCGTACCCTCACCTGGACCCTAAACCGTCCCCGTCCCCTAACCCTAACCCTAGCCCGAACCCTAACCCTAACCCTTCCCCGAAGCCTGACCCTAACCCGTCCCCTAATCCTAACCCGTACGCTAACACTAACCCGCGCCCTCACACGCACGCTCCCCCTAAAGCGTTGCTGTACCCTCACCTGGACCCTAAACCGTCCCCGTCCCCTAACCCTAACCCTAGCCCGAACCCTAACCCTAACCCTTCCCCGAAGACTGACCCTCACCCGTGCCCTAATCCTAACCTGTACGCTAACACTAACCCGCGCCCTCACACGCACGCTCCCCCTAAAGCGTTGCCGTACCCTCACCTGGACCCTAAACCGTCCCCGTCCCCTAACCCTAACCCTAGCCCGAACCCTAACCCTAACCCTTCCCCGAAGCCTGACCCTCACCCGTGCCCTAATCCTAACACGTACGCTAACACTAACCCGCGCCCTCACACGCACGCTCCCCCTAAAGCGTTGCCGTACCCTCACCTGGACCCTAAACCGTCCCCGTCCCCTAACCCTAAGCCTAGCCCGAACCCTAACCCTAACCCTTCCCCGAAGCCTGACCCTCACCCGTGCCCTAATCCTAACCCGTACGCTAACACTAACCCGCGCCCTCTCACGCAGGCTCCCCCTAAAGCGTTGCCGTACCCTCACCTGGACCCTAAACCGTCCCCGTCCCCTAACCCTAACCCTAGCCCGAACCCTAACCCTAACCCTTCCCCGAAGCCTGACCCTCACCCGTCCCCTAATCCTAACCCGTACGCTAACACTAACCCGCGCCCTCACACGCACGCTCCCCCTAAAGCGTTGCCGTACCCTCACCTGGACCCTAAACCGTCCCCGTCCCCTAACCCTAACCCTAGCCCGAACCCTAACCCTAACCCTTCCCCGAAGCCTGACCCTCACCCGTCCCCTAATCCTAACCCGTACGCTAACACTAACCCGCGCCCTCACACGCACGCTCCCACTAAAGCGTTGCCGTACCCTCACCTGGACCCTAAACCGTCCCCGTCCCCTAACCCTAACCCTAGCCCGAACCCTAACCCTAACCCTTCCCCGAAGCCTGACCCTCAACCGTGCCCTAATCCTAACCCGTACGCTAACACTAACCCGCGCCCTCACACGCAGGCTCCCCCTAAATCGTGGCCGTACCCTCACCTGGACCCTAAACCGTCCCCGTCCCCTAACCCTAACCCTAGCCCGAACCCTAACCCTAACCCTTCCCCGAAGCCTGACCCTCACCCGTGCCCTAATCCTAACCCGTACGCTAACACTAACCCGCGCCCTCACACGCACGCTCCCCCTAAAGCGTTGCCGTACCCTCACCTGGACCCTAAACCGTCCCCGTCCCCTAACCCTAACCCTAGCCCGAACCCTAACCCTAACCCTTCCCCGAAGCCTGACCCTCACCCGTCCCATAATCCTAACCCGTACGCTAACACTAACCCGCGCCCTCACACGCACGCTCCCCCTAAAGCGTTGCCGTACCCTCACCTGGACCCTAAACCGTCACCGTCCCCTAACCCTAACCCTAGCCCGAACCCTAACCCTAACCCTTCCCCGAAGCCTGACCCTCACCCGTCCCCTAATCGTAACCCGTACGCTAACACTAACCCGCGCCCTCACACGCACGCTCCCCCTAAAGCGTTGCCGTACCCTCACCTGGACCCTAAACCGTCCCCGTCCCCTAACCCTAACCCTAGCCCGAACCCTAACCCTAAACCTTACCCGAAGCCTGACCCTCACCCGTGCCCTAATCGTAACCCGTACGCTAACACTAACCCGCGCCCTCACACGCACGCTCCCCCTAAAGCGTTGCCGTACCCTCACCTGGACCCTAAACCGTCCCCGTCCCCTAACCCTAACCCTAGCCCGAACCCTAACCCTAACCCTTCCCCGAATCCTGACCCTCACCCGTCCCCTAATCCTAACCCGTACGCTAACACTAACCCGCGCCCTCACATGCACGCTCCCCCTAAAGCGTTGCCGTACCCTCACCTGGACCCTAAACCGTCCCCGTCCCCTAACCCTAACCCTAGCCCGAACCCTAACCCTAACCCTTCCACGAAGCCTGACCCTCACCCGTCCCCTAATCCTAACCCGTACGCTAACACTAACCCGAGCCCTCACACGCACGCTCCCCCTAAAGCGTTGCCGTACCCTCACCTGGACCCTAAACCGTCCCCGTCCCCTAACCCTAACCCTAGCCCGAACCCTAACCCTAACCCTTCCCCGAAGCCTGACCCTAACCGGTCCCCTAATCCTAACCAGTACGCTAACTCTAACCCGCGCCCTCACACGCACGCTCCCCCTAAAGCGTTGCCGTACCCTCACCTGGACCCTAAACCGTCCCCGTCCCCTAACCCTAACCCTAGCCCGAACCCTAACCCTAACCCTTCCACGAAGCCTGACCCTCACCCGTCCCCTAATCCTAACCCGTACGCGAACACTAACCCGCGCCCTCACACGCACGCTCCCCCTAAAGCGTTGCCGTACCCTCACCTGGACCCTAAACCGTCCCCGTACCCTAACCCTAACCCTAGCCCGAACCCTAACCCTAACCCTTCCCCGAAGCCTGACCCTCACCCGTGCCCTAATCCTAACCCGTACGCTAACACTAACCCGCGCCCTCACACGCACGCTCCCCCTAAAGCATTGCCGTACCCTCACCTGGACCCTAAACCGTCCCCGTCCCCTAACCCTAACCCTAGCCCGAACCCTAACCCTAACCCTTCCCCGAAGCCTGACCCTCACCCGTGCCCTAATCCTAACCCATACGCTAACACTAACCCGCGCCCTCACACGCACGCTCCCTCTAAAGCGGTGCCGTACCCCCACCTGGACCCTAAAACGTCCCCGTCCCCTAACCCTAAACCTAGCCCGAACCCTAACCCTAACCCTTCCCCGAAGCCTGACCCTCACCCGTCCCCTAATCGTAACCCGTACGCGAACACTAACCCGCGCCCTCACACGCACGCTCCCCCTAAAACGTTGCCGTACCCTCACCTGGACCCTAAACCGTCCCCGTCCCCTAACCCTAACCCTAGCCCGAACCCTAACCCTAACCCTTCCCCGAAGCCTGACCCTCACCCGTCCCCTAATCCTAATCCGTACGCTAACACTAACCCGCGCCCTCACACGCACGCTCCCCCTAAAGCGTTTCCGTACCCTCACCTGGACCCTAAACCGTCCCCGTCCCCTAACCCTAACCCTAGCCCGAACCCTAACCCTAACCCTTCCCCGAAGCCTGACCCTCACCCGTGCCCTAATCCTAACCCGTACGCTAACACTAACCCGCGCCCTCACACGCACGCTCCCCCTAAAGCGTTGCCGTACCCTCACCTGGACCCTAAACCGTCCCCGTCCCCTAACCCTAACCCTAGCCCGAACCCTAACCCTAACCCTTCCACGAAGCCTGACCCTCACCCGTCCCCTAATCCTAACCCGTACGCGAACACTAACCCGCGCCCTCACACGCACGCTCCCCCTAAAGCGTTGCCGTACCCTCACCTGGACCCTAAACCGTCCCCGTACCCTAACCCTAACCCTAGCCCGAAACCTAACCCTAACCCTTCCCCGAAGCCTGACCCTCACCCGTGCCCTAATCCTAACCCGTACGCTAACACTAACCCGCGCCCTCACACGCACGCTCCCCCTAAAGCATTGCCGTACCCTCACCTGGACCCTAAACCGTCCCCGTCCCCTAACCCTAACCCTAGCCCGAACCCTAACCCTAACCCTTCCCCGAAGCCTGACCCTCACCCGTGCCCTAATCCTAACCCATACGCTAACACTAACCCGCGCCCTCACACGCACGCTCCCTCTAAAGCGGTGCCGTACCCCCACCTGGACCCTAAACCGTCCCCGTCCCCTAACCCTAACCCTAGCCCGAACCCTAACCCTAACCCTTCCCCGAAGCCTGACCCTCACCCGTCCCCTAATCGTAACCCGTACACGAACACTAACCAGCGCCCTCACACGCACGCTCCCCCTAAAGCGTTGCCGTACCCTCACCTGGACCCTAAACCGTCCCCGTCCCCTAACCCTAACCCTAGCCCGAACCCTAACCCTAACCCTTCCCCGAAGCCTGACCCTCACCCGTGCCCTAATCCTAACCCGTACGCTAACACTAACCCGCGCCCTCACACGCACGCTCCCCCTAAAGCGTTGCCGTACCCTCACCTGGACCCTAAACCGTCCCCGTCCCCTAACCCTAACCCTAGCCCGAACCCTAACCCTAACCCTTCCCCGAAGCCTGACCCTCACCCGTCCCATAATCCTAACCCGTACGCTAACACTAACCCGCGCCCTCACACGCACGCTCCCCCTAAAGCGTTGCCGTACCCTCACCTGGACCCTAAACCGTCACCGTCCCCTAACCCTAACCCTAGCCCGAACCCTAACCCTAACCCTTCCCCGAAGCCTGACCCTCACCCGTCCCCTAATCGTAACCCGTACGCTAACACTAACCCGCGCCCTCACACGCACGCTCCCCCTAAAGCGTTGCCGTACCCTCACCTGGACCCTAAACCGTCCCCGTCCCCTAACCCTAACCCTAGCCCGAACCCTAACCCTAACCCTTCCCCGAAGCCTGACCCTAACCGGTCCCCTAATCCTAACCAGTACGCTAACTCTAACCCGCGCCCTCACACGCACGCTCCCCCTAAAGCGTTGCCGTACCCTCACCTGGACCCTAAACCGTCCCCGTCCCCTAACCCTAACCCTAGCCCGAACCCTAACCCTAACCCTTCCACGAAGCCTGACCCTCACCCGTCCCCTAATCCTAACCCGTACGCGAACACTAACCCGCGCCCTCACACGCACGCTCCCCCTAAAGCGTTGCCGTACCCTCACCTGGACCCTAAACCGTCCCCGTACCCTAACCCTAACCCTAGCCCGAACCCTAACCCTAACCCTTCCCCGAAGCCTGACCCTCACCCGTGCCCTAATCCTAACCCGTACGCTAACACTAACCCGCGCCCTCACACGCACGCTCCCCCTAAAGCATTGCCGTACCCTCACCTGGACCCTAAACCGTCCCCGTCCCCTAACCCTAACCCTAGCCCGAACCCTAACCCTAACCCTTCCCCGAAGCCTGACCCTCACCCGTGCCCTAATCCTAACCCATACGCTAACACTAACCCGCGCCCTCACACGCACGCTCCCTCTAAAGCGGTGCCGTACCCCCACCTGGACCCTAAACCGTCCCCGTCCCCTAACCCTAAACCTAGCCCGAACCCTAACCCTAACCCTTCCCCGAAGCCTGACCCTCACCCGTCCCCTAATCGTAACCCGTACGCGAACACTAACCCGCGCCCTCACACGCACGCTCCCCCTAAAACGTTGCCGTACCCTCACCTGGACCCTAAACCGTCCCCGTCCCCTAACCCTAACCCTAGCCCGAACCCTAACCCTAACCCTTCCCCGAAGCCTGACCCTCACCCGTCCCCTAATCCTAATCCGTACGCTAACACTAACCCGCGCCCTCACACGCACGCTCCCCCTAAAGCGTTTCCGTACCCTCACCTGGACCCTAAACCGTCCCCGTCCCCTAACCCTAACCCTAGCCCGAACCCTAACCCTAACCCTTCCCCGAAGCCTGACCCTCACCCGTGCCCTAATCCTAACCCGTACGCTAACACTAACCCGCGCCCTCACACGCACGCTCCCCCTAAAGCGTTGCCGTACCCTCACCTGGACCCTAAACCGTCCCCGTCCCCTAACCCTAACCCTAGCCCGAACCCTAACCCTAACCCTTCCACGAAGCCTGACCCTCACCCGTCCCCTAATCCTAACCCGTACGCGAACACTAACCCGCGCCCTCACACGCACGCTCCCCCTAAAGCGTTGCCGTACCCTCACCTGGACCCTAAACCGTCCCCGTACCCTAACCCTAACCCTAGCCCGAAACCTAACCCTAACCCTTCCCCGAAGCCTGACCCTCACCCGTGCCCTAATCCTAACCCGTACGCTAACACTAACCCGCGCCCTCACACGCACGCTCCCCCTAAAGCATTGCCGTACCCTCACCTGGACCCTAAACCGTCCCCGTCCCCTAACCCTAACCCTAGCCCGAACCCTAACCCTAACCCTTCCCCGAAGCCTGACCCTCACCCGTGCCCTAATCCTAACCCATACGCTAACACTAACCCGCGCCCTCACACGCACGCTCCCTCTAAAGCGGTGCCGTACCCCCACCTGGACCCTAAACCGTCCCCGTCCCCTAACCCTAACCCTAGCCCGAACCCTAACCCTAACCCTTCCCCGAAGCCTGACCCTCACCCGTCCCCTAATCGTAACCCGTACACGAACACTAACCAGCGCCCTCACACGCACGCTCCCCCTAAAGCGTTGCCGTACCCTCACCTGGACCCTAAACCGTCCCCGTCCCCTAACCCTAACCCTAGCCCGAACCCTAACCCTAACCCTTCCCCGAAGCCTGACCCTCACCCGTGCCCTAATCCTAACCCGTACGCTAACACTAACCCGCGCCCTCACACGCACGCTCCCCCTAAAGCGTTGCCGTACCCTCACCTGGACCCTAAACCGTCCCCGTCCCCTAACCCTAACCCTAGCCCGAACCCTAACCCTAACCCTTCCCCGAAGCCTGACCCTCACCCGTCCCATAATCCTAACCCGTACGCTAACACTAACCCGCGCCCTCACACGCACGCTCCCCCTAAAGCGTTGCCGTACCCTCACCTGGACCCTAAACCGTCACCGTCCCCTAACCCTAACCCTAGCCCGAACCCTAACCCTAACCCTTCCCCGAAGCCTGACCCTCACCCGTCCCCTAATCGTAACCCGTACGCTAACACTAACCCGCGCCCTCACACGCACGCTCCCCCTAAAGCGTTGCCGTACCCTCACCTGGACCCTAAACCGTCCCCGTCCCCTAACCCTAACCCTAGCCCGAACCCTAACCCTAAACCTTACCCGAAGCCTGACCCTCACCCGTGCCCTAATCGTAACCCGTACGCTAACACTAACCCGCGCCCTCACACGCACGCTCCCCCTAAAGCGTTGCCGTACCCTCACCTGGACCCTAAACCGTCCCCGTCCCCTAACCCTAACCCTAGCCCGAACCCTAACCCTAACCCTTCCCCGAATCCTGACCCTCACCCGTCCCCTAATCCTAACCCGTACGCTAACACTAACCCGCGCCCTCACATGCACGCTCCCCCTAAAGCGTTGCCGTACCCTCACCTGGACCCTAAACCGTCCCCGTCCCCTAACCCTAACCCTAGCCCGAACCCTAACCCTAACCCTTCCACGAAGCCTGACCCTCACCCGTCCCCTAATCCTAACCCGTACGCTAACACTAACCCGAGCCCTCACACGCACGCTCCCCCTAAAGCGTTGCCGTACCCTCACCTGGACCCTAAACCGTCCCCGTCCCCTAACCCTAACCCTAGCCCGAACCCTAACCCTAACCCTTCCCCGAAGCCTGACCCTAACCGGTCCCCTAATCCTAACCAGTACGCTAACTCTAACCCGCGCCCTCACACGCACGCTCCCCCTAAAGCGTTGCCGTACCCTCACCTGGACCCTAAACCGTCCCCGTCCCCTAACCCTAACCCTAGCCCGAACCCTAACCCTAACCCTTCCACGAAGCCTGACCCTCACCCGTCCCCTAATCCTAACCCGTACGCGAACACTAACCCGCGCCCTCACACGCACGCTCCCCCTAAAGCGTTGCCGTACCCTCACCTGGACCCTAAACCGTCCCCGTACCCTAACCCTAACCCTAGCCCGAACCCTAACCCTAACCCTTCCCCGAAGCCTGACCCTCACCCGTGCCCTAATCCTAACCCGTACGCTAACACTAACCCGCGCCCTCACACGCACGCTCCCCCTAAAGCATTGCCGTACCCTCACCTGGACCCTAAACCGTCCCCGTCCCCTAACCCTAACCCTAGCCCGAACCCTAACCCTAACCCTTCCCCGAAGCCTGACCCTCACCCGTGCCCTAATCCTAACCCATACGCTAACACTAACCCGCGCCCTCACACGCACGCTCCCTCTAAAGCGGTGCCGTACCCCCACCTGGACCCTAAACCGTCCCCGTCCCCTAACCCTAAACCTAGCCCGAACCCTAACCCTAACCCTTCCCCGAAGCCTGACCCTCACCCGTCCCCTAATCGTAACCCGTACGCGAACACTAACCCGCGCCCTCACACGCACGCTCCCCCTAAAACGTTGCCGTACCCTCACCTGGACCCTAAACCGTCCCCGTCCCCTAACCCTAACCCTAGCCCGAACCCTAACCCTAACCCTTCCCCGAAGCCTGACCCTCACCCGTCCCCTAATCCTAATCCGTACGCTAACACTAACCCGCGCCCTCACACGCACGCTCCCCCTAAAGCGTTTCCGTACCCTCACCTGGACCCTAAACCGTCCCCGTCCCCTAACCCTAACCCTAGCCCGAACCCTAACCCTAACCCTTCCCCGAAGCCTGACCCTCACCCGTGCCCTAATCCTAACCCGTACGCTAACACTAACCCGCGCCCTCACACGCACGCTCCCCCTAAAGCGTTGCCGTACCCTCACCTGGACCCTAAACCGTCCCCGTCCCCTAACCCTAACCCTAGCCCGAACCCTAACCCTAACCCTTCCCCGAAGCCTGACCCTGACCCGTCCCCTAATCCTAACCCGTACGTTAACACTAACCCGCGCCCTCACACGCACGCTCCCCCTAAAGCGTTGCCGTACCCTCACCTGGACCCTAAACCGTCCCCGTCCCCTAACCCTAACCCTAGCCCGAACCCTAACCCTAACCCTTCCCCGAAGACTGACCCTCACCCGTGCCCTAATCCTAACCCGTACGCTAACACTAATCCGCGCCCTCACACGCACGCTCCCCCTAAAGCGTTGCCGTACCCTCACCTGGACCCTAAACCGTCCCCGTCCCCTAACCCTAACCCTAGCCCGAACCCTAACCCTAACCCTTCCCCGAAGCCTGACCCTCACCCGTGCCCTAATCCTAACCCGTACGCTAACACTAACCCGCGCCCTCACACGTACGCTCCCCCTAAAGCGTTGCCATACCCTCACCTAGACCCTAAACCGTCCCCGTCCCCTAACCCTAACCCTAGCCCGAACCCTAACCCTAACCCTTCCCCGAAGCCTGACCCTCACCCGTGCCCTAATCCTAACCCGTACGCTAACACTAACCCGCGCCCTCACACGCACGCTCCCCCTAAAGCGTTGCAGTACCCTCACCTAGACCCTAAACCGTCCCCGTCCCCTAACCCTAACCCTAGCCCGAACCCTAACCCTAACCCTTCCCCGAAGCCTGACCCTCACCCGTCCCCTAATCCTACCCCGTACGCTAACACTAACCCGCGCCCTCACACGCACGCTCCCCGTAAAGCGTTGCCGTACCCTCACCTGGACCCTAAACCGTCCCCGTCCCCTAACCCTAACCCTAGCCCGAACCCTAACCCTAACCCTTCCCCGAAGCCTGACCCTCACCCGTGCCCTAATCCTAACCCGTACGCTAACACTAACCCGCGCCCTCACACGCACGCTCCCCCTAAAGCGTTGCCGTACCCTCACCTGGACCCTAAACCGTCCCCGTCCCCTAACCCTAACCCTAGCCCGAACCCTAACCCTAACCCTTCCCCGAAGCCTGACCCTCACCCGTCCCATAATCCTAACCCGTACGCTAACACTAACCCGCGCCCTCACACGCACGCCCCCCCTAAAGCGTTGCCGTACCCTCACCTGGACCCTAAACCGTCCCCGTCCCCTAACCCTAACCCTAGCCCGAACCCTAACCCTAACCCTTCCCCGAAGCCTGACCCTCACCCGTCCCCTAATCCTAACCCGTACGCTAACACTAACCCGCGCCCTCACACGCACGCTCCCCCTAAAGCGTTGCCGTACCCTCACCTGGACCCTAAACCGTCCCCGTCCCCTAACCCTAACCCTAGCCCGAACCCTAACCCTAACCCTTCCCCGAAGCCTGACCCTCACCCGTGCCCTAATCGTAACCCGTACGCTAACACTAACCCGCGCCCTCACACGCATGCTCCCCCTAAAGCGTTGCCGTACCCTCACCTGGACCCTAAACCGTCCCCGTCCCCTAACCCTAACCCTAGCCCGAACCCTAACCCTAACCCTTCCCCGAATCCTGACCCTCACCCGTCCCCTAATCCTAACCCGTACGCTAACACTAACCCGCGCCCTCACATGCACGCTCCCCCTAAAGCGTTGCCGTACCCTCACCTGGACCCTAAACCGTCCCCGTCCCCTAACCCTAACCCTAGCCCGAACCCTAACCCTAACCCTTCCCCGAAGCCTGACCCTCACCCGTCCCCTAATCCTAACCCGTACGCTAACACTAACCCGCGCCCTCACACGCACGCTCCCCCTAAAGCGTTGCCGTACCCTCACCTGGACCCTAAACCGTCCCCGTCCCCTAACCCTAACCCTAGCCCGAACCCTAACCCTAACCCTTCCCCGAAGCCTGACCCTCACCGGTCCCCTAATCCTAACCCGTACGCTAACTCTAACCCGCGCCCTCACACGCACGCTCCCCCTAAAGCGTTGCCGTACCCTCACCTGGACCCTAAACCGTCCCCGTCCCCTAAGCCTAACCCTAGCCCGAACCCTAACCGTAACCCTTCCACGAAGCCTGACCCTCACCCGTCCCCTAATCCTAACCCGTACGCGAACACTAACCCGCGCCCTCACACGCACGCTCCCCCTAAAGCGTTGCCGTACCCTCACCTGGACCCTAAACCGTCCCCGTACCCTAACCCTAACCCTAGCCCGAACCCTAACCCTAACCCTTCCCCGAAGCCTGACCCTCACCCGTGCCCTAATCCTAACCCGTACGCTAACACTAACCCGCGCCCTCACACGCACGCTCCCCCTAAAGCATTGCCGTACCCTCACCTGGACCCTAAACCGTCCCCGTCCCCTAACCCTAACCCTAGCCCGAACCCTAACCCTAACCCTTCCCCGAAGCCTGACCCTCACCCGTTCCCTAATCCTAACCCATACGCTAACACTAACCCGCGCCCTCACACGCACGCTCCCTCTAAAGCGGTGCCGTACCCCCACCTGGACCCTAAACCGTCCCCGTCCCCTAACCCTAACCCTAGCCCGAACCCTAACCCTAACCCTTCCCCGAAGCCTGACCGTCACCCGTCCCCTAATCGTAACCCGTACGCGAACACTAACCCGCGCCCTCACACGCACGCTCCCCCTAAAGCGTTGCCGTACCCTCACCTGGACCCTAAACCGTCCCCGTCCCCTAACCCTAACCCTAGCCCGAACCCTAACCCTAACCCTTCCCCGAAGCCTGACCCTCACCCGTCCCCTAATCCTAATCCGTACGCTAACACTAACCCGCGCCCTCACACGCACGCTCCCCCTAAAGCGTTTCCGTACCCTCACCTGGACCCTAAACCGTCCCCGTCCCCTAACCCTAACCCTAGCCCGAACCCTAACCCTAACCCTTCCCCGAAGCCTGACCCTCACCCGTGCCCTAATCCTAACCCGTATGCTAACACTAACCCGCGCCCTCACACGCACGCTCCCCCTAAAGCGTTGCCGTACCCTCACCTGGACCCTAAACCGTCCCCGTCCCCTAACCCTAACCCTAGCCCGAACCCTAACCCTAACCCTTCCCCGAAGCCTGACCCTGACCCGTCCCCTAATCCTAACCCGTACGTTAACACTAACCCGCGCCCTCACACGCACGCTCCCCCTAAAGCGTTGCCGTACCCTCACCTGGACCCTAAACCGTCCCCGTCCCCTAACCCTAACCCTAGCCCGAACCCTAACCCTAACCCTTCCCCGAAGACTGACCCTCACCCGTGCCCTAATCCTAACCCGTACGCTAACACTAACCCGCGCCCTCACACGCACGCTCCCCCTAAAGCGTTGCCGTACCCTCACCTGGACCCTAAACCGTCCCCGTCCCCTAACCCTAACCCTAGCCCGAACCCTAACCCTAACCCTTCCCCGAAGCCTGACCCTCACCCGTGCCCTAATCCTAACACGTACGCTAACACTAACCCGCGCCCTCACACGTACGCTCCCCCTAAAGCGTTGCCGTACCCTCACCTGGACCCTAAACCGTCCCCGTCCCCTAACCCTAACCCTAGCCCAAACCCTAACCCTAACCCTTCCCCGAAGCCTGACCCTCACCCGTGCCCTAATCCTAACCCGTACGCTAACACTAACCCGCGCCCTCACACGCAGGCTCCCCCTAAATCGTTGCCGTACCCTCACCTGGACCCTAAACCGTCCCCGTCCCCTAACCCTAACCCTAGCCCGAACCCTAACCCTAACCCTTCCCCGAAGCCTGACCCTCACCCGTCCCCTAATCCTAACCCGTACGCTAACACTAACCCGCGCCCTCACACGCACGCTCCCCCTAAAGCGTTGCCGTACCCTCACCTGGACCCTACACCGTCCCCGTCCCCTAACCCTAACCCTAGCCCGAACCCTAACCCTAACCCTTCCCCGAAGCCTGACCCTCACCCGTCCCCTAATCCTAACACGTACGCTAACACTAACCCGCGCCCTCACACGCAGGCTCCCCCTAAATCGTTGCCGTACCCTCACCTGGACCCTAAACCGTCCCCGTCCCCTAACCCTAACCCTAGCCCGAACCCTAACCCTAACCCTTCCCCGAAGCCTGACCCTCACCCGTGCCCTAATCCTAACCCGTACGCTAACACTAACCCGCGCCCTCACACGCAGGCTCCCCCTAAATCGTTGCCGTACCCTCACCTGGACCCTAAACCGTCCCCGTCCCCTAACCCTAACCCTAGCCCGAACCCTAACCCTAACCCTTCCCCGAAGCCTGACCCTCACCCGTGCCCTAATCCTAACCCGTACGCTAACACTAACCAGCACCCTCACACGAACGCTCCCCCTAAAGCGTTGCCGTACCCTCACCTGGACCCTAAACCGTCCCCGTGCCCTAACCCTAACCCTAGCCCGAACCCTAACCCTAACACTTCCCCGAAGCCTGACCCTCACCCGTGCCCTAATCCTAACCCGTACGCTAACACTAACCCACGCCCTCACACGCACGCTCCCCCTAAAGCGTTGCCGTACCCTCACCTGGACCCTAAACCGTCCCAGTCCCCTAACCCTAACCCTAGCCCGAACCCTAACCCTAACCCTTCCCCGAAGCCTGACCCTCACCCGTGCCCTAATCCTAACCCGTACGCTAACACTAACCCGCGCCCTCACACACACGCTCCCTCTAAAGCGTTGCCGTACCCTCACCTGGACCCTAAACCGTCCCCGTCCCCTAACCCTAACCCTAGCCCGAACCCTAACCCTAACCCTTCCCCAAAGTCTGACCCTCACCCGTTCCCAAATCGTAATCCGTACGCGAACACTAACCCGCGCCCTCACACGCACGCTCCCCCTAAAGCGTTGCCGTACCCTCACCTGGACCCTAAACCGTCCCCGTCCCCTAACCCTAACCCTAGCCCGAACCCTAACCCTAACCCTTCCCCGAAGCCTGACCCTCACCCGTCCCCAATCCTAATCCGTACGCTAACACTAACCCGCGCCCTCACACGCACACTCCCCCTAAAGCGTTGCCGTACCCTCACCTGGACCCTAAACCGTCCCCGTCCCCTAACCCTAACCCTAGCCCGAACCCTAACCCTAACCCTTCCCCGAAGCCTGACCCTCACCCGTCCCCTAATCCTAACCCGTACGCTAACACTAACCCGCGCCCTCACACGCACGCTCCACCTAAAGCGTTGCCGTACCCTCACCTGGACCCTAAACCGTCCCCGTCCCCTAACCCTAACCCTAGCCCGAACCCTAACCCTAACCCTTCCCCGAAGCCTGACACTCACCCGTTCCCTAATCGTAACCCGTACGCGAACACTAACCCGCGCCCTCACACGCACGCTCCCCCTAAAGCGTTGCCGTACCCTCACCTGGACCCTAAACCGTCCCCGTCCGCTAACCCTAACCCTAGCCCGAACCCTAACCCTAACCCTTCCCCGAAGCCTGACCCTCACCCGTCCCCAATCCTAATCCGTACGCTAACACTAAACCGCGCCCTCACACGCACGCTCCCCCTAAAGCGTTGCCGTACCCTCACCTGGACCCTAAAACGTCCCCGTCCCCTAACCCTAACCCTAGCCCGAACCCTAACCCTAACCCTTCCCCGAAGCCTGACCCTCACCCGTGCCCTAATCCTAACCCGTACGCTAACACTAACCCGCGCCCTCACATGCACGCTCCACCTAAAGCGTTGCCGTACCCTCACCTGGACCCTAAACCGTCCCCGTGCCCTAACCCTAACCCTAGCCCGAACCCTAACCCTAACCCTTCCCCGAAGCCTGACCCTCACCCGTCCCATATTCCTAACTCGTACGCTAAAACTAACCCGCGCCCTCACACGCACGCTCCCCCTAAAGCGTTGCCGTACCCTCACCTGGACCCTAAACCGTCCCCGTCCCCTAACCCTAACCCTAGCCCGAACCCTAACCCTAACCCTTCCCCGAAGCCTGACCCTCACCCGTCCCATAATCCTAACCCGTACGCTAACACTAACCCGCGCCCTCACACGCACGCTCCCCCTAAAGCGTTGCCGTACCCTCACCTGGACCCTAAACCGTCCCCGTCCCCTAACCCTAACCCTAGCCCGAACCCTAACCCTAACCCTTCCCCGAAGCCTGACACTCACCCGTGCCCTAATCCTAACCCGTACGCTAACACTAACACGCGACCTCACACGCACGCTCCCCCTAAAGCGTTGCCGTACCCTCACCTGGACCCTAAACCGTCCCCATCCCCTAACCCTAACCCTAGCCCGAACCCTAACCCTAACCCTTCCACGAAGCCTGACACTCACCCGTCCCCTAATCCTAACCCGTACGCGAAAACTAACCCGCGCCCTCACACGCACGCTCCCCCTAAAGCGTTGCCGTACCCTCACCTGGACCCTAAACCGTCCCCGTCCCCTAACCCTAACCCTAGCCCGAACCCTAACCCTAACCCTTCCCCGAAGCCTGACCCTCACCCGTGCCCTAATCCTAACACGTACGCTAACACTAACCCGCGCCCTCACACGCACGCTCCCCCTAAAGCGTTGCCGTACCCTCACCTGGACCCTAAACCGTCCCCGTCCCCTAACCCTAACCCTAGCCCGAACCCTAACCCTAACCCTTCCCCGAAGCCTGACCCTCACCCGTGCCCTAATCCTAACCCGTACGCTAACACTAACCCGCGCCCTCACACGCACGCTCCCCCTAAAGCGTTGCCGTACCCTCACCTGGACCCTAAACCGTCCCCATCCCCTAACCCTAACCCTAGCCCGAACCCTAACCCTAACCCTTCCCCGAAGCCTGACCCTCACCCGTCCCATAATCCTAACCCGTACGCTAACACTAACCCGCGCCCTCACACGCACGCTCCCCCTAAAGCGTTGCCGTACCCTCACCTGGACCCTAAACCGTCCCCGTCCCCTAACCCTAACCCTAGCCCGAACCCTAACCCTAACCCTTCCCCGAAGCCTGACCCTCACCCGTGCCCTAATCCTAACCCGTACGCTAACACTAACCCGCGCCCTCACACGCACGCTCCCCCTAAACCGTTGCCGTACCCTCAACTGGACCCTAAACCGTCCCCGTCCCCTAACCCTAACCCTAGCCCGAACCCTAACCCTAACACTTCCCCGAAGCCTGACCCTCACCCGTGCCCTAATCCTAACCCGTACGCTAACACTAACCCACGCCCTCACACGCACGCTCCCCCTAAAGCGTTGCCGTACCCTCACCTAGACCCTAAACCGTCCCCGTCCCCTAACCCTAACCCTAGCCCGAACCCTAACCCTAACCCTTCCCCGAAGCCTGACCCTCACCCGTGCCCTAATCCTAACCCGTACTCTAACACTAACCCGCGCCCTCACACGCACGCTCCCCCTAAAGCGTTGCCGTACCCTCACCTGGACCCTAAACCGTCCCCGTCCCCTAACCCTAACCCTAGCCCGAACCCTAACCCTAACCCTTCCCCGAAGCCTGACCCTCACCTGTCCCCTAATCCTAACCCGTACGCTAAAACTAACCCGCGCCCTCACACGCACGCTCCCCCTAAAGCGTTGCCGTACCCTCACCTGGACCCTAAACCGTCCCCGTCCCCTAACCCTAACCCTAGTCCGAACCCTAACCTTAAACCTTCCCCGAAGCCTGACCCTCACCCGTCCCCTAAACCTAACCCGTACGCTAACACTAACCCGCGCCCTCACACGCACGCTCCCCCTAAAGCGTTGCCGTACCCTCACCTGGACCCTAAACCGTCCCCGTCCCCTAACCCTAACCCTAGCCCAAACCCGAACCCTAACCCTTTCTCGAAGCCTGACACTCACCCGTCCCCTAATCCTAACCCGTACGCTAACACCCACCCGCGCCCTCACACGAACGCTCCCCCTAAAGCGTTGCCGTACCCTCACCTGGACCCTAAACCGTCCCCGTCCCCTAACCCTAACCCTAGCCCGAACCCTAACCCTAACCCTTCCCCGAAGCCTGACCCTCACCCGTGCCCTAATCCTAACACGTACGCTAACACTAACCCGCGCCCTCACACACACGCTCCCCCTAAAGCGTTGCCGTACCCTCACCTGGACCCTAAACCGTCCCCGTCCCCTAACCCTAACCCTAGCCCGAACCCTAACCCTAACCCTTCCCCGAAGCCTGACCCTCACCCGTGCCCTAATCCTAACCCGTACGCTAACACTAACTCGCGCCCTCACACGCACGCTCCCCCTAAAGCGTTGCCGTACCCTCACCTGGACCCTAAACCGTCCCCGTGCCCTAACCCTAACCCTAGCCCGAACCCTAACCCTAACCCTTCCCCGAACCCTGACCCTCACCCGTGCCCTAATCCTAACCCGTACGCTAACACTAACCCGCGCCCTCACAAGCACGCTCCCCCTAAAGCGTTGCCGTACCCTCACCTGGACCCTAAACCGTCCCCGTCCCCTAACCCTAACCCTAGCCCGAACCCTAACCCTAACCCTTCCCCGAAGCCTGACCCTCACCCGTCTCCTAATCCTAACCCGTACGCTAACACTAACCCGCGCCCTCACACGCACGCTCCCCCTAAAGCGTTGCCGTACCCTCACCTGGACCCTAAACCGTCCCCGTCCCCTAACCCTAACCCTAGTCCGAACCCTAACCTTAAACCTTCCCCGAAGCCTGACCCTCACCCGTCCCCTAATCCTAACCCGTACGCTAACACTAACCCGCGCCCTCACACGCACGCTCCCCCTAAAGCGTTGCCGTACCCTCACCTGGACCCTAAACCGTCCCCGTCCCCTAACCCTAACCCTAGCCCAAACCCGAACCCTAACCCTTCCCCGAAGCCTGACCCTCACCCGTCCCCTAATCCTAACCCGTACGCTAACACCCACCCGCGCCCTCACACGCACGCTCCCCCTAAAGCGTTGCCGTACCCTCACCTGGACCCTAAACCGTCCCCGTCCCCTAACCCTAACCCTAGCCCGAACCCTAACCCTAACCCTTCCCCGAAGCCTGACCCTCACCCGTGCCCTAATCCTAACACGTACGCTAACACTAACCCGCGCCCTCACACACACGCTCCCCCTAAAGCGTTGCCGTACCCTCACCTGGACCCTAAACCGTCCCCGTCCCCTAACCCTAACCCTAGCCCGAACCCTAACCCTAACCCTTCCCCGAAGCCTGACCCTCACCCGTGCCCTAATCCTAACCCGTACGCTAACACTAACTCGCGCCCTCACACGCACGCTCCCCCTAAAGCGTTGCCGTACCCTCACCTGGACCCTAAACCGTCCCCGTGCCCTAACCCTAACCCTAGCCCGAACCCTAACCCTAACCCTTCCCCGAACCCTGACCCTCACCCGTGCCCTAATCCTAAACCGTACGCTAACACTAACCCGCGCCCTCACACGCACGCTCCCCCTAAAGCGTTGCCGTACCCTCACCTGGACCCTAAACCGTCCCCGTCCCCTAACCCTAACCCTAGCCCGAACCCTAACCCTAACCCTTCCCCGAAGCCTGACCCTCACCCGTCCCCTATTCCTAACTCATACGCTAAAACTAACCCGCGCCCTCACACGCACGCTCCCCCTAAATCGTTGCCGTACCCTCACCTGGACCCTAAACCGTCCCCGTCCCCTAACCCTAACCCTAGCCCGAACCCTAACCCTAACCCTTCCCCGAAGCCTGACCCTCACCCGTCCCATAATCCTAACCCGTACGCTAACACTAACCCGCGCCCTCACACGCACGCTCCCCCTAAAGCGTTGCCGTACCCTCACCTGGACCCTAAACCGTCCCCGTCCCCTAACCCTAACCCTAGCCCGAACCCTAACCCTAACCCTTCCCCGAAGCCTGACCCTCACCCGAGCCCTAATCCTAACCCGTACGCTAACACTAACCCGCGCCCTCACACGCACGCTCCCCCTAAACCGTTGCCATACCCTCACCTGGACCCTAAACCGTTCCCGTCCCCTAACCCTAACCCTAGCCCGAACCCTAACCCTAACCCTTCCCCGAAACCTGACCCTCACCCGTCCCCTAATCGTAACCCGTACGCGAACACTAACCCGCGCCCTCACACGCACGCTTCCCCTAAAGCGTTGCCGTACCCTCACCTGGACCCTAAACCGTCCCCGTCCCCTAACCCTAACCCTAGCCCATACCCTAACCCTAACCCTTCCCCGAAGCCTGACCCTCACCCGTGCCCTAATCCTAACACGTACGCTAACACTAACCCATGCCCTCACACGCACACTCCCCCTAAAGCGTTGCCGTACCATCACCTGGACCCTAAACCGTCCCCGTCGCCTAACCCTAACCCTAGCCCGAACCCTAACCCTAACCCTTCCCCGAAGCCTGACCCTCACCCGTCCCCTAATCCTAACCCGTACGCTAACACTAACCCGCGCCCTCACACGCACGCTCCCCCTAAATCGTTGCCGTACCCTCACCTGGACCCTAAACCGTCCCCGTCCCCTAACCCTAACCCTAGCCCGAACCCTAACCCTAACCCTTCCCCGAAGCCTGACCCTCACCCGTGCCCTAATCCTAACCCGTACGCTAACACTAACCCGCGCCCTCACTCGCATGCTCCCCCTAAAGCGTTGCCGTACACTCACCTGGACCCTAAACCGTCCCCGTCCCCTAACCCTAACCCTAGCCCGAACCCTAACCCTAACCTTTCCCCGAAGCCTGACCCTCACCCGTCACCTAATCCTAAACCGTACGCTAACACTAACCCGCGCCCTCACACGCACGCTCCCCCTAAAGCGTTGCCGTACCCTCACCTGGACCCTAAACCGTCCCCGTCCCCTAACCCTAACCCTAGCCCGAAACCTAACCCTAACCCTTCCCCGAAGCCTGACCCTCACCCGTCCCCTAATCCTAACCCGTACGCTAACACTAACCCGCGCCCTCACACGCACGCTCCCCCTAAATCGTTGCCGTACCCTCACCTGGACCCTAAACCGTCCCCGTCCCCTAACCCTAACCCTAGACCGAACCCTAACCCTAACCCTTCCCCGAAGCCTGACCCTCACCCGTCCCCTAATCCTAACCCGTACGCTAACACTAACCCACGCCCTCACTCGCACCATCCCCCTAAAGCGTTGCCGTACACTCACCTGGACCCTAAACCGTCCCCGTCCCCTAACCCTAACCCAAGCCCGAACGCTAACCCTAACCTTTCCCCGAAGCCTGACCCTCACCCGTCACCTAATCCTAAACCGTACGCTAACACTAACCCGCGCCCTCACACGCACGCTCCCCCTAAAGCGTTGCCGTACCCTCACCTGGACCCTAAACCGTCCCCGTCCCCTAACCCTAGCCCGAACCCTAACCCTAACCCTTCCCCGAAGCCTGACCCTCACCCGTCCCCTAATCCTAACCCGTACACTAACACTAACCCGCGCCCTCACACGCACGCTCCCCCTAAAGCGTTGCCGTACCCTCACCTGGACCCTAAACCGTCCCCGTCCCCTAACCCTAACCCTAGCCCGAACCCTAACCCTAACCCTTCCCCGAAGCCTGACCCTCACCCGTCCCCTAATCCTAACCCCTACGCTAACACTATCCTGTGCCCTCACACGCACGCTCCCCCTAAAGCGTTGCCGTACCTCACCTGGACCCTAAACCGTCCCCGTCCCCTAACCCTAACCCTAGCCCGAACCCTAACCCTAACCCTTCCCCGAAGCCTGACAGTCACCCGTTCCCTAATCCTAACCCGTACGCTAACACTAACCCGCGCCCTCACACGCACGCTCCCCCTAAAGCGTTGCCGTACCCTCACCTGGACCCTAAACCGTCCCCGTCCCCTAACCCTAACCCTAGCCCGAACCCTAACCCTAACCCTTCCCCGAAGCCTGACCCTCACCCGTGCCCTAATCCTAACACGTACGCTAACACTAACCCGCGCCCTCACACGCACGCTCCCCCTAAAGCGTTGCCGTACCCTCACCTTGAACCTAAACCGTCCCCGTCCCCTAACCCTAACCCTAGCCCGAACCCTAACCCTAACCCTTCCCCGAAGCCTGACCCTCACCCGTGCCCTAATCCTAACCCGTACGCTAACACTAACCCGCGCCCTCACACGCACGCTCCCCCTAAAGCGTTGCCGTACCCTCACCTGGACCCTAAACCGTCCCCGTCCCCTAACCCTAACCCTAGCCCGAACCCTAACCCTAACCCTTCCCCGAAGCCTGACCCTCACCCGTCCCCTAATCCTAACCCGTACGCGAACACTAACCCGCGCCCTCACACGCACGCTCCCCCTAAAGCGTTGCCGTACCCTCACCTGGACCCTAAACCGTCCCCGTCCCCTAACCCTAACCCTAGCCCGAACCCTAACCCTAACCCTTCCCCGAAGCCTGACCCTCACCCGTCCCCTAATCCTAACCCGTACGCTAACACTAACCCGCGCCCTCACACGCACGCTCCCCATAAAGCGTTGCCGTACCCTCACCTGGACCCTAAACCGTCCCCGTCCCCTAACCCCAACCCTAGCCCGAACCCTAACCCTAACCCTTCCCCGAAGCCTGACCCTCACCCGTCCCCTAATCCTAACCCGTACGCTAACACTAACCCGCGCCCTCACACGCACGCTCCCCCTAAAGCGTTGCCGTACCCTAACCTGGACCCTAAACCGTCCCGTCCCCTAACCCTAACCCTAGCCCGAACCCTAACCCTAACCCTTCCCCGAAGCCTGACCCTCACCCGTCCCCTAATCCTAACCCCTACGCTAACACTATCCTGTGTCCTCACATGCACGCTCCCCCTAAAGCGTTGCCGTACCCTCACTTGGACTCTAAACCGTCCCCGTCCCCTAACCCTAACCCTAGCCCGAACCCTAACCCTAACCCTTCCCCGAAGCCTGACAGTCACTCGTTCCCTAATCCTAACCCGTACGCTAACACTAACCCGCGCCCTCACACGCACGCTCCCCATAAAGCGTTGCCGTACCCTCACCTGGACCCTAAACAGTCCCCGTCCCCTAACCCTAACCCTAGCCCGAACCCTAACCCTAACCCTTCCCCGAAGCCTGACCCTCACCCGTCCCCTAATCCTAACCCATACGCTAACACTAACCCGTGCCCTCCCACGCACGCTCCCCCTAAAGCGTTGCCGTACCCTCACCTGGACCGTAAACCGTCCCCGTCCCCTTACCCTAACCCTAGCCCGAACCCTAACCCTAACCCTTCCCCGAAGCCTGACCCTCACCCGTGCCCTAATCCTAACCCGTACGCTAACACTAACCCGCGCCCTCACACGCACGCTCCCCCTAAAGCGTTGCCGTACCCTCACCTGGACCCTAAACCGTCCCCGTCCCCTAACCCTAACCCTAGCCCGAACCCTAACCCTAACCCTTCCCCGAAGCTTGACCCTCACCCATCCCCTAATCGTAAGCCGTACGCGAACACAAACCCGCGCCCTCACACGCACGCTCCCCCTAAAGCGTTGCCGTACCCTCACCTGGACCCTAAACCGTCCCCGTCCCCTAACCCTAACCCTAGCCCGAACCCTAACCCTAACCCTTCCCCGAAGCCTGACCCTCACCCGTCCCCTAATCCTAACCCGTACGCTAACACTAACCCGCGCCCTCACACGCACGCTCCCCCTAAAGCGTTGCCGTACCCTCACCTGGACCCTAAACCGTCCCCATCCCCTAACCCTAACCCTAGCCCGAACCCTAACCCTAACCCTTCCCCGAAGCCTGACCCTCACCCGTGCCCTAATCCTAACCCGTACGCTAACACTAACCCGCGCCCTCCCACGCACGCTCCCCCTAAAGCGTTGCCGTACCCTCACCTGGACCCTAAACCGTCCCCGTCCCCTAACCCTAACCCTAGCCCGATCCCTAACCCTAACCCTTCCCCGAAGCCTGACCCTCACCCGTGCCCTAATCCTAACACGTACGCTAACACTAACCCGCGCCCTCACACGCACGCCCCCCCTAAAGCGTTGCCGTACCCTCACCTGGACCCTAAACCGTCCCCGTCCCCTAACCCTAACCCTAGCCCGAACCCTAACCCTAACCCTTCCCCGAAGCCTGACCCTCACCCGTGCCCTAATCCTAACCCGTACGCTAACACTAACCCGCGCCCTCACACGCAGGCTCCCCCTAAATCGTTGCCGTACCCTCACCTGGACCCTAAACCGTCCCCGTCCCCTAACCCTAACCCTAGCCCGAACCCTAACCCTAACCCTTCCCCGAAGCCTGACCCTCACCCGTCCCCTAATCCTAACCCGTACGCTAACACTAACCCACGCCCTCACACGCACGCTCCCCCTAAAGCGTTGCCGTACCCTCACCTGGACCCTAAACCGTCCCCGTCCCCTAACCCTAACCCTAGCCCGAACCCTAACCCTAACCCTTCCCCGAAGCCTGACCCTCACCCGTGCCCTAATCCTAACCCGTACGCTAACACTAACCCGCGCCCTCACACGCACTCTCCCCCTAAAGCGTTGCCGTACCCTCACCTGGACACTAAACCGTCCCCGTCCCCTAACCCTAACCCTAGCCCGAACCCTAACCCTAACCCTTCCCCGAAGCCTGACCCTCACCCGTCCCCTAATCCTAACCCGTACGCTAACTCTAACCCGCGCCCTCACACGCACGCTCCCCCTAAAGCGTTGCCGTACCCTCACCTGGACCCTAAACCGTCCCCGTCCCCTAACCCTAACCCTAGCCCGAACCCTAACCCTAACCCTTCCCCGAAGCCTGACCCTCACCCGTCCCCTAATCCTAACCCGTACGCTAACACTAACCCGCGCCCTCACACGCACGCTCCCCCTAAAGCGTTGCCGTACCCTCACCTGGACCCTAAACCGTCCCCGTCCCCTAACCCTAACCCTAGCCCGAACCCTAACCCTAACCCTTCCCCGAAGCCTGACCCTCACCCGTGCCTTAATCCTAACACGTACGCTAACACTAACCCGCGCCCTCACACACACGCTCCCCCTAAAGCGTTTCCGTACCCTCACCTGGACCCTAAACCGTCCCCGTCCCCTAACCCTAACCCTAGCCCAAACCCTAACCCTAACCCTTCCCCGAAGCCTGACACTCACCCGTGCCCTAATCCTAACCCGTACGCTAACACTAACCCGCGCCCTCACACGCACGCTCCCCCTAAAGCGTTGCCGTACCCTCACCTGGACCCTAACCGTCCCCGTCCCCTAACCCTAACCCTAGCCCGAACCCTAACCCTAACCCTTCCCCGAAGCCTGACCCTCACCCGTCCCCTAATCCTAACCCATACGCTAACACTAACCCGTGCCCTCACACGCACGCTCCCCCTAAAGCGTTGCCGTACCCTCACCTGGACCCTAAACCGTCCCCGTCCCCTAACCCTAACCCTAGCCCGAACCCTAACCCTAACCCTTCCCCGAAGCCTGACCCTAACCCGTGCCCTAATCCTAACCCGTACGCTAACACTAACCCGCGCCCTCACACGCACGCTCCCCCTAAAGCGTTGCCGTACCCTCACCTGGACCCTAAACCGTCCCCGTCCCCTAACCCTAACCCTAGCCCGAACCCTAACCCTAACCCTTCCCCGAAGCCTGACCCTCACCCATCCCCTAATCGTAAGCCGTACGCGAACACAAACCCGCGCCCTCACACGCACGCTCCCCCTAAAGCGTTGCCGTACCCTCACCTGGACCCTAAACCGTCCCCGTCCCCTAACCCTAACCCTAGCCCGAACCCTAACCCTAACCCTTCCCCGAAGCCTGACCCTCACCCGTCCCCTAATCCTAACCCGTACGCTAACACTAACCCGCGCCCTCACACGCACGCTCCCCCTAAAGCGTTGCCGTACCCTCACCTGGACCCTAAACCGTCCCCATCCCCTAACCCTAACCCTAGCCCGAACCCTAACCCTAACCCTTCCCCGAAGCCTGACCCTCACCCGTGCCCTAATCCTAACCCGTACGCTAACACTAACCCGCGCCCTCCCACGCACGCTCCCCCTAAAGCGTTGCCGTACCCTCACCTGGACCCTAAACCGTCCCCGTCCCCTAACCCTAACCCTAGCCCGATCCCTAACCCTAACCCTTCCCCGAAGCCTGACCCTCAACCGTGCCCTAATCCTAACACGTACGCTAACACTAACCCGCGCCCTCACACGCACGCCCCCCCTAAAGCGTTGCCGTACCCTCACCTGGACCCTAAACCGTCCCCGTCCCCTAACCCTAACCCTAGCCCGAACCCTAACCCTAACCCTTCCCCGAAGCCTGACCCTCACCCGTGCCCTAATCCTAACCCGTACGCTAACACTAACCCGCGCCCTCACACGCAGGCTCCCCCTAAATCGTTGCCGTACCCTCACCTGGACCCTAAACCGTCCCCGTCCCCTAACCCTAACCCTAGCCCGAACCCTAACCCTAACCCTTCCCCGAAGCCTGACCCTCACCCGTCCCCTAATCCTAACCCGTACGCTAACACTAACCCGCGCCCTCACACGCACGCTCCCCCTAAAGCGTTGCCGTACCCTCACCTGGACCCTAAACCGTCCCCGTCCCCTAACCCTAACCCTAGCCCGAACCCTAACCCTAACCCTTCCCCGAAGCCTGACCCTCACCCGTGCCCTAATCCTAACCCGTGCGCTAACACTAACCCGCGCCCTCACACGCACTCTCCCCCTAAAGCGTTGCCGTACCCTCACGTGGACACTAAACCGTCCCCGTCCCCTAACCCTAACCCTAGCCCGAACCCTAACCCTAACCCTTCCCCGAAGCCTGACCCTCACCCGTCCCCTAATCCTAACCCGTACGCTAACTCTAACCCGCGCCCTCACACGCACGCTCCCCCTAAAGCGTTGCCGTACCCTCACCTGGACCCTAAACCGTCCCCGTCCCCTAACCCTAACCCTAGCCCGAACCCTAACCCTAACCCTTCCCCGAAGCCTGACCCTCACCCGTCCCCTATTCCTAACTCGTACGCTAAAACTAACCCGCGCCCTCACACGCACGCTCCCCCTAAAGCGTTGCCGTACCCTCACCTGGACCCTAAACCGTCCCCGTCCCCTAACCCTAACCCTAGCCCGAACCCTAACCCTAACCCTTCCACGAAGCCTGACACTCACCCGTCCCCTAATCCTAACCCGTACGCGAAAACTAACCCGCGCCCTCACACGCACGCTCCCCCTAAAGCGTTGCCGTACCCTCACCTGGACCCTAAACCGTCCCCGTCCCCTAACCCTAATCCTAGCCCGAACCCTAACCCTAACCCTTCCCCGAAGCCTGACCCTCACCCGTGCCCTAATCCTAACCCGTACGCTAACACTAACCCGCGCCCTCCCACGCACGCTCCCCCTAAAGCGTTGCCGTACCCTCACCTGGACCCTAAACCGTCCCCGTCCCCTAACCCTAACCCTAGCCCGATCCCTAACCCTAACCCTTCCCCGAAGCCTGACCCTCACCCGTGCCCTAATCCTAACACGTACGCTAACACTAACCCACGCCCTCACACGCACGCCCCCCCTAAAGCGTTGCCGTACCCTCACCGGACCCTAAACCGTCCCCGTCCCCTAACCCTAACCCTAGCCCGAACCCTAACCCTAACCCTTCCCCGAAGCCTGACCCTCACCCGTCCCCTAATCCTAACCCTTACGCTAACTCTAACCCGCGCCCTCACACGCACGCTCCCCCTAAAGCGTTGCCGTACCCTCACCTGGACCCTAAACCGTCCCCGTCCCCTAACCCTAACCCTAGCCCGAACCCTAACCCTAACCCTTCCCCGAAGCCTGACCCTCACCCGTCCCCTAATCCTAACCCGTACGCTAACACTAACCCACGCCCTCACACGCACGCTCCCCCTAAAGCGTTGCCGTACCCTCACCTGGACCCTAAACCGTCCCCGTCCCCTAACCCTAACCCTAGCCCGAACCCTAACCCTAACCCTTCCCCGAAGCCTGACCCTCACCTGTGCCCTAATCCTAACACGTACGCTAACATTAACCCGCGCCCTCACACACACGCTCCCCCTAAAGCTTTGCCGTACCCTCACCTGGACCCTAAACCGTCCCCGTGCCCTAACCCTAACCCTAGCCCGAACCCTAACCCTAACCCTTCCCCGAAGCCTGACCCTCACCCGTGCCCTAATCCTAACCCGTACGCTAACACTAACCCGCGCCCTCACACGCACGCTCCCCCTAAAGCGTTGCCGTACCCTCACCTGGACCCTAAACCGTCCCCGTCCCCTAACCCTAACCCTAGCCCGAACCCTAACCCTAACCCTTCCCCGAAGCCTGACCCTCACCCGTGCCCTAATCCTAACCCGTACGCTAACACTAACCCGCGCCCTCACACGCACGCTCCCCCTAAAGCGTTGCCGTACCCTCACCTGGACCCTAAACCGTCCCCGTCCCCTAACCCTAACCCTAGCCCGAACCCTAACCCTAACCCTTCCCCGAAGCCTGACCCTCACCCGTCCCCTAATCGTAACCCGTACGCGAACACTAACCCGCGCCCTCACACGCACGCTCCCCCTAAAGCGTTGCCGTACCCTCACCTGGACCCTAAACCGTCCCCGTCCCCTAACCCTAACCCTAGCCCGAACCCTAACCCTAACCCTTCCCCGAAGCCTGACCCTCACCCGTCCCCTAATCCTAACCCGTACGCTAACACTAACCCACGCCCTCACACGCACGCTCCCCCTAAAGCGTTGCCGTACCCTCACCTGGACCCTAAACCGTCCCCGTCCCCTAACCCTAACCCTAGCCCGAACCCTAACCCTAACCCTTCCCCGAAGCCTGACCCTCACCTGTGCCCTAATCCTAACACGTACGCTAACACTAACCCGCGCCCTCACACACACGCTCCCCCTAAAGCTTTGCCGTACCCTCACCTGGACCCTAAACCGTCCCCGTCCCCTAACCCTAACCCTAGCCCGAACCCTAACCCTAACCCTTCCCCGAAGCCTGACCCTCACCCGTGCCCTAATCCTAACCCGTACGCTAACACTAACCCGCGCCCTCACACGCACGCTCCCCCTAAAGCGTTGCCGTACCCTCACCTGGACCCTAAACCGTCCCCGTGCCCTAACCCTAACCCTAGCCCGAACCCTAACCCTAACCCTTCCCCGAAGCCTGACCCTCACCCGTGCCCTAATCCTAACCCGTACGCTAACACTAACCCGCGCCCTCACACGCACGCTCCCCCTAAAGCGTTGCCGTACCCTCACCTGGACCCTAAACCGTCCCCGTCCCCTAACCCTAACCCTAGCCCGAACCCTAACCCTAACCCTTCCCCGAAGCCTGACCCTCACCCGTGCCCTAATCCTAACCCGTACGCTAACACTAACCCGCGCCCTCACACGCACGCTCCCCCTAAAGCGTTGCCGTACCCTCACCTGGACCCTAAACCGTCCCCGTCCCCTAACCCTAACCCTAGCCCGAACCCTAACCCTAACCCTTCCCCGAAGCCTGACCCTCACCCGTTCCCTAATCGTAACCCGTACGCGAACACTAACCCGCGCCCTCACACGCACGCTCCCCCTAAAGCGTTGCCGTACCCTCACCTGGACCCTAAACCGTCCCCGTCCGCTAACCCTAACCCTAGCCCGAACCCTAACCCTAACCCTTCCCCGAAGCCTGACCCTCACCCGTCCCCAATCCTAATCCGTACGCTAACACTAACCCGCGCCCTCACACGCACGCTCCCCCTAAAGCGTTGCCGTACCCTCACCTGGACCCTAAAACGTCCCCGTCCCCTAACCCTAACCCTAGCCCGAACCCTAACCCTAACCCTTCCCCGAAGCCTGACCCTCACCCGTGCCCTAATCCTAACCCGTACGCTAACACTAACCCGCGCCCTCACACGCACGCTCCCCCTAAAGCGTTGCCGTACCCTCACCTGGACCCTAAACCGTCCCCTTGCCCTAACCCTAACCCTAGCCCGAACCCTAACCCTAACCCTTCCCCGAAGCCTGACCCTCACCCGTCCCCTATTCCTAACTCGTACGCTAAAACTAACCCGCGCCCTCACACGCACGCTCCCCCTAAAGCGTTGCCGTACCCTCACCTGGACCCTAAACCGTCCCCGTCCCCTAACCCTAACCCTAGCCCGAACCCTAACCCTAACCCTTCCCCGAAGCCTGACCCTCACCCGTGCCCTAATCCTAACCCGTACGCTAACACTAACCCGCGCCCTCACACGCACGCTCCCCCTAAACCGTTGCCGTACCCTCAACTGGACCCTAAACCGTCCCCGTCCCCTAACCCTAACCCTAGCCCGAACCCTTACCCTAAACCTTCCCCGAAGCCTGACCCTCACCCGTCCCCTAATCCTAACCCGTACGCTAACACTAACCCGTGCCCTCACATGCACGCTCCCCCTAAAGCGTTGCCGTACCCTCACCTGGACCCTAAACCGTCCCCGTCCCCTAACCCTAACCCTAGCCCGAACCCTAACCCTAACCCTTCCCCGAAGCCTGACCCTCACCCGTCCCCTAATCCTAACCCGTACGCTAACACTAACCCGCGCCCTCACACGCACGCTCCCCCTAAAGCGTTGCCGTACCCTCACCTGGACCCTAAACCGTCCCCGTGCCCTAACCCTAACCCTAGCCCGAACCCTAACCCTAACCCTTCCCCGAAGCCTGACCCTCACCCGTCCCCTATTCCTAACTCGTACGCTAAAACTAACCCGCGCCCTCACACGCACGCTCCCCCTAAAGCGTTGCCGTACCCTCACCTGGACCCTAAACCGTCCCCGTCCCCTAACCCTAACCCTAGCCCGAACCCTAACCCTAACCCTTCCCCGAAGCCTGACCCTCACCCGTGCCCTAATCCTAACCCGTACGCTAACACTAACCCGCGCCCTCACACGCACGCTCCCCCTAAACCGTTGCCGTACCCTCAACTGGACCCTAAACCGTCCCCGTCCCCTAACCCTAACCCTAGCCCGAACCCTTACCCTAAACCTTCCCCGAAGCCTGACCCTCACCCGTCCCCTAATCCTAACCCGTACGCTAACACTAACCCGTGCCCTCACATGCACGCTCCCCCTAAAGCGTTGCCGTACCCTCACCTGGACCCTAAACCGTCCCCGTCCCCTAACCCTAACCCTAGCCCGAACCCTAACCCTAACCCTTCCCCGAAGCCTGACCCTCACCCGTCCCCTAATCCTAACCCGTACGCTAACACTAACCCGCGCCCTCACACGCACGCTCCCCCTAAAGCGTTGCCGTACCCTCACCTGGACCCTAAACCGTCCCCGTCCCCTAACCCTAACCCTAGCCCGAACCCTAACCCTAACCCTTCCCCGAAGCCTGACCCTCACCCGTGCCCTAATCCTAACACGTACGCTAACACTAACCCGCGTCCTCACACACACGCTCCCCCTAAAGCGTTGCCGTACCCTCACCTGGACCCTAAACCGTCCCCGTCCCCTAACCCTAACCCTAGCACGAACCCTAACCCTAACCCTTCCCCGAAGCCTGACCCTCACCCGTGCCCTAATCCTAACCCGTACGCTAACACTAACCCGCGCCCTCACACGCACGCTCCCCTTAAAGCGTTGCCGTACCCTCACCGGACCCTAAACCGTCCCCGTCCCCTAACCCTAACCCTAGCCCGAACCCTAACCCTAACCCTTCCCCGAAGCCTGACCCTCACCCGTGCCCTAATCCTAACCCGTACGCTAACACTAACCCACGCCCTCACACGCACGCTCCCCCTAAAGCGTTGCCGTACCCTCACCTGGACCCTAAACCGTCCCCGTCCCCTAACCCTAACCCTAGCCCGAACCCTAACCCTAACCCTTCCCCGAAGCCTGACCCTCACCCGTGCCCTAATCCTAACCCGTACGCTAACACTAACCCGCGCCCTCACACGCACGCTCCCCCTAAAGCGTTGCCGTACCCTCACCTGGACCCTAAACCGTCCCCGTGCCCTAACCCTAACCCTAGCCCGAACCCTAACCCTAACCCTTCCCCGAAGCCTGACCCTCACCCGTCCCCTAATCCTAACCCGTACGCTAACACTAACCCGCGCCCTCACACGCACGCTCCCCCTAAAGCGTTGCCGTACCCTCACCTGGACCCTAAACCGTCCCCGTCCCCTAACCCTAACCCTAGCCCAAACCCGAACCCTAACCCTTTCCCGAAGCCTGACCCTCACCCGTCCCCTAATCCTAACCCGTACGCTAACACCCACCCGCGCCCTCACACGCAAGCTCCCCCTAAAGCGTTGCCGTACCCTCACCTGGACCCTAAACCGTCCCCGTCCCCTAACCCTAACCCTAGCCCGAACCCTAACCCTAACCCTTCCCCGAAGCCTGACCCTCACCCGTGCCCTAATCCTAACCCGTACGCTAACACTAACCCGCGCCCTCACACGCACGCTCCCCCTAAAGCGTTGCCGTACCCTCACCTGGACCCTAAACCGTCCCCGTCCCCTAACCCTAACCCTAGCCCGAACCCTAACCCTAACCCTTCCCCGAAGCCTGACCCTCACCCGTCCCCAATCCTAATCCGTACGCTAACACTAACCCGCGCCCTCACACGCACGCTCCCCCTAAAGCGTTGCCGTACCCTCACCTGGACCCTAAAACGTCCCCGTCCCCTAACCCTAACCCTAGCCCGAACCCTAACCCTAACCCTTCCCCGAAGCCTGACCCTCACCCGTGCCCTAATCCTAACCCGTACGCTAACACTAACCCGCGCCCTCACACGCACGCTCCCCCTAAAGCGTTGCCGTACCCTCACCTGGACCCTAAACCGTCCCCGTGCCCTAACCCTAACCCTAGCCCGAACCCTAACCCTAACCCTTCCCCGAAGCCTGACCCTCACCCGTCCCCTATTCCTAACTCGTACGCTAAAACTAACCCGCGCCCTCACACGCACGCTCCCCCTAAAGCGTTGCCGTACCCTCACCTGGACCCTAAACCGTCCCCGTCCCCTAACCCTAACCCTAGCCCGAACCCTAACCCTAACCCTTCCCCGAAGCCTGACCCTCACCCGTCCCCTAATCCTAACCCGTACGCTAACACTAACCCGCGCCCTCACACGCACGCTCCCCCTAAAGCGTTGCCGTACCCTCACCTGGACCCTAAACCGTCCCCGTGCCCTAACCCTAACCCTAGCCCGAACCCTAACCCTAACCCTTCCCCGAAGCCTGACCCTCACCCGTCCCCTAATCCTAACCCGTACGCTAACACTAACCCGCGCCCTCACACGCACGCTCCCCCTAAAGCGTTGCCGTACCCTCACCTGGACCCTAAACCGTCCCCGTCCCCTAACCCTAACCCTAGCCCGAACCCTAACCCTAACCCTTCCACGAAGCCTGACCCTCACCCGTCCCCTAATCCTAACCCGTACGCGAACACTAACCCGCGCCCTCACACGCACGCTCCCCCTAAAGCGTTGCCGTACCCTCACCTGGACCCTAAACCGTCCCCGTCCCGTAACCCTAACCCTAGCCCGAACCCTAACCCTAACCCTTCCCCGAAGCCTGACCCTCACCCGTGCCCTAATCCTAACACGTACGCTAACACTAACCCGCGCCCTCACACGCACGCTCCCCCTAAAGCGTTGCCGTACCCTCACCTGGACCCTAAACCGTCCCCGTCCCCTAACCCTAACCCTAGCACGAACCGTAACCCTAACCCTTCCCCGAAGCCTGACCCTCACCCGTGCCCTAATCGTAACCCGTACGCTAACACTAACCCGCGCCCTCACACGCACGCTCCCCTTAAAGCGTTGCCGTACCCTCACCGGACCCTAAACCGTCCCCGTCCCCTAACCCTAACCCTAACCCGAACCCTAACCCTAACCCTTCCCCGAAGCCTGACCCTCACCCGTGCCCTAATCCTAACCCGTACGCTAACACTAACCCACGCCCTCACACGCACGCTCCCCCTAAAGCGTTGCCGTACCCTCACCTGGACCCTAAACCGTCCCCGTACCCTAACCCTAACCCTAGCCCGAACCCTAACCCTAACCCTTCCCCGAAGCCTGACCCTCACCCGTCCCCTAATCCTAACCCGTACGCTAACACTAACCCGCGCCCTCACACGCACGCTCCCCCTAAAGCGTTGCCGTACCCTCACCTGGACCCTAAACCGTCCCCGTGCCCTAACCCTAACCCTAGCCCGAACCCTAACCCTAACCCTTCCCCGAAGCCTGACCCTCACCCGTCCCCTAATCCTAACCCGTACGCTAACACTAACCCGCGCCCTCACACGCACACTCCCCCTAAAGCGTTGCCGTACCCTCACCTGGACCCTAAACCGTCCCCGTGCCCTAACCCTAACCCTAGCCCGAACCCTAACCCTAACCCTTCCCCGAAGCCTGACCCTCACCCGTCCCCTAATCCTAACCCGTACGCTAACACTAACCCGCGCCCTCACACGCACGCTCCCCCTAAAGCGTTGCCGTACCCTCACCTGGACCCTAAACCGTCCCCGTCCCCTAACCCTAACCCTAGCCCGAACCCTAACCCTAACCCTTCCACGAAGCCTGACCCTCACCCGTCCCCTAATCCTAACCCGTACGCGAACACTAACCCGCGCCCTCACACGCACGCTCCCCCTAAAGCGTTGCCGTACCCTCACCTGGACCCTAAACCGTCCCCGTCCCGTAACCCTAACCCTAGCCCGAACCCTAACCCTAACCCTTCCCCGAAGCCTGACCCTCACCCGTGCCCTAATCCTAACACGTACGCTAACACTAACCCGCGCCCTCACACGCACGCTCCCCCTAAAGCGTTGCCGTACCCTCACCTGGACCCTAAACCGTCCCCGTCCCCTAACCCTAACCCTAGCACGAACCCTAACCCTAACCCTTCCCCGAAGCCTGACCCTCACCCGTGCCCTAATCGTAACCCGTACGCTAACACTAACCCGCGCCCTCACACGCACGCTCCCCTTAAAGCGTTGCCGTACCCTCACCGGACCCTAAACCGTCCCGGTCCCCTAACCCTAACCCTAACCCGAACCCTAACCCTAACCCTTCCCCGAAGCCTGACCCTCACCCGTGCCCTAATCCTAACCCGTACGCTAACACTAACCCACGCCCTCACACGCACGCTCCCCCTAAAGCGTTGCCGTACCCTCACCTGGACCCTAAACCGTCCCCGTCCCCTAACCCTAACCCTAGCCCGAACCCTAACCCTAACCCTTCCCCGAAGCCTGACCCTCACCCGTCCCCTAATCCTAACCCGTACGCTAACACTAACCCGCGCCCTCACACGCACGCTCCCCCTAAAGCGTTGCCGTACCCTCACCTGGACCCTAAACCGTCCCCGTGCCCTAACCCTAACCCTAGCCCGAACCCTAACCCTAACCCTTCCCCGAAGCCTGACCCTCACCCGTCCCCTAATCCTAACCCGTACGCTAACACTAACCCGCGCCCTCACACGCACGCTCCCCCTAAAGCGTTGCCGTACCCTCACCTGGACCCTAAACCGTCCCCGTCCCCTAACCCTAACCCTAGTCCGAACCCTAACCTTAACCCTTCCCCGAAGCCTGACCCTCACCCGTCCCCTAATCCTAACCCGTACGCTAACTCTAACCCGCGCCCTCACACGCACGCTCCCCCTAAAGCGTTGCCGTACCCTCACCTGGACCCTAAACCGTCCCCGTCCCCTAACCCTAACCCTAGCCCGAACCCTAACCCTAACCCTTCCACGAAGCCTGACCCTCACCCGTCCCCTAATCCTAACCCGTACGCGAACACTAACCCGCGCCCTCACACGCACGCTCCCCCTAAAGCGTTGCCGTACCCTCACCTGGACCCTAAACCGTCCCCGTCCCGTAACCCTAACCCTAGCCCGAACCCTAACCCTAACCCTTCCCCGAAGCCTGACCCTCACCCGTGCCCTAATCCTAACACGTACGCTAACACTAACCCGCGCCCTCACACGCACGCTCCCCCTAAAGCGTTGCCGTACCCTCACCTGGACCCTAAACCGTCCCCGTCCCCTAACCCTAACCCTAGCACGAACCCTAACCCTAACCCTTCCCCGAAGCCTGACCCTCACCCGTGCCCTAATCGTAACCCGTACGCTAACACTAACCCGCGCCCTCACACGCACGCTCCCCTTAAAGCGTTGCCGTACCCTCACCGGACCCTAAACCGTCCCGGTCCCCTAACCCTAACCCTAACCCGAACCCTAACCCTAACCCTTCCCCGAAGCCTGACCCTCACCCGTGCCCTAATCCTAACCCGTACGCTAACACTAACCCACGCCCTCACACGCACGCTCCCCCTAAAGCGTTGCCGTACCCTCACCTGGACCCTAAACCGTCCCCGTCCCCTAACCCTAACCCTAGCCCGAACCCTAACCCTAACCCTTCCCCGAAGCCTGACCCTCACCCGTCCCCTAATCCTAACCCGTACGCTAACACTAACCCGCGCCCTCACACGCACGCTCCCCCTAAAGCGTTGCCGTACCCTCACCTGGACCCTAAACCGTCCCCGTGCCCTAACCCTAACCCTAGCCCGAACCCTAACCCTAACCCTTCCCCGAAGCCTGACCCTCACCCGTCCCCTAATCCTAACCCGTACGCTAACACTAACCCGCGCCCTCACACGCACGCTCCCCCTAAAGCGTTGCCGTACCCTCACCTGGACCCTAAACCGTCCCCGTCCCCTAACCCTAACCCTAGTCCGAACCCTAACCTTAACCCTTCCCCGAAGCCTGACCCTCACCCGTCCCCTAATCCTAACCCGTACGCTAACTCTAACCCGCGCCCTCACACGCACGCTCCCCCTAAAGCGTTGCCGTACCCTCACCTGGACCCTAAACCGTCCCCGTCCCCTAACCCTAACCCTAGCCCAAACCCGAACCCTAACCCTTTCCCGAAGCCTGACCCTCACCCGTCCCCTAATCCTAACCCGTACGCTAACACCCACCCGCGCCCTCACACGCAAGCTCCCCCTAAAGCATTGCCGTACCCTCACCTGGACCCTAAACCGTCCCCGTCCCCTAACCCTAACCCTAGCCCGAACCCTAACCCTAACCCTTCCCCGAAGCCTGACCCTCACCCGTGCCCTAATCCTAACACGTACGCTAACACTAACCCGCGCCCTCACACACACGCTCCCCCTAAAGCGTTGCCGTACCCTCACGTTGACCCTAAACCGTCCCCGTCCCCTAACCCTAACCCTAGCCCGAACCCTAACCCTAACCCTTCCCCGAAGCCTGACCCTCACCCGTGCCCTAATCCTAACCCGTACGCTAACACTAACCCGCGCCCTCACACGCACGCTCCCCCTAAAGCGTTGCCGTACCCTCACCTGGACCCTAAACCGTCCCCGTCCCCTAACCCTAACCCTAGCCCGAACCCTAACCCTAACCCTTCCCCGAAGCCTGACCCTCACCCGTCCCCTAATCCTAACCCGTACGCGAACACTAACCCGCGCCCTCACACGCACGCTCCCCCTAAAGCGTTGCCGTACCCTCACCTGGACCCTAAACCGTCCCCGTCCCCTAACCCTAACCCTAGCCCGAACCCTAACCCTAACCCTTCCCCGAAGCCTGACCCTCACCCGTCCCCTAATCCTAACCCGTACGCTAACACTAACCCGCGCCCTCACACGCACGCTCCCCATAAAGCGTTGCCGTACCCTCACCTGGACCCTAAACCGTCCCCGTCCCCTAACCCTAACCCTAGCCCGAACCCTAACCCTAACCCTTCCCCGAAGCCTGACCCTCACCCGTCCCCTAATCCTAACCCGTACGCTAACACTAACCCGCGCCCTCCCTCACACGCACGCTCCCCCTAAAGCATTGCCGTACCCTAACCTGGACCCTAAACCGTCCCGTCCCCTAACCCTAACCCTAGCCCGAACCCTAACCCTAACCCTTCCCCGAAGCCTGACCCTCACCCGTCCCCTAATCCTAACCCCTACGCTAACACTATCCTGTGTCCTCACACGCACGCTCCCCCTAAAGCGTTGCCGTACCCTCACCTGGACCCTAAACCGTCCCCGTCCCCTAACCCTAACCCTAGCCCGAACCCTAACCCTAACCCTTCCCCGAAGCCTGACAGTCACCCGTTCCCTAATCCTAACCCGTACGCTAACACTAACCCGCGCCCTCACACGCACGCTCCCCCTAAAGCGTTGCCGAACCCTCACCTGGACCCTAAACCGTCCCCATCCCCTAACCCTAACCCTAGCCCGAACCCTAACCCTAACCCTTCCCCGAAGCCTGACCCTCACCCGTGCCCTAATCCTAACACGTACGCTAACACTAACCCGCGCCCTCACACGCACGCTCCCCCTAAAGCGTTGCCGTACCCTCACCTTGAACCTAAACCGTCCCCGTCCCCTAACCCTAACCCTAGCCCGAACCCTAACCCTAACCCTTCCCCGAAGCCTGACACTCACCCGTCCCCTAATCCTAACCCGTACGCTAACACTAACCCGCGCCCTCACACGCACGCTCCCCCTAAAGCGTTGCCGTACCCTCACCTGGACCCTAAACCGTCCCCGTCCCCTAACCCTAACCCTAGCCCGAACCCTAACCCTAACCCTTCCCCGAAGCCTGACCCTCACCCGTGCCCTAATCCTAACCCGTACGCGAACACTAACCCGCGCCCTCACACGCACGCTCCCCCTAAAGCGTTGCCGTACCCTCACCTGGACCCTACACCGTCCCCGTCCCCTAACCCTAACCCTAGCCCGAACCCTAACCCTAACCCTTCCCCGAAGCCTGACCCTCACCCGTCCCCTAATCCTAACCCGTACGCTAACACTAACCCGCGCCCTCACACGCACGCTCCCCATAAAGCGTTGCCGTACCCTCACCTGGACCCTAAACCGTCCCCGTCCCCTAACCCTAACCCTAGCCCGAACCCTAACCCTAACCCTTCCCCGAAGCCTGACCCTCACCCGTCCCCTAATCCTAACACGTACGCTAACACTAACCCGCGCCCTCACACGCACGCTCCCCCTAAAGCGTTGACGTACCCTAACCTGGACCCTAAACCGTCCCGTCCCCTAACCCTAACCCTAGCCCGAACCCTAACCCTAACCCTTCCCCGAAGCCTGACCCTCACCCGTCCCCTAATCCTAACCCGTACGCTAACACTAACCCGTGCCCTCACACGCACGCTCCCCCTAAAGCGTTGCCGTACCCTCACCTGGACCCTAAACCGTCCCCGTCCCCTAACCCTAACCCTAGCCCGAACCCTAACCCTAACCCTTCCCCGAAGCCTGACCCTCACCCGTGCCCTAATCCTAACCCGTACGCTAACACTAACCCGCGCCCTCACACGCACGCTCCCCCTAAAGCGTTGCCGTACCCTCACCTTGACCCTAAACCGTCCCCGTCCCCTAACCCTAACCCTAGCCCGAACCCTAACCCTAACCCTTCCCCGAAGCCTGACCCTCACCCATCCCATAATCGTAAGCCGTACGCGAACACTAACCCGCGCCCTCACACGCACGCTCCACCTAAAGTGTTGCCGTACCCTCACCTGGACCCTAAACCGTCCCCGTCCCCTAACCCTAACCCTAGCCCGAACCCTAACCCTAACCCTTCCCCGAAGCCTGACCCTCACCCGTCCCCTAATCCTAACCCGTACGCTAACACTAACCCGCGCCCTCACACGCACGCTCCCCCTAAAACGTTGCCGTACCCTCACCTGGACCCTAAACCGTCCCCGTCCCCTAACCGTAACCCTAGCCCGAACCCTAACCCTAACCCTTCCCCGAAGCCTGACCCTCACCCGTCCCCTAATCCTAACCCGTACGCGAACACTAACCCGTGCCCTCACACGCACGCTCCCCCTAAAGCGTTGCCGTACCCTCACCTGGACCCTAAACCGTCCCCGTCCCCTAACCCTAACCCTAGCCCGAACCCTAACCCTAACCCTTCCCCGAAGCCTGACCCTCACCCGTCCCCTAATCCTAACCCGTACGCTAACACTAACCCACGCCCTCACACGCACGCTCCCCCTAAAGCGTTGCCGTACCCTCACCTGGACCCTAAACCGTCCCCGTCCCCTAACCCTAACCCTAGCCCGAACCCTAACCCTAACCCTTCCCCGAAGTCTGACCCTCACCCGTCCCCTAATCCTAACCCGTACGCTAACACTAACCCGCGCCCTCACACGCACGCTCCCCCTAAAGCATTGCCGTACCCTCACCTGGACCCTAAACCGTCCCCGTCCCCTAAACCTAACCGTAGCCCGAACCCTAACCCTAACCCTTCCCCGAAGCCTGACCCTCACCCGTCCCCTAATCCTAACCCGTACGCTAACACTAACCCGCGCCCTCACACGCACGCTCCCCCTAAAGCGTTGCCGTACCCTCACCTGGACCCTAAACCGTCCCCGTCCCCTAACCCTAACCCTAGCCCGAACCCTAACCCTAACCCTTCCCCGAAGCCTGACCCTCACCCGTCCCCCAATCCTAACCCGTACGCTAACACTAACCCGCGCCCTCACACGCACGCTCCCCCTAAAGCGTTGCCGTACCCTCACCTGGACCCTAAACCGTCCCCGTCCCCTAACCCTAACCCTAGCCCGAACCCTAACCCTAACCCTTCCCCGAAGCCTGACCCTCACCCGTCCCCCAATCCTAACCCGTACGCTAACACTAACCCGCGCCCTCACACGCACGCTCCCCCTAAAGCGTTGCCATACCCTCACCTGGACCCTAAACCGTCCCCGTCCCCTAACCCTAACCCTAGCCCGAACCCTAACCCTAACCCTTCCCCGAAGCCTGACCCTCACCCGTCCCCCAATCCTAATACGTACGCTAACACTAACCCGCGCCCTCACACGCACCCTCCCCCTAAAGCGTTGCCGTACCCTCACCTGGACCCTAAACCATCCCCGTCCCCTAACCCTAACCCTAGCCCGAACTCTAACCCTAACCCTTCCCCGAAGCCTGACCCTCACCCGTCCCCTAATCCTAACACGTACGCTAACACTAACCCACGCCCTCACACGCACGCTCCCCCTAAAGCGTTGCCGTACCCTCACCTGGACCCTAAACCGTCCCCGTCCCCTAACCCTAACCCTAGCCCGAACCCTAACCCTAACCCTTCCCCGAAGCCTGACCCTCACCCGTCCCCTAATCCTAACCCGTACGCGAACACTAACCCGCGCCCTCACACGCACGCTCCCCCTAAAGCGTTGCCATACCCTCACCTGGACCCTAAACCGTCCCCGTCCCCTAACCCTAACCCTAGCCCGAACCCTAACCCTAACCCTTCCCCGAATCCTGTCCCTCACCCGTCCCCTAATCCTAACCCGTACGCTAACACTAACCCGCGCCCTCACACGCACGCTCCCCCTAAAGCGTTGCCGTACCCTCACCTGGACCCTAAACCGTCCCCGTCCCCTAACCCTAACCCTAGCTCGAACCCTAACCCTAAACCTTCCCCGAAGCCTGACCCTCACCCGTCCCCTAATCCTAACCCGTACGCTAACACTAACCCGCGCCCTCACACGCACGCTCCCCCTAAAGCGTTGCCGTACCCTCACCTGGACCTTAAACCGTCCCCGTCCCCTAACCCTAACCCTAGCCCGAACCCTAACCCTAACCCTTCCCCGAAGCCTGACACTCACCCGTCCCCTAATCCTAACTCGTACGCTAACACTAACCCGCGCCCTCACACGCACGCTCCCCCTAAAGCGTTGCCGTACCCTCACCTGGACCCTAAACCGTCCCCGTCCCCTAACCCTAACCCTAGCCCGAACCCTAACCCTAACCCTTCCCCGAAGCCTGACCCTCACCCGTCCCCTAATCCTAACCCGTACGCTAACACTAACCCGCGCCCTCACACGCACGCTCCCCCTAAAGCGTTGCCGTACCCTCACCTGGACCCTAAACCGTCCCCGTTCCCTAACCCTAACCCTAGCCCGAACCCTAACCCTAACCCTTTCCCGAAGCCTGACCCTCACCTGTGCCCTAATCCTAATCTGTACGCTAACACTAACCCGCGCCCTCACACGAACGCTTCCCCTAAAGCGTTGCCGTACCCTCACCTGGACCCTAAACCGTCCCCGTCCCCTAACCCTAACCCTAGCCCGAACCCTAACCCTAACCCTTCCCCGAAGCCTGACCCTCACCCGTCCCCTAATCCTAACCCGTACGCTAACACTAACCCGCGCCCTCACACGCACGCTCTCCCTAAAACGTTGCCGTACCCTCACCTGGACCCTAAACCGTCCCCGTCCCCTAAACCTAACCCTAGCCCGAACCCTAACCCTAAACCTTCCCCGAAGCCTGACCCTCACCCGTGCCCTAATCCTACCCCGTACGCTAACACTAACCCGCGCCCTCACACGCACGCTCCCCCTAAAGCGTTGCCGTACCCTCACCTGGACCCTAAACCGTCCCCGTCCCCTAACCCTAACCCTCGCCCGAAGCCTAACCCTAACCCTTCCCCGAAGCCTGACCCTCACCCGTCCCCTCATCCTAACCCGTACGCTAACACTAACCCGTGCTCTCACACGCACGCTCCCCCTAAAAGTTGCCGTACCCTCACCTGGACCCTAAACCGTCCCTGTCCCATAACCCTAACCCTAGCCCGAACCCTAACCCTAACCCTTCCCCGAAGCCTGACCCTCACCCGTCCCCTAATCCTAACCCGTACGGTAACACTAACCCGCGCCCTCACACGCACGCTCCCCCTAAAGCGTTGCCGTACCCTCACCTGGACCCTAAACCGTCCCCGTCCCCTAACCCTAACCCTAGCCCGAAGCCTAACCCTAACCCTTCCCCGAAGCCTGACCCTCACCCTTCCCCTAATCCTAACCCGTACGCTAACACTAACCCGGGCCCTCACACGTACGCTCCCCCTAAAGCGTTGCCGTACCCTCACCTGGACTCTAAACCGTCCCCGTCCCCTAACCCTAACCCTAACCCTAACCCTTCCCCGAAGCCTGACCCTCACCCGTCCCCTAATCCTAACCCGTACGCTAACACTAACCCGCGCCCTCACACGCACGCTCCCCCTAAAGCGTTGCCGTACCCTCACCTGGACCCTAAACCGTCCCCGTCCCCTAACCCTTACCCTAGCCCGAAACCTAACCCTAACCATTCCCCGAAGCCAGACCCTCACCCATCCCCTAATCCTAACTCGTACGCTAACAATAACCCGCGCCCTCACACGCACTCTCCCCCTAAAGCGTTGCCGTACCCTCACCTGGACCCTAAACCGTCCCCGTCCCCTAACACTAACCCTAGCCCGAACCGTAACCCTAACACTTCCCCGAAGCCTGACCATCACCCGTCCCCTAATCCTAACCCGTACGCTAACACCCACCCACGTCCTCAAACGCACGCTCCCCCTAAAGCGTTGCCATACCCTCACCTGGACCCTAAACCGTCCCCGTCCCCTAACCCTAATCCTAGCCGAACCCTAACCCTAACCCTGCCCCGAAGCCTGACCCTCACCCGTCCCCTAATCCTAACCCGTACGCTGACACCCACCCACGCCCTCACACGCACGCTCCCCCTAAAGCGTTGGCGTACCCTCACTTGGACCCTAAACCGTCCCCGTCCCCTAACCCTAACCCTAGCCCGAACCCTAACCCTAACACTTCCCCGAAGCCTGACCCTCACCCGTCCCCTAATCCTAACCCGTACGCTAACACTAACCCGCGCCCTCACACGCACGCTCCCCCTAAAGCGTTGCCGTACCCTCACCTGGACCCTAAACCGTCCCCGTCCCCTAACCCTAACCCTAGCCCGAACCCTAACCCTAACCCTTCCCCGAAGCCTGACCCTCACCCGTCCCCTAATCCTAACCCGTACGCGAACACTAACCCGCGCCCTCACACGCACGCTCCCCCTAAAGCGTTGCCGTACCCTCACCTGGACCCTAAACCGTCCCCGTCCCCTAACCCTAACCCTAGCCCGAACCCTAACCCTAACCCTTCCCCGAAGCCTGACCCTCACCCGTCCCCTAATCCTAACCCGTACGCTAACACTAACCCGCGCCCTCACACGCACGCTCCCCATAAAGCGTTGCCGTACCCTCACCTGGACCCTAAACCGTCCCCGTCCCCTAACCCTAACCCTAGCCCGAACCCTAACCCTAACCCTTCCCCGAAGCCTGACCCTCACCCGTCCCCTAATCCTAACCCGTACGCTAACACTAACCCGCGCCCTCACACGCACGCTCCCCCTAAAGCGTTGCCGTACCCTAACCTGGACCCTAAACCGTCCCGTCCCCTAACCCTAACCCTAGCCCGAACCCTAACCCTAACCCTTCCCCGAAGCCTGACCCTCACCCGTCCCCTAATCCTAACCCGTACGCTAACACTAACCCGTGCCCTCACACGCACGCTCCCCCTAAAGCGTTGCCGTACCCTCACCTGGACCCTAAACCGTCCCCGTCCCCTAACCCTAACCCTAGCCCGAACCCTAACCCTAACCCTTCCCCGAAGCCTGACCCTCACCCTTGCCCTAATCCTAACCCGTACGCTAACACTAACCCGCGCCCTCACACGCACGCTCCCCCTAAAGCGTTGCCGTACCCTCACCTTGACCCTAAACCGTCCCCATCCCCTAACCCTAACCCTAGCCCGAACCCTAACCCTAACCCTTCCCCGAAGCCTGACCCTCACCCATCCCCTAATCGTAAGCCGTACGCGAACACTAACCCGCGCCCTCACGCGCACGCTCCACCTAAAGTGTTGCCGTACCCTCACCTGGACCCTAAACCGTCCCCGTCCCCTAACCCTAACCCTAGCCCGAACCCTAACCCTAACCCTTCCCCGAAGCCTGACCCTCACCCGTCCCCTAATCCTAACCCGTACGCTAACACTAACCCGCGCCCTCACACGCACGCTCCCCCTAAAACGTTGCCGTACCCTCACCTGGACCCTAAACCGTCCCCGTCCCCTAACCCTAACCCTAGCCCGAACCCTAACCCTAACCCTTCCCCGAAGCCTGACCCTCACCCGTCCCCTAATCCTAACCCGTACGCGAACACTAACCCGCGCCCTCACACGCACGCTCCCCCTAAAGCGTTGCCGTACCCTCACCTGGACCCTAAACCGTCCCCGTCCCCTAACCCTAACCCTAGCCCGAACCCTAACCCTAACCCTTTCCGGAAGCCTGACCCTCACCCGTGCCCTAATCCTAATCTGTACGCTAACACTAACCCGCGCCCTCACACGAACGCTTCCCCTAAAGCGTTGCCGTACCCTCACCTGGACCCTAAACCGTCCCCGTCCCCTAACCCTAACCCTAGCCCGAACCCTAACCCTAACCCTTCCCCGAAGCCTGACCCTCACCCGTCCCCTAATCCTAACCCGTACGCTAACACTAACCCGCGCCCTCACACGCACGCTCTCCCTAAAACGTTGCCGTACCCTCACCTGGACCCTAAACCGTCCCCGTCCCCTAACCCTAACCCTAGCCCGAACCCTAACCCTAACCCTTCCCCGAAGCCTGACACTCACCCGTGCACTAATCCTAACACATACGCTAACACTAACCCGCGCCCTCACACGCACGCTCCCCCTAAAGCGTTGCCGTACCCTCACCTGGACCCTAAACCGTCCCCGTCCCCTAACCCTAACCCTAGCCCGAACCCTAACCCTAACCCTTCCCCGAAGCCTGACCCTCACCCGTGCCCTAATCCTAACCCGTACGCTAACACTAACCCGCGCCCTCACACGCACGCTCCCCCTAAAGTGTTGCCGTACCCTCACCTGGACCCTAAACCGTCCCCGTCTCCTAACCCTAACCCTAGCCCGAACCCTAACCCTAACCCTTCCCCGAAGCCTGACCCTCACCCGTGCCCTAATCCTAACCCGTACGCTAACACTAACCCGCGCCCTCACACGCACGCTCCCCCTAAAGCGTTGCCGTACCCTCACCTGGACCCTAAACAGTCCCCGTCCCCTAACCCTAACCCTAGCCCGAATCCTAACCCTAACCCTTCCCCGAAGCCTGACCCTCACCCGTCCCCTAATCCTAACCCGTACGCTAACACTAACCCGCGCCCTCACACGCACGCTCCCCCTAAAGCGTTGCCGTACCCTCACCTGGACCCTAAACCGTCTCCGTCCCCTAACCCTAACCCTCGCCCGAACCCTAACCCTAACCCTTCCCCGAAGCCTGACCCTCACCCGTCCCCTAATGCTAACCCGTACGCTAACACTAACCCACGCCCTCACACGCACGCTCCCCCTAAAGCGTTGCCGTACCCTCACCTGGACCCTAAACCGTCCCCGTCCCCTAACCCTAACCCTAGCCCGAAGCCTAACCCTAACCCTTCCCCGAAGCCTGACCCTCACCTGTCCCCTAATCCTAACCCGTACGCTAACACTAACCCGCGCCCTCACAAGCACGCTCCCCCTAAAGCGTTGCCGTACCCTCACCTGGACCCTAAACCGTCCCCGTCCCCTAACCCTAACCCTAGCCCGAACCCTAACCCTAAACCTTCCCCGAAGCCTGACCATCACCCGTCCCCTAATCCTAACCCGTACGCTAACACTAACCCGCGCCCTCACACGCACGCTCCCCCTAAAGCGTTGCCGTACCCTCACCTGGACCCTAAACCGTCCCCGTCCCCTAACCCTAACCCTAGCCCGAACCCTAACCCTAACCCTTCCCCGATGCCTGACCCTCAACCGTCCCCTAATCCTAACCCGTACGCTAACACTAACCCGCGCCCTCACACGCACGCTCCCCCTAAAGCGTTGCCGTACCCTCACCTGGACCCTAAACCGTCCCCGTCCCCTAAACCTAACCCTAGCCCGAACCCTAACCCTAAACCTTCCCCGAAGCCTGACCCTCACCCGTGCCCTAATCCTACCCCGTACGCTAACACTAACCCGCGCCCTCACACGCACGCTCCCCCTAAAGCGTTGCCGTACCCTCACCTGGACCCTAAACCGTCCCCGTCCCCTAACCCTAACCCTCGCCCGAAGCCTAACCCTAACCCTTCCCCGAAGCCTGACCCTCACCCGTCCCCTCATCCTAACCCGTACGCTAACACTAACCCGTGCTCTCACACGCACGCTCCCCCTAAAAGTTGCCGTACCCTCACCTGGACCCTAAACCGTCCCTGTCCCATAACCCTAACCCTAGCCCGAACCCTAACCCTAACCCTTCCCCGAAGCCTGACCCTCACCCGTCCCCTAATCCTAACCCGTACGGTAACACTAACCCGCGCCCTCACACGCACGCTCCCCCTAAAGCGTTGCCGTACCCTCACCTGGACCCTAAACCGTCCCCGTCCCCTAACCCTAACCCTAGCCCGAACCCTAACCCTAACCCTTCCCCGAAGCCTGACCCTCACCCTTCCCCTAATCCTAACCCGTACGCTAACACTAACCCGCGCCCTCACACGTACGCTCCCCCTAAAGCGTTGCCGTACCCTCACCTGGACTCTAAACCGTCCCCGTCCCCTAACCCTAACCCTAACCCTAACCCTTCCCCGAAGCCTGACCCTCACCCGTCCCCTAATCCTAACCCGTACGCTAACACTAACCCGCGCCCTCACACGCACGCTCCCCCTAAAGCGTTGCCGTACCCTCACCTGGACCCTAAACCGTCCCCGTCCCCTAACCCTTACCCTAGCCCGAAACCTAACCCTAACCATTCCCCGAAGCCAGACCCTCACCCATCCCCTAATCCTAACTCGTACGCTAACAATAACCCGCGCCCTCACACGCACTCTCCCCCTAAAGCGTTGCCGTACCCTCACCTGGACCCTAAACCGTCCCCGTCCCCTAACACTAACCCTAGCCCGAACCGTAACCCTAACACTTCCCCGAAGCCTGACCATCACCCGTCCCCTAATCCTAACCCGTACGCTAACACCCACCCACGTCCTCAAACGCACGCTCCCCCTAAAGCGTTGCCATACCCTCACCTGGACCCTAAACCGTCCCCATCCCCTAACCCTAATCCTAGCCCGAACCCTAACCCTAACCCTGCCCCGAAGCCTGACCCTCACCCGTCCCCTAATCCTAACCCGTACGCTAACACCCACCCACGCCCTCACACGCACGCTCCCCCTAAAGCGTTGGCGTACCCTCACTTGGACCCTAAACCGTCCCCGTCCCCTAACCCTAACCCTAGCCCGAACCCTAACCCTAACACTTCCCCGAAGCCTGACCCTCACCCATCCCCTAATCCTAACCCGTACGCTAACACTAACCCGCGCCCTCACACGCACGCTCCCCCTAAAGCGTTGCCGTACCCTCACCTGGACCCTAAACCGTCCCCGTCCCCTAACCCTAACCCTAGCCCGAACCCTAACCCTAACCCTTCCCCGAAGCCTGACCCTCACCCGTGCCCTAATCCTAATCCGTACGCTAACAGTAACCCGCGCCCTCACACGCACGCTCCCCCTAAAGCGTTCCCATACCCTCACCTGGACCCTAAACCGTCCCCGTCCCCTAACCCTAACCCTAGCCCGAACCCTAACCCTAACCCTTCCCAGAAGCCTGACCCTCACCCGTCCCCTAATCCTAACCCGTACGCTAACACTAACCCGCGCCCTCACACGTACGCTCCCCCTAAAGCGTTGCCGTACCCTCACCTGGACCCTAAACCGTCCCCGTCCCCTAACCGTAACCCTAGCCCGAACCCTAACCCTAACCCTTCCCCGAAGCCTGACCCTCACCCGTCCCCTAATCCTAACCCATACGCTAACACTAACCCTCGCCCTCACACGCACGCTCCCCCTAAAGCATTGCCGTACCCTCACCTGGACCCTAAACCGTCCCCGTCACCTAACCCTAACCCTAGCCCGAACCCTAACCCTAACCCTTCCCCGAAGCCTGACCCTCACCCGTCCCCTAATCCTAACCCGTACGCTAACACTAACCCGCGCCCTCACACGCACGCTCCCCCTAAAGCGTTGCCGTACCCTCACCTGGACCCTAAACCGTCCCCGTCCCCTAACCCTAACCCTAGCCCGAACCCTAACCATAACCCTTCCCCGAAGCCTGACCCTCACCCATACCCTAATCCTAACCCGTACGCTGACACTAACCCGCGCCCTCACACGCACGCTTCCCCTAAAGCGTTTCCGTACCCTCACCTGGACCCTAAACCGTCCCCGTCCCCTAACCGTAACCCTAGCCCGAACCCTAACCCTAACACTTCCCCAAAGCCCGACCCTCACCCGTTCTCTAATCCTAACCCCTACGCTACACTAACCCGGGCCCTCACACGCACGCTCCCCCTGAAACGTTGCCGTACCCTCACCTGGACCCTAAACCGTCCCCGTCCCCTAATCCTAAGCCTAGTCCGAACCCTAACCCTAACCCTTCCCCGAAGCCTGACCCTCACCCGTGCCCTAATCCTAACCCGTACGCTAACACTAACCCGCGCCCTCACACGCACGCTCCCCATAAAGCGTTGCCGTACCCTCACATGGACCCTAAACCGTCCCCGTCACCTAACCCTAACCCTAGCCCGAACCATAACCCTAACCCTTCGCCGAAGCCTGACCCTCACCTGTCCCCTAATCCTAACCCGTACGCTAACACTAACCCGCGCCCTCACACGCACGCTCCCCCTAAAGCGTTGCCGTACCCTCACCTGGACCCTAAACCGTCCCCGTCCCCTAACCCTAACCCTAGCCCGAACCCTAACCCTAAACCTTCCCCGAAGCCTGACCCTCACCCGTCCCCTAATCCTAACCCGTACGCTAACACTAACCCGCGCCCTCACACGCACGCTCCCCCTAAAACGTTGCCGTACCCTCACCTGGACCCTAAACCGTCCCCGTCCCCTAACCCTAACCCTAGCCCGAACCCTAACCCTAACCCTTCCCCGAAGCCTGACCCTCACCCGTGCCCTAATCCTAACCCGTACGCTAACACTAACCCGCGCCCTCACACGCACGCTCCCCCTAAAGCGGTGCCGTACCCTCACCTGGACCCTAAACCGTCCCCGTCCCCTAACCCTAACCCTAGCCCGAACCCTAACCCTAACACTTCCCCGAAGCCTGACCCTCACCCGTCCCCTAATCCTAACCCGTACGCTAACACTAACCCGCGCCCTCACACGCACACTCTCCCTAAAGCGTTGCCGTACCCTAACCTGGACCCTAAACCGTCCCCGTCCCCTAACCCTAACCCTAGCCCGAACCCTAACCCTAACCCTTCCCCGAAGCCTGACCGTCACCCGTCCCCTAATCCTAACCCGTACGCTAACACTAACCCGCGCCCTCACACGCACGCTCCCCCTAAAGCGTTGCCGTACCCTCACCTGGACCCTAAACCGTCCCCGTCCCCTAACCCTAACCCTAGCCCGAACCCTAACCCTAACCCTTCCCCGAAGCCTGACCCTCACCCGTCCCCTAATCCTAACACGTACGCTAACACTAACCCGCGCCCTCACACGCACGCTCCCCCTAAAGCGTTGCCGTACCCTCACCTGGACCCTAAACCGTCCCCGTCCCCTAACCCTAACCCTAGCCCGAACCCTAACCCTAACCCTTCCCCGAAGCCTGACCCTCACCCGTCCCCTAATCCTAACCCGTACGCTAACACTAACCCGCGCCCTCACACGCACGCTCCCCCTAAAGCGTTGCCGTACCCTCACCTGGACCCTAAACCGTCCCCGTCCCCTAACGCTAACCGTAGCCCGAACCCTAACCCTAACCCTTCCCCGAAGCCTGACCCTCACCCGTGCCCTAATCCTAACCCGTACGCTAACACTAACCCGCGCCCTCACACGCACGCTCCCCCTAAAGCGTTGCCGTACCCTCACCTGGACCCTAAACCGTCCCTGTCCCCTAACCCTAACCCTAGCCCGAACCCTAACCCTAACCCTTCCCCGAAGCCTGACCCTCACCCGTCCCCTAATCCTAACCCGTACGCTAACACTAACCCGCGCTCTCACACGCACGCTCCCCCTAAAGCGTTGCCGTACCCTCACCTGGACCCTAAACCGTCCCCGTCCCCTAACCCTTACCTTAGCCCGAAACCTAACCCTAACCCTTCCCCGAAGCCAGACCCTCACCCATCCCCTAATCCTAACCCGTACGCTAACACTAACCCGCGCCCTCACACGCACGCTCCCCCTAAAGCGTTGCCGTACCCTCACCTGGACCCTAAACCGTCCCCGTCCCCTAACCCTAACCCTAGCCCGAACCCTAACCCTAACCCTTCCCCGAAGCCTGACCCTCACCCGTCCCCTAATCCTAACCCATACGCTAACACCCACACACGCCCTCAAATGCACGCTCCCCCTAAAGCGTTGCCGTACCCTCACCTGGACCCTAAACCGTCCCCGTCCCCTAACCCTAACCCTAGCCCGAACCCTAACCCTAACCCTTCCCCGAAGCCTGACCCTCACCCGTCCCCTAATCCTAACCCGTACGCTAACACTAACCCGCGCCCTCACACGCACGCTCCCCCTAAAGCATTGCCGTACCCTCACCTGGACCCTAAACTGTCCCCGTCCCCTAACCCTAACCCTAGCCCGAACCCTAACCCTAACCCTTCCCCGAAGCCTGACCCTCACCCGTCCCCTAATCCTAACCCGTACGCTAACACTAACCCGCGCCCTCACACGCACGCTCCCCCTAAAGCGTTGCCGTACCCGCACCTGGACCCTAAAATATCCCCGTCCCCTAACCCTAACCCTAGCCCGAACCCTAACCCTAAACCTTCCCCGAAGCCTGACCCTCACCCGTGCCCTAATCCTAACCCGTACGCTAACACTAACACGTGCCCTCACACGCACGCTCCCCCTAAAGCGTTGCCGTACCCTCACCTGGACCCTAAACCGTCCCCGTCCCCTAACCCTAACCCTAGCCCAAACCCTAACCCTAACCCTTCCCCGAAGCCTGACCCTCACCCGTCCTCTAATCCTAACCCCTACGCTACACTAACCCGCGCGCTCACACGCACGCTCCCCCTAAAGCGTTGCCATACCCTCACCTGGACCCTAAACCGTCCCCGTCCCCTAACCCTAAGCCTAGCCCGAACCCTAAACCTAACCCTTCCCCGAAGCCTTACCCTCACCTGTCCCCTAATCCTAACCCGTACGCTAACACTAACCCGTGCCCTCACACTCACACTCCCCCTAAAGCGTTGCCATACCCTCACCTGGACCCTAAACCGTCCCCGTCCCCTAACCCTAACCCTAGCCCGAACCCTAACCCTAACCCTTCCCCGAAGCCTGACCCTCACCCGTGCCCCAATCCTAACCCGTACGCAAACACTAACCTGCGCCCTCACACGCACGCTCCCCCTAAAGCGTTGCCGTACCCTCACCTGGACCCTAAACCGTCCCCATCCCCTAACCCTAACCCTAGCCCGAACCCTAACCCTAACCCTTCCCCGAAGCCTGACCCTCACCCGTGCCCTAATCTAAACCGTACGCTAACACTAACCCGCGCCCTCACACGCACGCTCCCCCTAAAGCGTTGCCGTACCCTCACCTGGACCCTAAACCGTCCCCGTGCCCTAGCCCTAACCCTAGCCCGAACCCTAACCCTAACCCTTCCCCGAAGCCTGACCCTCACCCGTCCCTTAATCCTACCCGGTACGCTAACACTAACCCGCGCCCTCACACGCACGCTCCCCCTAAAGCGTTGCCGTACCCTCACCTGGACCCTAAACCGTCCCCGTCCCCTAACCCTAACCCTAACCCGAACCCTAAACCTAACCCTTCCCCGAAGCCTGACCCTCACCCGTCCCCTAATCCTAACCCGTACGCTAACACTAACCCGTGCACTCACACGCACGCTCCCCCTAAAGCGTTGCCGTACCCTCACCTGGACCCTAAACCGTCCCCGTCCCCTAACCCTAACCCTAGCCCGAACCCTAAACCTAACCCTTCCCCGAAGCCTGACCCTCACCCGTCCCCTAATCCTAACCCGTACGCTAACACTAACCCGCGCACTCACAGGCACGCTCCCCCTAAAGCGTTGCCGTACCCTCACCTGGACCCTAAACCGTCCCCGTCCCCTAACCCTAACCCTAACCCTAACCCTTCCCCGAAGCCTGACCCTCACCCGTCCCCTAATCCTAACCCGTACGCTAACACTAACCCGCGCCCTCACACGCACGCTCCCCCTAAAGCGTTGCCGTACCCTCACCTGGACCCTAAACCGTCCCCGTCCCCTAACCCTAACCCTAGCCCGAACCCTAACCCTAACCCTTCCCCGAAGCCTGACCCTCACCCGTGCCCTAATCTAAACCGTACGCTAACACTAACCCGCGCCCTCACACGCACGCTCCCCCTCAAGCGTTGCCGGACCCTCACCTGGACCCTAAACCGTCCCCGTCCCCTAACCCTAACCCTAGCCCGAACCCTAACCCTAACCCTTGCCCGAAGCCTGACCCTCACCCGTCCCCTAATCCTAACCCGTACGCTAACACTAACCCGCGCCCTCACACGCACGCTCCCCGTAAAGCGTTGTCGTACCCTCACCTGGACCCTAAACCGTCCCTGTCCCCTAACCCTAACCCTAACCCTAACCCTTCCCCGAGCCTGACCCTCAACCGTCCCCTAATCCTAAACCGTACGCTAACACTAACCCGCGCCCTCACACGCACGCTTCCCCTAAAGCGTTTCCGTACCCTCATCTGGACCCTAAACCATCCCCGTCCCCTAACCCTAACCCTAACCCGAACCCTAACCCTAACCCTTCCCCGAAGCCTGACCCTCACCCGTCCCCTAATCCTAACCCGTACGCTAACACTAACCCGCGCCCTCACACGCACGCTCCCGCTAAAGCGTTGCCGTACCCTCACCTGGACCCTAAACCGTCCCCGTCCCCTAACACTAACCCTAGCCCGAACCCTAAACCTAACCCTTCCCCGAAGCCTGACCCTCACCCGTCCCCTAATCCTAACCCGTACGCTAACACTAACCCGCGCCCTCACACGCACGCTCCCCCTAAAGCGTTGCCGTACCCTCACCTGGACCCTAAACTGTCCCCGTCCCCTAACCCTAACCCTAGCCCGAACCCTAACCCTAACCCTTCCCCGAAGCCTGACCCTCACCCGTCCCCTAATCCTAACCCGTACGCTAACAATAACCCGCGCCGTCACACGCACGCTCCCCCTAAAGCGTTGCCGTACCCTCACCTGGACCCTAAACCGTCCCCGTCCCCTAACCCTAACCCTAGACCGAACCCTAACCCTAACCCTTCCCCGAAGCCTGACCCTCACCCGTCCCCTAATCCTAACACGTACGCTAACACTAACCCGCGCCCTCACACGCACGCTCCCCCTAAAGCGTTGCCGTACCCTCACCTGGACCCTAAACCGTCCCCGTCCCCTAACCCTAACCCTAGCCCGAACCCTAACCCTAACCCTTCCCCGAAGCCTGACCCTCACCCGTCCCCTAATCCTAACCCGTACGCTAACACTAACCCGCGCCCTCACACGCACGCTCCCCCTAAAGCGTTGCCGTACCCTCACCTGGACCCTAAACCGTCCCCGTCCCCTAACCCTAACCCTAGCCCGAACCCTAACCCTAACCCTTCCCCGAAGCCTGACCCTCACACGTGCCCTAATCCTAACCCGTACACTAACACTAACCCGCGCCCTCACACGCACGCTCCCCCTAAAGCGTTGCCGTACCCTCACCTGGACCCTAAACCGTCCCCGTCCCCTAACCCTAACCCTAGCCCGAACCCTAACCCTAACCCTTCCCCGAAGCCTGACCCTCACCCGTCCCCTAATCCTAACCCGTACGCTAACACTAACCCGCGCTCTCACACGCACGCTCCCCCTAAAGCGTTGCCGTACCCTCACCTGGACCCTAAACCGTCCCCGTCCCCTAACCCTTACCTTAGCCCGAAACCTAACCCTAACCCTTCCCCGAAGCCAGACCCTCACCCATCCCCTAATCCTAACCTGTACGCTAACACTAACCCGCGCCCTCACACGAACGCTCCCCCTAAAGCGTTGCCGTACCCTCACCTGGACCCTAAACCGTCCCCGTCCCCTAACCCTAACCCTAGCCCGAACCCTAACCCTAACCCTTCCCCGAAGCCTGACCCTCACCCGTCCCCTAATCCTAACCCGTACGCTAACACCCACACACGCCCTCAAATGCACGCTCCCCCTAAAGCGTTGCCGTACCCTCACCTGGACCCTAAACCGTCCCCGTCCCCTAACCCTAACCCTAGCCCGAACCCTAACCCTAACCCTTCCCTGAAGCCTGACCCTCACCCGTGCCCTAATCCTAACCCGTACGCTAACACTAACCCGTGCCCTCACACGCACGCTCCCCCTAAAGCGTTGCCGTACCCTCACCTGGACCCTAAACCGTCCCCGTCCCCTAACCCTAACCCTAGCCTGAACCCTAACCCTAACCCTTCCCCGAAGCCTGACCCTCACCCGTCCTCTAATCCTAACCCCTACGCTACACTAACCCGCGCGCTCACACGCACGCTCCCCCTAAAGCGTTGCCGTACCCTCACCTGGACCCTAAACTGTCCCCGTCCCCTAACCCTAAGCCTAGACCGAACCCTAAACCTAACCCTTCTCCGAAGCCTTACCCTCACCTGTCCCCTAATCCTAACCCGTACGCTAACACTAACCCGTGCCCTCACACGCACGCTCCCCCTAAAGCGTTGCCGTACCCTCACCAGGACCCTAAACCGTCCCCGTCCCCTAACCCTAACCCTAGCCCGAACCCTAACCCTAACCCTTCCCCGAAGCCTGACCCTCACCCGTGCCCTAATCCTAACCCATACGCAAACACTAACCTGCGCCCTCACACGCACGCTCCCCCTAAAGCGTTGCCGTACCCTCACCTGGACCCTAAACCGTCCCCATCCCCTAACCCTAACCCTAGCCCGAACCCTAACCCTAACCCTTCCCCGAAGCCTGACCCTCACCCGTGCCCTAATCTAAACCGTACGCTAACACTAACCCGCGCCCTCACACGCACGCTCCCCCTAAAGCGTTGCCGTACCCTCACCTGGACCCTAAACCGTCCCCGTCCCCTAGCCCTAACCCTAGCCCGAACCCTAACCCTAACCCTTCCCCGAAGCCTGACCCTCACCCGTCCCTTAATCCTACCCGGTACGCTAACACTAACCCGCGCCCTCACACGCACGCTCCCCCTCAAGCGTTGCCGTACCCTCACCTGGACCCTAAACCGTCCCCGTCCCCTAACCCTAACCCTAGCCCGAACCCTAACCCTAACCCTTGCCCGAAGCCTGACCCTCACCCGTCCCCTAATCCTAACCCGTACGCTAACACTAACCCGCGCCCTCACACGCACGCTCCCCGTAAAGCGTTGTCGTACCCTCACCTGGACCCTAAACCGTCCCTGTTCCCTAACCCTAACCCTAACCCTAACCCTTCCCCGAGCCTGACCCTCAACCGTCCCCTAATCCTAAACCGTACGCTAACACTAACCCGCGCCCTCACACGCACGCTTCCCCTAAAGCGTTTCCGTACCCTCACCTGGACCCTAAACCATCCCCGTCCCCTAACCCTAACCCTAGCCCGAACCCTAACCCTAACCCTTCCCCGAAGCCTGACCCTCACCCGTCCCCTAATCCTAACCCGTACGCTAACACTAACCCGCGCCCTCACACGCACGCTCCCCCTAAAGCGTTGCCGTACCCTCACCTGGACCCTAAACCGTCCCCGTCCCCTAACACTAACCCTAGCCCGAACCCTAAACCTAACCCTTCCCCGAAGCCTGACCCTCACCCGTCCCCTAATCCTAACCCGTACGCTAACACTAACCCGCGCCCTCACACGCACGCTCCCCCTAAAGCGTTGCCGTACCCTCACCTGGACCCTAAACTGTCCCCGTCCCCTAACCCTAACCCTAGCCCGAACCCTAACCCTAACCCTTCCCCGAAGCCTGACCCTCACCCGTCCGCTAATCCTAACCCGTACGCTAACAATAACCCGCGCCGTCACACGCACGCTCCACCTAAAGCGTTGCCGTACCCTCACCTGGACCCTAAACCGTCCCCGTCCCCTAACCCTAACCCTAGACCGAACCCTAACCCTAACCCTTCCCCGAAGCCTGACCCTCACCCGTCCCCTAATCCTAACACGTACGCTAACACTAACCCGCGCCCTCACACGCACGCTCCCCCTAAAGCGTTGCCGTACCCTCACCTGGACCCTCAACCGTCCCCGTCCCCTAACCCTAACCCTAGCCCGAAACCTAACCCTAACCCTTCCCCGAAGCCTGACCCTCACCCGTCCCCTAATCCTAACCCGTACGCTAACACTAACCCGCGCCCTCACACGCACGCTCCCCCTAAAGCGTTGCCGTACCCTCACCTGGACCCTAAACCGTCCCCGTCCCCTAACCCTAACCCTAGCCCGAACCCTAACCCTAACCCTTCCCCGAAGCCTGACCCTCACACGTGCCCTAATCCTAACCCGTACGCTAACACTAACCCGCGCTCTCACACGCACGCTCCCCCTAAAGCGTTGCCGTACCCTCACCTGGACCCTAAACCGTCCCCGTCCCCTAACCCTTACCTTAGCCCGAAACCTAACCCTAACCCTTCCCCGAAGCAAGACCCTCACCCATCCCCTAATCCTAACCCGTACGCTAACACTAACCCGCGCCCTCACACGCACGCTCCCCCTAAAGCGTTGCCGTACCCTCACCTGGACCCTAAACCGTCCCCGTCCCCTAACCCTAACCCTAGCCCGAACCCTAACCCTAACCCTTCCCCGAAGCCTGACCCTCACCCGTCCCCTAATCCTAACCCGTACGCTAACACCCACACACGCCCTCAAATGCACGCTCCCCCTAAAGCGTTGCCGTACCCTCACCTGGACCCTAAACCGTCCCCGTCCCCTAACCCTAACCCTAGCCCGAACCCTAACCCTAACCCTTCCCTGAAGCCTGACCCTCACCCGTGCCCTAATCCTAACCCGTACGCTAACACTAACCCGTGCCCTCACACGCACGCTCCCCCTAAAGCGTTGCCGTACCCTCACCTGGACCCTAAACCGTCCCCGTCCCCTAACCCTAACCCTAGCCTGAACCCTAACCCTAACCCTTCCCCGAAGCCTGACCCTCACCCGTCCTCTAATCCTAACCCCTACGCTACACTAACCCGCGCGCTCACACGCACGCTCCCCCTAAAGCGTTGCCGTACCCTCACCTGGACCCTAAACCGTCCCCGTCCCCTAACCCTAAGCCTAGCCCGAACCCTAAACCTAACCCTTCCCCGAAGCCTTACCCTCACCTGTCCCCTAATCCTAACCCGTACGCTAACACTAACCCGTGCCCTCACACGCACGCTCCCCCTAAAGCGTTGCCGTACCCTCACCAGGACCCTAAACCGTCCCCGTCCCCTAACCCTAACCCTAGCCCGAACCCTAACCCTAACCCTTCCCCGAAGCCTGACCCTCACCCGTGCCCTAATCCTAACCCGTACGCAAACACTAACCTGCGCCCTCACACGCACGCTCCCCCTAAAGTGTTGCCGTACCCTCACCTGGACCCTAAACCGTCCCCATCCCCTAACCCTAACCCTAGCCCGAACCCTAACCCTAACCCTTCCCCGAAGCCTGACCCTCACCCGGGCCCTAATCTAAACCGTACGCTAACACTAACCCGCGCCCTCACACGCACGCTCCCCCTAAAGCGTTGCCGTACCCTCACCTGGACCCTAAACCGTCCCCGTCCCCTAGCCCTAACCCTAGCCCGAACCCTAACCCTAACCCTTCCCCGAAGCCTGACCCTCACCCGTCCCTTAATCCTACCCGGTACGCTAACACTAACCCGCGCCCTCACACGCACGCTCCCACTAAAGCGTTGCCGTACACTCACCTGGACCCTAAACCGTCCCCGTCCCCTAACCCTAATCCTAGCCCGAACCCTAACCCTAACACTTCCCCGAAGCCTGACCCTCACCCGTCCCCTAATCCTAACCCGTACGCTAACACTAACCCGCGCCCTCACATGCACGCTCCCCCTAAAGCGTTGCCGTACCCTCACCTGGACCCTAAACCGTCCCCGTCCCCTAACCCTAACCCTAACCCTAACCCTTCCCCGAAGCCTGACCCTCACCCGTCCCCTAATCCTAACCCGTACGCTAACACTAACCCGCGCCCTCACATGCACGCTCCCCCTAAAGCGTTGCCGTACCCTCACCTGGACCCTAAACCGTCCCCGTCCCCTAACCCTTACCCTAGCCCGAAACCTAACCCTAACCATTCCCCGAATCCAGACGCTCACCCATCCCCTAATCCTAACCCGTACGCTAACACTAACCCGCGCCCTCACACGCACTCTCCCCCTAAAGCGTTGCCGTACCCTCACCTGGACCCTAAACCGTCCCCGTCCCCTAACCCTAACCCTAGCCCGAACCGTAACCCTAACACTTCCCCGAAGCCTGACCCTCACCCGTCCCCTAATCCTAACCCGTACGCTAACACCCACCCACGTCCTCAAACGCACGCTCCCCCTAAAGCGTTGCCGTACCCTCACCTGGACCCTAAACCGTCCCCGTCCCCTAACCCTAACCCTAGCCCGAACCCTAACCCTAACCCTTCCCCGAAGCCTGACCCTCACCCGTGCCCTAATCCTAATCCGTATGCTAACACTAACCCGCGCCCTCACACGCACGCTCCCCCTAAAGCGTTCCCATACCCTCACCTGGACCCTAAACCGTCCCCGTCCCCTAACCCTAACCCTAGCCCGAACCCTAACCCAAACCCTTCTCAGAAGCCTGACCCTCACCCGTCCCCTAATCCTAACCCGTACGCTAACACTAACCCGCGCCCTCACATGCACGCTCCCCCTAAAGCGTTGCCGTACCCTCACCTGGAACCTAAACCGTCCCCGTCCCCTAACCGTAACCCTAGCCCGAACCCTAACCCTAACCCTTCCCCGAAGCCTGATCCTCACCCGTCCCCTAATCCTAACCCGTACGCTAACACTAACCCGCGCCCTCACACGCACGCTCCCCCTAAAGCATTGCCGTACCCTCACCTGGACCCTAAACCGTCCCCGTCCCCTAACCCTAACCCTAGCCCGAACCCTAACCCTAACCCTTCCCCGAAGCCTGACACTCACCCATCCCCTAATCCTAACCCGTACGCTGACACTAACCCGCGCCCTCACACGCACGCTCCCCCTAAAGCGTTTCCGTACCCTCACCTGGACCCTAAACCGTCCCCGTCCCCTAACCGTAACCCTAGCCCGAACCCTAACCCTAACACTTCCCCGAAGCCCGACCCTCACCGTTCTCTAATCCTAACACCTACGCTACACTAACCCGGGCCCTCACACGCACGCTCCCCCTGAAGCGTTGCCGTACACTCACCTGGACCCTAAACCGTCCCCGTCCCCTAACCCTAACCCTAGCCCGAACCCTAACCCTAACAATTCCCCGAAGCCAGACCCTCACCCATCCCCTAATCCTAACCCGTACGCTAACACTAACCCGCGCCCTCACACGCACTCTCCCCCTAAAGCGTTGCCGTACCCTCACCTGGACCCTAAACCGTCCCTGTCCACTAACCCTAACCCTAGCCCGAACCGTAACCCTAACACTTCCCCGAAGCCTGACCCTCACCCGTCCCCTAATCCTAACCCGTACGCTAACACCCACCCACGTCCTCAAACGCACGCTCCCCCTAAAGCGTTGCCATACCCTCACCTGGACCCTAAACCGTCCCCGTCCCCTAACCCTAACCCTAGCCCGAACCCTAACCCTAACCCTGCCCCGAAGCCTGACCCTCACCCGTCCCCTAATCCTAACCCGTACGCTAACACCCACCCACGCCCTCACACGCACGCTCCCCCTAAAGCGTTGCCGTACCCTCACCTGGACCCTAAACCGTCCCCGTTCCCTAACCCTAACCCTAGCCCGAACCCTAACCCTAACCCTTGCCCGAAGCCTGACCCTCACCCGTCCCCTAATCCTAACCCGTACGCTAACGCTAACCCGCGCCCTCACACGCACGCTCCCCGTAAAGCGTTGCCGTACCCTCACCTGGACCCTAAACCGTCCCTGTCCCCTAACCCTAACCCTAACCCTAACCCTTCCCCGAGCCTGACCCTCAACCGTCCCCTAATCCTAACCCGTACGCTAACACTAACCCGCGCCCTCACACGCACGCTTCCCCTAAAGCGTTTCCGTACACTCACCTGGACCCTAAACCATCCCCGTCCCCTAACCCTAACCCTAGCCCGAACCCTAACCCTAACCCTTCCCCGAAGCCTGACCCTCACCCGTCCCCTAATCCTAACCCGTACGCTAACACTAACCCGCGCCCTCACACGCACGCTCCCCCTAAAGCGTTGCCGTACCCTCACCTGGACCCTAAACCGTCCCCGTCCCCTAACCCTAACCCTAGCCCGAACCCTAAACATAACCCTTCCCCGAAGCCTGACCCTCACCCGTCCCCTAATCCTAACCCGTACGCTAACACTAACCCGCGCCCTCACACGCACGCTCCCCCTAAAGCGTTGCCGTAGCCTCACCTGGACCCTAAACCGTCCCCGTCCCCTAACCCTAACCCTAACCCTAACACTTCCCCGAAGCCTGACCCTCACCCGTCCCCTAATCCTAACCCGTACGCTAACACTAACCCGCGCCCTCACACGCACGCTCCCCCTAAAGCGTTGCCGTACCCTCACCTGGACCCTAAACCGTCCCCGTCCCCTAACCCTAACCCTAGCCCGACGCCTAACATTAACACTTCCCCGAAGCCTGACCCTCACCCGTGCCCTAATCCTAACCCGTACGCTAACACTAACCCGCGCCCTCACATGCACGCTCCCCCTAAAGCGTTGCCGTACCCTCACCTGGACCCTAAACCGTCCCCTTCCCCTAACCCTAACCCTAGCCCGAAGCCTAACCCTAACCATTCCCCGAAGCCTGACCCTCACCCGTCCCCTAATCCTAAACCGTACGCTAACACTAACCCGCGCCCTCACACGCACGCTCCCCCTAAAGCGTTGCCGTACCCTCACCTGGACCCTAAACCGTCCCCGTCCCCTAACCCTAACCCTAGCCCGAACACTAAACCTAACCCTTCCCCGAAGCCTGACCCTCACCCGTCCCCTAATCCTAACCCGTACGCTAACACTAACCCGCGCACTCACACGCACGCTCCCCCTAAAGCGTTGCCGTACCCTCACCTGGACCCTAAACCGTCCCCGTCCCCTAACCCTAACCCTAGCCCGAACCCTAACCCTAACCCTTCCCCGAAGCCTGACCCTCACCCGTGCCCTAATCCTAACCCGTACGCTAACACTAACCCGCGCCCTCACATGCACGCTCCCCCTAAAGCGTTGCCGTACCCTCACCTGGACCCTAAACCGTCCCCGTCCCCTAACCCTAACCCTAGCCCGAAGCCTAACCCTAACCCTTCCCCGAAGCCTGGCCCTCACCCGTCCCCTAATCCTACCCCGTACGCTAACACTAATCCGCGCCCTCACACGCACGCTCCCCCTAAAGCATTGCCGTACCCTCACCTGGACCCTAAACCGTCCCCGTCCCCTAACCCTAACCCTAGCCCGACGCCTAACATTAACACTTCCCCGAAGCCTGACACTCACCCGTCCCCTAATCCTAACCCGTACGCTAACACTAACCCGCGCCCTCACACGCACGCTCCCCCTAAAGCGTTGCCGTACCCTCACCTGGACCCTAAACCGTCCCCGTCCCCTAACCCTAACCCTAGCCCGAACCCTAACCCTAACCCTTCCCCGAAACCTGACCCTCACCCGTCCCCTAATCCTAACCCGTACGCTAACACTAACCCGCGCCCTCACACGCACGCTCCCCCTAAAGCGTTGCCGTACCCTCACCTGGACCCTAAACCGTCCCCGTCCCCTAACCCTAACCCTAGCCCGAACCCTAAACCTAACCCTTCCCCGAAGCCTGACCCTCACCCGTCCCCTAATCCTAACCCGTACGCTAACACTAACCCGCGCACTCACACGCACGCTCCCCCTAAAGCGTTGCCGTACCCTCACCTGGACCCTAAACCGTCCCCGTCCCCTAACCCTAACCCTAGCCCGAACCCTAACCCTAACCCTTCCCCGAAGCCTGACCCTCACCCGTCCCCTAAACCTAACCCGTACGCTAACACTAACCCGCGCCCTCACACGCACGCTCCCCCTAAAGCGTTGCCGTACCCTCACCTTGACCCTAAACCGTCCCCGTCCCCTAACCCTAACCCTAGCCCGAAGCCTAACCCTAACCCTTCCCCGAAGCCTGACCCTCACCCGTCCCCTAATCCTAACCCTTACGCTAACACTAACCCGGGCCCTCACACGCACGCTCCCCCTAAAGCGTTGCCGTACCCTCACCTGGACCCTAAACCGTCCCCGTCCCCTAACCCTAACCCTAGCCCGACGCCTAACCCTAACCCTTCCCCGAAGCCTGACCCTCACCCGTCCCCTAATCCTAACCCGTACGCTAACACTAACCCGCGCCCTCACACGCACGCTCCCCATAAAGCGTTGCCGTACCCTCACCTGGACCCTAAACCGTCCCCGTCCCCTAACCCTAACCCTAGCCGGAACCCTAACCCTAACCCTTCCCCGAAGCCTGACCCTCACCCGTCCCCTAAACCTAACCCGTACGCTAACACTAACCCGCGCCCTCACATGCACGCTCCCCCTAAAGCGTTGCCGTACCCTCACCTAGACCCTAAACCGTCCCCGTCCCCTAACCCTAACCCTAGCCCGAAGCCTAACCCTAACCCTTCCCCGAATCCTGACCCTCACCCGTCCCCTAATCCTAACCCGTACGCTAACACTAAAAAGTTCTCTCACACGCACGCTCCCCCTAAAAGTTGCCGTACCCTCACCTGGGCGCTAAACCGTCCCCGTCCCCTAACCCTAACCCTAGCCCGAACCCTAACCCTAACCCTTCCCCGAAGCCTGACCCTCACACGTCCCCTAATCCTAACCCGTACGCTAACACTAACCCGCGCCCTCACACGCACGCTCCCCCTAAAGCGTTGCCGTACCCTCACCTGGACCCTAAACCGTCCCCGTCCCCTAACCCTAACCCTAGCCCAAAGCCTAACCCTAACCTTTCCCCGAAACCTGACCCTCACCCGTCCCCTAATCCTAACCCGTACGCTAACACTAACCCGCACCCTCACACGCACGCTCCCCCTAAAGCGTTGCCGTACCCTCACCTGGACCCTAAACCGTCCCCGTCCCCTAACCCTAACCCTAGCCCGACGCCTAACATTAACACTTCCCCGAAGCCTGACCCTCACCCGTCCCCTAATCCTAACCCGTACGCTAACACTAACCCGCGCCCTCACACGCACGCTCCCCCTAAAGCGTTGCCGTACCCTCACCTGGACCCTAAACCGTCCCCGTCCCCTAACCCTAACCCTAGCCCGAAGCCTAACCCTAACCTTTCCCCGAAACCTGACCCTCACCCGTCCCCTAATCCTAACCCGTACGCTAACACTAACCCGCGCCCTCACACGCACGCTCCCCCTAAAGCGTTGCCGTACCCTCACCTGGACCCTAAACCGTCCCCGTCCCCTAACCCTAACCCTAGCCCGAACCCTAAACCTAACCCTTCCCCGAAGCCTGACCCTCACCCGTCCCCTAATCCTAACCCGTACGCTAACACTAACCCGCGCACTCACACGCACGCTCCCCCTAAAGCGTTGCCGTACCCTCACCTGGACCCTAAACCGTCCCCGTCCCCTAACCCTAACCCTAGCCCGAACCCTAACCCTAACCCTTCCCCGAAGCCTGACCCTCACCCGTCCCCTAAACCTAACCCGTACGCTAACACTAACCCGCGCCCTCACACGCACGCTCCCCCTAAAGCGTTGCCGTACCCTCACCTTGACCCTAAACCGTCCCCGTCCCCTAACCCTAACCCTAGCCCGAAGCCTAACCCTAACCCTTCCCCGAAGCCTGACCCTCACCCGTCCCCTAATCCTAACCCTTACGCTAACACTAACCCGGGCCCTCACACGCACGCTCCCCCTAAAGCGTTGCCGTACCCTCACCTGGACCCTAAACCGTCCCCGTCCCCTAACCCTAACCCTAGCCCGACGCCTAACCCTAACCCTTCCCCGAAGCCTGACCCTCACCCGTCCCCTAATCCTAACCCGTACGCTAACACTAACCCGCGCCCTCACACGCACGCTCCCCATAAAGCGTTGCCGTACCCTCACCTGGACCCTAAACCGTCCCCGTCCCCTAACCCTAACCCTAGCCGGAACCCTAACCCTAACCCTTCCCCGAAGCCTGACCCTCACCCGTCCCCTAAACCTAACCCGTACGCTAACACTAACCCGCGCCCTCACATGCACGCTCCCCCTAAAGCGTTGCCGTACCCTCACCTAGACCCTAAACCGTCCCCGTCCCCTAACCCTAACCCTAGCCCGAAGCCTAACCCTAACCCTTCCCCGAATCCTGACCCTCACCCGTCCCCTAATCCTAACCCGTACGCTAACACTAAAAAGTTCTCTCACACGCACGCTCCCCCTAAAAGTTGCCGTACCCTCACCTGGGCGCTAAACCGTCCCCGTCCCCTAACCCTAACCCTAGCCCGAACCCTAACCCTAACCCTTCCCCGAAGCCTGACCCTCACACGTCCCCTAATCCTAACCCGTACGCTAACACTAACCCGCGCCCTCACACGCACGCTCCCCCTAAAGCGTTGCCGTACCCTCACCTGGACCCTAAACCGTCCCCGTCCCCTAACCCTAACCCTAGCCCGAAGCCTAACCCTAACCCTTCCCCGAAGCCTGACCCTCACCCGTCCCCTAATCCTAACCCTTACGCTAACACTAACCCGCGCCCTCACACGCACGCTCCCCCTAAAGCGTTGCCGTACCCTCACCTGGACCCTAAACCGTCCCCGTCCCCTAACCCTAACCCTAGCCCGACGCCTAACTCTAACCGTTCCCCGAAGCCTGACCCTCACCCGTCCCGTAATCCTAACCCGTACGCTAACACTAACCCGCGCCCTCACACGCACGCTCCCCATAAAGCGTTGCCATACCCTCACCTGGACCCTAAACCGTCCCCGTCCCCTAACCCTAACCCTAGCCCGAACCCTAACCCTAACCCTTCCCCGAAGCCTGACCCTCACCCGTCCCCTAAACCTAACCCGTACGCTAACACTAACCCGCGCCCTCACACGCACGCTCCCCCTAAAGCGTTGCCGTACCCTCACCTTGACCCTAAACCGTCCCCGTCCCCTAACCCTAACCCTAGCCCGAAGCCTAACCCTAACCCTTCCCCGAAGCCTGACCCTCACCCGTCCCCTAATCCTAACCCTTACGCTAACACTAACCCGGGCCCTCACACGCACGCTCCCCCTAAAGCGTTGCCGTACCCTCACCTGGACCCTAAACCGTCCCCGTCCCCTAACCCTAACCCTAGCCCGACGCCTAACCCTAACCCTTCCCCGAAGCCTGACCCTCACCCGTCCCCTAATCCTAACCCGTACGCTAACACTAAACCGCGCCCTCACACGCACGCTCCCCATAAAGCGTTGCCGTACCCTCACCTGGACCCTAAACCGTCCCCGTCCCCTAACCCTAACCCTAGCCGGAACCCTAACCCTAACCCTTCCCCAAAGCCTGACCCTCACCCGTCCCCTAAACCTAACCCGTACGCTAACACTAACCCGCGCCCTCACATGCACGCTCCCCCTAAAGCGTTGCCGTACCCTCACCTAGACCCTAAACCGTCCCCGTCCCCTAACCCTAACCCTAGCCCGAACACTAACCCTAACCCTTCCCCGAATCCTGACCCTCACCCGTCCCCTAATCCTAACCCGTACGCTAACACTAAAAAGTTCTCTCACACGCACGCTCCCCCTAAAAGTTGCCGTACCCTCACCTGGGCGCTAAACCGTCCCCGTCCCCTAACCGTAACCCTAGCCCGAACCCTAACCCTAACCCTTCCCCGAAGCCTGACCCTCACCCGTCCCCTAATCCTAACCCGTACGCTAACACTAACCCGCGCCCTCACACGCACGCTCCCCCTAAAGCGTTGCCGTACCCTCACCTGGACCCTAAACCGTCCCCGTCCCCTAACCCTAACCCTAGCCCGATCCCGAATCCTAACCCTTCCCCGAAGCCAGACCCTCACCCATGCCCTAATCCTAACCCGTACGCTAACACTAAAAAGTTCTCTCACACGCACGCTCCCCCTAAAAGTTGCCGTACCCTCACCTGGGCGCTAAACCGTCCCCGTCCCCTAACCCTAACCCTAGCCCGAACCCTAACCCTAACCCTTCCCCGAAGCCTGACCCTCACCCGTCCCCTAATCCTAACCCGTACGCTAACACTAACCCGCGCCCTCACACGCACGCTCCCCCTAAAGCGTTGCCGTACCCTCACCTGGACCCTAAACCGTCCCCGTCCCCTAACCCTAACCCTAGCCGGAACCCTAACCCTAACCCTTCCCCGAAGCCTGACCCTCACCCTTCCCCTAAACCTAACCCGTACGCTAACAATAAACAGCGCCCTCACACGTACGCTCCCCCTAAAGCGTTGCCATACCCTCACCTGGACCCTAAAGCTTCCCCGTCCCTTAACCCTAACCCTAGCCCGAACCCTAACCCATCCCCGAAGCCTGACACTCACCCGTGCCCTAATCCTAACCCGTACGCTAACACTAACCCGCGCCCTCACACGCACGCTCCCCCTAAAGCGTTGCCGTACCCTCACCTGGACCCTAAACCGTCCCCGTCCCCTAACCCTAACCCTAGCCCGACGCCTAACATTAACACTTCCCCGAAGCCTGACCCTCACCCGTGCCCTAATCCTAACCCGTACGCTAACACTAACCCGCGCCCTCACATGCACGCTCCCCCTAAAGCGTTGCCGTACCCTCACCTGGACCCTAAACCGTCCCCGTCCCCTAACCCTAACCCTAGCCCGAAGCCTAACCCTAACCCTTCCCCGAAGCCTGACCCTCACCCGTCCCCTAATCCTAACCCGTACCCTAACACTAACCCGCGCCCTCACACGCACGCTCCCCCTAAACCGTTGCCGTACACTCACCTGGACCCTAAACCGTCCCCGTCCCCTAACCCTAACCCTAGCCCGAACCCTAAACCTAACCCTTCCCCGAAGCCTGACCCTCACCCGTGCCCTAATCCTAACCCGTACGCTAACACTAACCCGCGCACTCACACGCACGCTCCCCCTAAAGCGTTGCCGTACCCTCACCTGGACCCTAAACCGTCCCCGTCCCCTAACTCTAACCTTAGCCCGAACCCTAACCCTAACCCTTCCCCGAAGCCTGACCCTCACCCGTGCCCTAATCCTAACCCGTACGCTAACACTAACCCGCGCCCTCACATGCACGCTCCCCCTAAAGCGTTGCCGTACCCTCACCTGGACCCTAAACCGTCCCCGTCCCCTAACCCTAACCCTAGCCCGAAGCCTAACCCTAACCCTTCCCCGAAGCCTGACCCTCACCCGTCCCCTAATCCTAACCCGTACGCTAACACTAACCCACGCCCTCACACGCACGCTCCCCCTAAAGCGTTGCCGTACCCTCACCTGGACCCTAAACCGTCCCCGTCCCCTAACCCTAACCCTAGCCCGAACCCTAACCCTAACCCTTCCCCGAAGCCTGACACTCACCCGTCCCCTAATCCTAACCCGTACGCTAACACTAACCCGCGCCCTCACACGCACGCTCCCCCTAAAGCGTTGCCGTACCCTCACCTGGACCCTAAACCGTCCCCGTCCCCTAACCCTAACCCTAGCCCGAACCCTTACCCTAACCCTTCCCCGAAGCCTGACCCTCACCCGTCCCCTAATCCTAACCCTTACGCTAACACTAACCCGCGCCCTCACACGCACGCTCCCCCTAAAGCGTTGCCGTACCCTCACCTGGACCCTAAACCGTCCCCGTCCCCTAACCCTAACCCTAGCCCGACGCCTAAACCTAACCCTTCCCCGAAGCCTGACCCTCACCCGTCCCCTAATCCTAACCCGTACGCTAACACTAACCCGCGCCGTCACACGCACGCTCCCCCTAAAGCGTTGCCGTACCCTCACCTGGACCCTAAACCGTCCCCGTCCCCTAACCCTAACCCTAGCCCGAAGCCTAACCCTAACCCTTCTCCGAAGCCTGACCCTCACCCGTCCCCTAATCCTAACCCGTACGCTAACACTAACCCGCGCCCTCACACGCACGCTCCCCCTAAAGCGTTGCCGTACCCTCACCTGGACCCTAAACCGTCCCCGTCCCCTAACCCTAACCCTAGCCCGACGCCTAACATTAACACTTCCCCGAAGCCTGACCCTCACCCGTCCCCTAATCCTAACCCGTACGCTAAAACTAACCCGCGCCCTCACACGCACGCTCCCCCTAAAGCGTTGCCGTACCCTCACCTGGACCCTAAACCGTCCCCGTCCCCTAACCCTATCCCTAGCCCGAAGCCTAACCCTAACCCTTCCCCGAAGCCTGACCCTCACCCGTCCCCTAATCCTAACCCGTACGCTAACACTAACCCGCGCCCTCACACGCACGCTCCCCCTAAAGCGTTGCCGTACCCTCACCTGGACCCTAAACCGTCCCCGTCCCCTAACCCTAACCCTAGCCCGACGCCTAACTCTAACCCTTCCCCGAAGCCTGACCCTCACCCGTCCCCTAATCCTAACCCGTACGCTAACACTAACCCGCGCCCTCACACGCACGCTCCCCATAAAGCGTTGCCATACCCTCACCTGGACCCTAAACCGTCCCCGTCCCCTAACCCTAACCCTAGCCCGAACCCTAACCCTAACCCTTCCCCGAAGCCTGACCCTCACCCGTCCCCTAAACCTAACCCGTACGCTAACACTAACCCGCGCCCTCACACGCACGCTCCCCCTAAAGCGTTGCCGTACCCTCACCTGGACCCTAAACCATCCCCGTCCCCTAACCCTAACCCTAGCCCGAAGCCTTACCCTAACCCTTCCCCGAAGCCTGACCCTCACCCGTCCCCTAATCCTAACCCTTACGCTAACACTAACCCGCGCCCTCACACGCACGCTCCCCCTAAAGCGTTGCCGTACCCTCACCTGGACCCTAAACCGTCCCCGTCCCCTAACCCTAACCCTAGCCCGACGCCTAAGCCTAACTCTTCCCCGAAGCCTGACCCTCACCCGTCCCCTAATCCTAACCCGTACGCTAACACTAACCCGCGCCCTCACACGCACGCACCCCATAAAGCGTTGCCGTACCTTCACCTGGACCCTAAACCGTCCCCGTCCCCTAACCCTAACCCTAGCCCGAACCCTAACCCTAACCCTTCCCCGAAGCCTGACCCTCACCCGTCCCCTAAACCTAACCCGTACGCTAACACTAACCCGCGCCCTCACATGCACGCTCCCCCTAAAGCGTTGCCGTACCCTCACCTAGACCCTAAACCGTCCCCGTCCCCTAACCCTAACCCTAGCCCGAAGCCTAACCCTAACCCTTCCCCGAATCCTGACCCTCACCCGTCCCCTAATCCTAACCCGTACGCTAACACTAACCCGCGCCCTCACACGCACGCTCCCCCTAAAGCGTTGCCGTACCCTCACCTGGACCCTAAACCGTCCCCGTCCCCTAACCCTAACCCTAGCCCGAACCCTAACCCTAACCCTTCCCCGAAGCCTGACCCTCACCCGTCCCCTAATCGAAACCCGTGCGCTAACACTAACCCGCGCACTCACACGCACGCTCCCCCTAAAGCGTTGCCGTACCCTCACCTGGACCCTAAACCGTCCCCGTCCCCTAACCCTAACCCTAGCCCGAACACTAACCCTAAACCTTCCCCGAAGCCTGACCCTCACCCTTCCCCTAAACCTAACCCGTACGCTAACACTAACCCGCGCCCTCACACGTACGCTCCCCCTAAAGCGTTGCCATACCCTCACCTGGACCCTAAAGCTTCCCCGTCTCTTAACCCTAACCCTAGCCCGAACCCTAACCCTAACCCTTCCCCGAAGCCTGACCCTCACCCGTGCCCTAACCTAAACCGTACGCTAACACTAACCCGCGCCCTCACACGCACGCTCCCCCTAAAGCGTTGCCGTACCCTCACCTGGACCCTAAACCGTCCCCGTCCCCTAACCCTAACCCTAGCCCGAACCCTAACCCTAACCCTTCCCCGAAGCCTGACCCTCACCCGTCCCCTAATCCTAACCCGTACGCTAACACTAACCCGAGCCCTCACACGCACGCTCCCCCTAAAGCGTTGCCGTACCCTCACCTGGACCCTAAACCGTCCCCGTCCCCTAACCCTAACCCTAGCCCGAAGCCTAACCCTAACCCTTCCCCGAAGCCTGACACTCACCCGTCCCCTAATCCTAACCCGTATGCTAACACTAACCCGCGCCCTCACACGCATGCTCCCCCTAAAGCGTTGCCGTACCCTCACCTGGACCCTAAACCGTCCCCGTCCCCTAACCTTAACCCTAGCCCGAACCCTAACCCTAACCCTTCCCCGAAGCCTGACCCTCACCCGTCCCCTAATCCTACCCCGTACGCTAACACTAACCCGAGCCCTCACACGCACGCTCCCCCTAAAGCGTTGCCGTACCCTCACCTGGACCCTAAACCGTCCCCGTCCCCTAACCCTAACCCTAGCCCGAAGCCTAACCCTAACCCTTCCCCGAAGCCTGACACTCACCCGTCCCCTAATCCTAACCCGTATGCTAACACTAACCCGCGCCCTCACACGCATGCTCCCCCTAAAGCGTTACCGTACCCTCACCTGGACCCTAAACCGTCCCCGTCCCCTAACCCTAACCCTAGCCCGAACCCTAACCCTAACCCTTCCCCGAAGCCTGACCCTCACCCGTCCCCTAATCCTACCCCGTACGCTAACACTAACCCGCGCCCTCACACGCACGCTCCCCCTAAAGCGTTGCCGTACCCTCACCTGGACCCTAAACCGTCCCCATCCCCTAACCCTAACCCTAGCCCGAAGCCTAACCCTAACCCTTCCCCGAAGCCTGACCCTCACCCGTCCCCTAATCCTAACCCGTACGCTAACACTAACCCGCGCCCTCACACGCACGCTCCCCCTAAAGCGTTGCCGTACCCTCACCTGGACCCTAAACCGTCCCCGTCCTCTAACCCTAACCCTAACCCTAACCCTTCCCCGAAGCCTGACCCTCACCCGTCCCCTAATCCTAACCCGTACGCTAACACTAACCAACGCCCTCACACGCACGCTCCCCCTAAAGCGTTGCCATACCCTCACCTGGACCCTAAACCGTCCCAGTCCCCTAACCCTAAGCCTAGCCCGAACCCTAACCCTAACCCTTCCCCGAACCCTGACCCTCACCCGTCCCCTAATCCTAACCCGTACGCTAACACTAACCCGCGCCCTCACACGCACGCTCCCCCTAAAGCGTTGCCGTACCCTCACCTGGACCCTAAACCGTCCCCGTCCCCTAACCCTAACCCTAGCCCGAACCCTAACCCTAACCCTTCCCCGAAGCCTGACCCTCACCCGTCCCCTAAACCTAACCCGTACGCTAACACTAACCCGCGCCCTCACACGCACACTCCCCCTAAAGCGTTGCCGTACCCTCACCTGGACCCTAAACCGTCCCCGTCCCCTAGCCCTAACCCTAGCCCGAACCCTAACCCTAACCCTTCCCAGAAGCCTGACCCTCACCCGTCCCCTAATCCTAACCCGTACGCTAACACTAACCCGCGGCCTCACACGCACGCTCCCCCTAAAGCGTTGCCGTACCCTCACCTGGACCCTAAACCGTCCCCGTCCCCTAACCCTAACCCTAGCCCGAACCCTAACCCTAACCCTTCCCCGAAGCCTGACCCTCACCCGTCCCCTAATCCTAACCCGTACGCTAACACTAACCCGTGCCCTCACACGCACGCTCCCCCTAAAGCGTTGCCGTACCCTCACCTGGACCCTAAACCGTCCCCGTCCCCTAACCCTAACCCTAGCCCGAACCCTAACCCTAACCCTTCCCCGAAGCCTGACCCTCACCCGTCCCCTAATCCTAACCCGTACGCTAACACCCACCCACGCCCTCAAACGCACGCTCCCCCTAAAGCGTTGCCGTACCCTCACCTGGACCCTAAATCGTCCCCGTCCCCTAACCCTAACCCTAGCCCGAACCCTAACCCTAACCTTTCCCCGAAGCCTGACCCTCACCCGTCCCCTAATCCTAACCCGTACGCTAACACTAACCCGCGCCCTCACACGCACGCTCCCCCTAAAGCGTTGCCGTACCCTCACCTGGACCCTAAACCGTCCCCGTCCCCTAACCCTAACCCTAGCCCGAACCCTAACCCTAACCCTTCCCCGAAGCCTCACCCTCACCCGTCCCCTAATCCTACCCCGTACGCTAACACTAACCCGCACCCTCACACGCACGCTCCCCCTAAAGCGTTGCTGTACCCTCACCTGGAACCTAAACCGTCCCCGTCCCCTAACCCTAACCCTAGCCCGAACCCTAACCCTAACCCTTCCCCGAAGCCTGACCCTCACCCGTCCCCTAATCCTAACCCGTACGCTAACACTAACCCGCGCCCTCACACGCACGCTCCCCCTAAAGCGTTGCCGTACCCTCACCTGGACCCTAAACCGTCCCCGTCCCCTAACCCTAACCCTAGCCCGAACCCTAACCCTAACCCTTCCCCGAAGCCTGACCCTCACCCGTCCCCTAATCCTAACCTGTACGCTAACACTAACCCACGCCCTCACACGCACGCTCCCCCTAAAGCGTTGCCGTACCCTCACCTGGACCCTAAACCGTCCCCGTCCCCTAACCCTAACCCTAGCCCGAACCCTAACCCTAACCCTTCCCCGAAGCCTGACCCTCACCCGTCCCCTAATCCTAACCCGTACGCTAACACTAACCCGCGCCCTCACACGTACGCTCCCCCTAAACCGTTGCCGTACCCTCACCTGGACCCTAAACCGTCCCCGTCCCCTAACCCTAACCCTAGCCCGACGCCTAACCCTACCCCTTCCCCGAAGCCTGACCCTCACCCGTCCCCTAATCCTAACCCGTACTCTAACACTAACCCACGCCCTCACACGCACGCTCCCCCTAAAGCGTTGCCGTACCCTCACCTGGAACCTAAACCGTCCCCGTCCCCTAAACCTAACCCTAGCCCGAACCCTAACCCTAACCCTTCCCCGAAGCCTGACCCTCACCCGTCCCCTAATCCTAACCCGTATGCTAACACTAACCCGCGCCCTCACACGCACGCTCCCCCTAAAGCGTTGCCGTACCCTCACCTGGACCCTAAACCGTCCCCGTCCCCTAACCCTAACCCTAGCCCGAACCCTAACCCTAACCCTTCCCCGAAGCCTGACCCTCACCCGTCCCCTAATCCTAACCCGTACACTAACACTAACCCACGCCCTCACACGCACGCTCCCCCTAAAGCGTTGCCGTACGCTCACCTGGACCCTAAACCGTCCCCGTCCCCTAACCCTAACCCTAGCCCGAACCCTAACCCTAACCCTTCCCCGAAGCCTGACCCTCACCCGTCCCCTAATCCTAACCCGTACGCTAACACTAACCCGCGCCCTCACACGCACGCTCCCCCTAAAGCATTGCCGTACCCTCACCTGGACCCTAAACCGTCCCCGTCCCCTAACCCTAACCCTAGCCCGAACCCTAACCCTAACCCTTCCCCGAAGCCTGACACTCACCCGTCCCCTAATCCTAACCCGTACGCTAACACTAACCCGCGCCCTCACACGCACGCTCCCCCTAAAGCGTTGCCGTACCCTCACCTGGACCCTAAACCGTCCCCGTCCCCTAACCCTTACCCTAGCCCAAAACCTAACCCTAACCCTTCCCCGAAGCCTGACCCTCACCCATCCCCTAATCCTAACCCGTACGCTAACACTAACCCGCGCCCTCACACGCACGCTCCCCCTAAAGCGTTGCCGTACCCTCACCTGGACCCTAAACCGTCCCCGTCCCCTAACCCTAACCCTAACCCTAACCCTAACCCTAACCCTAACCCTAACCCTCACCTGGATCCTAAACCGTCCCCGTCCCCTAACCCTAAACCTAACCCTAACACTTCCCTGAAGCATGACCCTCACACGACCCCTAATCCTAACCCGTACGCTAACACTAACCTGCGCCCTCACACGCACGCTCCCCCTAACGCGTTGCTGTACCCTCACCTGGACCCTAAACCGTCCCCGTCCCCTAAACCTAACCCTAGCCCGAACCCTAACCCTAACACTTCCCCGAAGCCAGACCCTCACCCGTCCGCTAATCCTAACACGTACGCTAACACTAACCCACGCCTTCACACGCACGCTCCCCCTAAAGCGTTGCCGTACCCTCACCAGGACCCTAAACCGTCCCCGTCCCCTAACCCTAACCCTAGCCCGAACCCTAACCCTAACCCTTCCCCGAAGCCTGACCCTCACCCGTCCCCTAATCCTAACCCGAACGCTAACACCAACCCGCGCCCTCACACGCACGCTCCCCCTAAAGCGTTGCCGTACCCTCACCTGGACCCTAAACCGTCCCCGTCCCCGTCCCCTAACCCTAGCCCGAACCCTAACCCTAACCCTTCCCAGAAGCCTGACCCTCACCCGTCCCCTAATCCTAACCCGTACGCTAACACTAACCCGCGCCCTCACACGCACGCTCCCCCTAAAGCGTTGCCGTACCCTCACCTGGACCCTAAACCGTCCCCGTCCCCTAACCCTAACCCTAGCCCGACGCCTAACCCTACCCCTTCCCCGAAGCCTGACCCTCACCCGTCCCCTAAACCTAACCCGTACGCTAACACTAACCCGCGCCCTCACACGCACGCTCCCCCTAAAGCGTTGCCGTACCCTCACCTGGACCCTAAACCGTCCCCGTCCCCTAACCCTAACCCTAGCCCGAACCCTAACCCTAACCCTTTCCCGAAGCCTGACACTCACCCGTCCCCTAATCCTAAACCGTATGCTAACACTACCCCGCGCCCTCACACGCACGCTCCCCCTAAAGCGTTGCCGTACCCTCACCTGGACCCTAAACCGTCCCCGTCCCCTAACCCTAACCCTAGCCCGAACCCTAACCCTAACCCTTCCCCGAAGCCTGACCCTCACCCGTCCCCTAATCCTAACCCGTATGCTAACACTAACCCGCGCCCTCACACGCACACTCCCCCTAAAGCGTTGCCGTACCCTCACCTGCACCCTAAACCGTCCCCGTCCCCTAACCCTAACCCTAGCCCGAACCCTAACCCTAACCCTTCCCCGAAGCCTGACCCTCACCCGTCCCCTAATCCTAACCCGTACGCTAACACTAACCCGCGCCCTCACACGCACTCTCCCCCTAAAGCGTTGCCGTACCCTCACCTGGACCCTAAACCGTCCCCGTCCCCTAACCCTAACCCTAGCCCGAACCCTAACCCTAACCCTTCCCCGAAGCCTGACCCTCACCCGTCCCCTAATCCTAACCCGTACGCTAACACTAACCCGCGCCCTCACACGCACGCTCCCCCTAAAGCGTTGCCGTACCCTCACCTGGACCCTAAACCGTCCCCTTCCTCTAACCCTAACCCTAGCCCGAACCCTAACCCTAACCCTTCCCCGAAGCCTGACCCTCACCCGTCCCCTAATCCTAACCCGTACGCTAACACTAACCCGCGCCCTCACACGCACGCTCCCCCTAAAGCGTTGCCGTACCCTCACCTGGACCCTAAACCGTCCCCGTCCCCTAACCCTAACCCTAACCCTAACACTTCCCCGAAGCCTGACCCTCACCCGTCCCCTGATCCTAACCCGTACGCTAACACTTCCCCGCGCCCTAACACGCACGCTCCCCCTAAAGCGTTGCCGTACCCTCACCTGGACCCTAAACCGTCCCCGTCCCCTAACCCTAACCCTAGCCCGAACCCTAACCCTAACCCTTCCCCGAAGACTGACCCTCACCCGTCCCCTGATCCTAACCCGTACGCTAACACTAACCCGCGCCCTCACACGCACGCTCCCCCTAAAGCGTTGCCGTACCCTCACCTGGACCCTAAACCGTCCCCGTCCCCTAACCCTAACCCTAGCCCGAACCCTAACCCTAACACTTCCCCGAAGCCTGACCCTCACCCGTCCCCTAATCCTAACCCGTACGCTAACACTAACCTGTGCAATGACACGCACGCTCCCCCTAAAGCGTTGCCGTACCCTCACCTGGACCCTAAACCGTCCCCGTCCCCTAACCCTAACCCTAGCCCGAACCCTAACCCTAACCCTTCCCCGAAGCCTGACCCTCACCCGTCCCCTAATCCTACCCCGTACGCTAACACTAACCCGCGCCCTCACACGCACGCTCCCCCTAAAGCGTTGCCGTACCCTCACCTGGACCCTAAACCGTCCCCGTCCCCTAACCCTAACCCTAGCCCGAACCCTAACCCTAACACTTCCCCGAAGCCTGACCCTCACCCGTCCCCTAATCCTAACCCATACGCTAACACTAACCCGCGCCCTCACACGCACGCTCCCCCTAAAGCGTTGCCGTACCCTCACCTGGACCCTAAACCGTCCCCGTCCCCTAACCCTAACCCTAACCCTAACACTTCCCCGAAGCCTGACCCTCACCCGTCCCGTAATCCTAACCCGTACGCTAACACTAACCCGCGCCCTCACACGCACGCTCCCCCTAAAGCGTTGCCGTACCCTCACCTGGACCCTAAACCGTCCCCGTCCCCTAACCCTAACCCTAGCCCGAACCCTAACCCTAACCCTTCCCCGAAGCCTGACACTCACCCGTCCCCTAATCCTAACCCGTACGCTAACACTAACCCACGCCCTCACACGCACGCTCCCCCTAAAGCGTTGCCATACCCTCACCTGGACCCTAAACCATCCCAGTCCCCTAACCCTAACCCTAGCCCGAACCCTAACCCTAACCCTTCCCCGAAGCCTGACCCTCACCCGTCCCCTAATCCTAACCCGTACGCTAACACTAACCCGCGCCCTCACACGCACGCTCCCCCTAAAGCGTTGCCGTACCCTCACCTGGACCCTAAACCGTCCCCGTCCCCTAACCCTAACCCTAGCCCGAACCCTAACCCTAACCCTTCCCCGAAGCTTGACACTCACCCGTCCCCTAATCCTAACCCGTACGCTAACACTAACTCGCGCCCTCACACGCACGCTCCCCCTAAAGCATTGCCGTACCCTCACCTGGACCCTAAACCGTCCCCGTCCCCTAACCCTAACCCTAGCCCGAACCCTAACCCTAACCCTTCCCCGAAGCCTGACCCTCACCCGTCCCCTAATCCTAACCCGTACGCTAACACTAACCTGCGCCCTCACACGCACGCTCCCCCTAAAGCGTTGCCGTACCCTCACCTGGACCCTAAACCGTCCCCGTCCCCTAACCCTAAGCCTAGCCCGAACCCTAACCCTAACCCTTCCCCGAAGCCTGACCCTCACCCGTCCCCTAATCCTACCCCGTACGCTAACACTAACCCGCGCCCTCACACGCACGCTCCCCCTAAAGCGTTGCCGTACCCTCACCTGGACCCTAAACCGTCCCCGTCCCCTAACCCTAACCCTAGCCCGAAGCCTAACCCTAACCGTTCCCCGAAGCCTGACCCTCACCCGTCCCCTAATCCTAACACGTACGCTAACACTAACCCGCGCCCTCACACGCACGCTCCCCCTAAAGCGTTGCCGTACCCTCACCTGGACCCTAAACCGTCCCCGTCCCCTAACCCTAACCCTAACCCAAACCCTAACCCTAACCCTTCCCCGAAGCCTGACCCTCACCCGTGCCCTAACCTAAATCGTACGCTAACACTAACCCGCGCCCTCACACGCACGCTCCCCCTAAAGCGTTGCCATACCCTCACCTGGACCCTAAACCGTCCCCGTCTCCTAACCCTAACCCTAGACCGAACCCTAACCCTAACCCTTCCCCAAAGCCTGACCCTCACCCGTCCCCTAATCCTAACCCGTACGCTAACACTAACCTGTGCCCTCACACGCACGCTCCCCCTAAAGCGTTGCCGTACCCTCACCTGGACCCTAAACCGTCCCCGTCCCCTAACCCTAACCCTAGCCCGAACCCTAACCCTAACCCTTCCCCGAAGCCTGACCCTCACCCGTCCCCTAATCCTACCCCGTACGCTAACACTAACCCGCGCCCTCACACGCACGCTCCCCCTAAAGCGTTGCCGTACCCTCACCTGGCCCTAAACCATCCCCGTCCCCTAACCCTAACCCTAGCCCGAACCCTAACCCTAACACTTCCCCGAAGCCTGACCCTCACCCGTCCCCTAAACCTAACCCGTACGCTAACACTAACCCGCGCCCTCACACGCACACTCCCCCTAAAGCGTTGCCGTACCCTCACCTGGACCCTAAACCGTCCCCGTCCCCTAACCCTAACCCTAACCCTAACACTTCCCCGAAGCCTGACCCTCACCCGTCCCGTAATCCTAACCCGAACGCTAACACTAACCCGCGCCCTCACACACACGCTCCCCCTAAAGCGTTGCCGTAGCCTGACCTGGACCCTAAACCGTCCCAGTCCCCTAACCCTAACCCTAGCCCGAACCCTAACCCTAACCCTTCCCCGAAGCCTGACCCTCACCCGTCCCCTAATCCTAACCCGTACGCTAACACTAACCCGCGCCTTCACACGCACGCTCCCCCTAAAGCGTTGCCGTACCCTCACCTGGACCCTAAACCGTCCCCGTCCCCTAACCCTAACCCTAGCCCGAACCCTAACCCTAACCCTTCCCCGAAGCTTGACACTCACCCGTCCCCTAATCCTAACCCGTACGCTAACACTAACCCGCGCCCTCACACACACGCTCCCCCTAAAGCGTTGCCGTACCCTCATCTGGACCCTAAACCGTCCCCGTCCCCTAACCCTAACCCTAGCCCGAACCCTAACCCTAACCCTTCCCCGAAGCCTGACCCTCACCCGTCCCCTGATCCTAACCCGTACGCTAACACTAACCCGCGCCCTCACACGCACGCTCCCCCTAGAGCGTTCCCGTACCCTCACCTGGACCCTAAACCGTCCCCGTCCCCTAACCCTAACCCTAGCCCGAACCCTAACCCTAACCCTTCCCCGAAGCCTGACCCTCACCCGTGCCCTAACCTAAACCGTACGCTAACACTAACCCGCGCCTTCACACGCACATTCCCCCTAAAGCGTTGCCGTACCCTCACCTGGACCCTAAACCGTCCCCGTCCCCTAACCCTAACCCTAGCCCGAACCCTAACCCTAACCCTTCCCCGAAGCCTGACCCTCACCCGTCCCCTAATCCTAACACGTACGCTAACACTAACCCGCGCCCTCACACGCACGCTCCCCCTAAAGCGTTGCCATACCCTCACCTGGACCCTAAACCGTCCCCGTCCCCTAACCCTAACCCTAGCCCGAACCCTAACCCTAACCCTTCCCCGAAGCTTGACACTCACCCGTCCCCTAATCCTAACCCGTACGCTAACACTAACCCGCGCCCTCACACGCACGCTCCCCCTAAAGCGTTGCCGTACCCTCACCTGGACCCTAAACCGTCCCCGTCCCCTAACCCTAACCCTAGCCCGAACCCTAACCCTAACCCTTCCCCGAAGCCTGACCCTCACCCGTCCCCTGATCCTAACCCATACGCTAACACTAACCCGCGCCCTCACACGCACGCTCCCCCTAGAGCATTCCCGTACCCTCACCTGGACCCTAAACCGTCCCCGTCCCCTAACCCTAACCCTAGACCGAACCCTAACCCTAACCCTTCCCCGAAGCCTGACCCTCACCCGTGCCCTAACCTAAACCGTACGCTAACACTAACCCGCGCCCTCACACGCACATTCCCCCTAAAGCGTTGCCGTACCCTCACCTGGACCCTAAACCGTCCCCGTCCCCTAACCCTAACCCTAGCCCGAACCCTAACCCTAACCCTTCCCTGAAGCCTGACACTCACCCGTCCCCTAATCCTAACCCGTACGCTAACACTAACCCGCGCCCTCACACGCACGCTCCCCCTAAAGCGTTGCCGTACCCTCACCTGGACCCTAAACCGTCCCCGTCCCCTAACCCTAACCCTAGCCCGAACCCTAACCCTAACCCTTCCCCGAAGCCTGACCCTCACCCGTCCCCTAATCCTAACCCGTACGCTAACACTAACCCGCGCCCTCACACGCACGCTCCCCCTAAAGCGTTGCCGTACCCTCACCTGGACCCTAAACCGTCCCCGTCCCCTAACCCTAACCCTAGCCCGAACCCTAACCCTAACCCTTCCCCGAAGCCTGACCCTCACCCGTCCCCTAATCCTAACCCGTACGCTAACACTAACCCGCGCCCTCACACGCACGCTCCCCCTAAAGCGTTGCCGTACCCTCACCTGGACCCTAAACCGTCCCCGTCCCCTAACCCTAACCCTAGCCCGAACCCTAACCCTAACCCTTCCCCGAAGCCTGACCCTCACCCGTCCCCTAATCCTAACCCGTACGCTAACACTAACCCGCGCCCTCACACGCACGCTCCCCCTAAAGCGTTGCCGTACCCTCACCTGGACCCTAAACCGTCCCCGTCCCCTAACCCTAACCCTAGCCCGAACCCTAACCCTAACCCTTCCCCGAAGCCTGACCCTCACCCGTCCCCTAATCCTAACCCGTACGCTAACACTAACCCACGCCCTCACACGCACGCTCCCCCTAAAGCGTTTCCGTACCCTCACCTGGAACCTAAACCGTCCCCGTCCCCTAACCCTAACCCTAGCCCGAACCCTAACCCTAACACTTCCCCGAAGCCTGACCCTCACCCGTGCCCTAATCTAAACCGTACGCTAACACTAACCCGCGCCGTCACACGCACGCTCCCCCTAAAGCGTTGCCATACCCTCACCTGGACCCTAAACCGTCCCCGTCCCCTAACCCTAACCCTAGCCCAATCCCTAACCCTAACTCTTCCCCGAAGCCTGACCCTCACCCGTCCCCTAATCCTAACCCGTACGCTAACACTAACCCGCGCCCTCACACGCACGCTCCCCGTAAAGCGTTGCCGTACCCTCACCTGGACCCTAAACCGTCCCCGTCCCCTAACCCTAACCCTAGCCCTAACCCTAACCCTAACCCTTCCCCGAAGCCTGACCCTCACCCGTCCCCTAATCCTACCCCGTACGCTAACACTAACCCGAGCCCTCACATGCACGATCCCCCTAAAGCGTTGCCGTACCCTCACCTGGACCCTAAACCGTCCCCGTCCCCTAACCCTAACCCTAGCCCGAACCCTAACCCTAACCCTTCCCCGAAGTCTCACCCTCACCCGTCCCCTAATCCTAACCCGTACGCTAACACTAACCCGCGCACTCACACGCACGCTCCCCCTAAAGCGTTGCCGTACCCTCACCTGGACCCTAAACCGTCCCCGTCCCCTAACCCTAACCCTAACCCTAACCCTTCCCCGAAGCCTGACCCTCACCCGTGCCCTAATCCTAACCCGTACGCTAACACTAACCCGCGCCCTCACACGCACGCTCCCCCTAAAGCGTTGCCGTACCCTCACCTGGACCCTAAACCGTCCCCGTCCCCTAACACTAACCCTAGCCCGAACCCTAACCCTAAACCTTCCCCGAAGCCTGACCCTCACCCATCCCCTAATCCTAACCCGTAGGCTAACACTAACCCGCGCCCTCACACGCACACTCCACCTAAAGCGTTGCCATACCCTCACCTGGACCCTAAACCGTCCCCGTCCCCTAACCCTAACCCTAGCCCGAACCCTAACCCTAACCCTTCCCCGAAGCCTGACCCTCACCCGTCCCCTAACCCTACCCCGTACGCTAACACTAACCCGCGCCCTCACACGCACGCTCCCCCTAAAGCGTTGCCGTACCCTCACCTGGACCCTAAACCGTCCCCATACCCTAACCCTAACCCTAGCCCGAACCCTAACCCTAACCCTTCCCCGAAGCCTGACCCTCACCCGTCCCCTAATCCTAACCCCTACGCTACACTAACCCGTGCCCTCACACGCACGCTCCCCCTAAAGCGTTGCCGTACCCTCACCTGGACCCTAAACCGTCCCCGTCCCCTAACCCTATCCTTAGCCCGAACCCTAAACCTAACCCTTCCCCGAAGCCTGACCCTCACCCGTCCCCTAATCCTAACCCGTACGCTAACACTAACCCGCGCCCTCACACGCACGCTCCCCCTAAAGCGTTGCCGTACCGTCACCTGGACTCTAAACCGTCCCCATCACCTAACCCTAACCCTAGCCCGAACCCTAACCCTAAACCTTCGCCGAAGCCTGACCCTCACCCGTCCCCTAATCCTAACCCGTACGCTAACACTAACCCGCGCTCTCACACGCACGCTCCCCCTAAAGCGTTGCCTTACCCTAACCTGGACCCTAAACCGTCCCCGTCCCCTAACCCTAACCCTAGCCCAAACCCTAACCCTAACCCTTCCCCGAAGCCTGACCCTCACCCGTGCCCTAATCCTAACCCGTACGCTAACACTAACCCGCGCCCTCACACGCACGCTCCCACTAAAGCGTTGCCGTACCCTCACCTGGACCCTAAACCGTCCCCGTCCCCTAACCCTAACCCTAGCCCGAAGCCTAACACTAACCCTTCCCCGAAGCCTGACCCTCACCCGTCCCCTAATCCTAACCCGTACGCTAACACTAACCCACGCCCTCACACGCACGCTCCCCCTAAAGCGTTGCCGTACCCTCACCTGGACCCTAAACCGTCCCCGTCCCCTAACCCTAACCCTAGCCCGAACCCTAACCCTAACCCTTCCCCGAATCCTGACCCTCAACCGTCCCCTAATCCTAACGCGTACGCTAACACTATCCTACGCCCTCACACGCACGCTCCCCCTAAAGCGTTGCCGTACCCTCACCTGGACCCTAAACCGTCCCCGTCCCCTAACCCTAACCCTAGCCCGAACCCTAACCCTAACCCTTCCCCGAAGCCTGACCCTCACCCGTCCCCTAATCCTAACCCGTACGATAAAACTAACCCGCGCCCTCACACGCACGCTCCCACTAAAGCGTTGCCGTACCCTCACCTGGACCCTAAACCGTCCCCGTCCCCTAACCCTAACCCTAGCCCGAACCCTAACCCTAACCCTTCACCGAAGCCTGACCCTCACCCGTCCCCTAATCCTAACCCGTACGCTAACACTAAACTGCGCCCTCACACGCACGCTCCCCCTAAAGCGTTGCCGTACCCTCACCTGGACCCTAAACCGTCCCCGTCCCCTAACCCTAACCCTAGCCCGAACCCTAACCCTAACCCTTCCCCGAAGCCTGACCCTCACCCGTCCCCTAATCCTAACCCGTACGCTAACACTAACCCGCGCCCTCACACGCACGCTCCCCCTAAAGCATTGCCGTACCCTCACCTGGACCCTAAACCGTCCCCGTCCCCTAACCCTAACCCTAGCCCGAAGCCTAACCCTAACCCTTCCCCGAAGCCTGACCCTCACCCGTCCCCTAATCCTAACCCGTACGCTAACACTAACCCGCGCCCTCACACGCACGCTCCCCCTAAAGCGTTGCCGTACCCTCATCTAGACCCTAAACCGTCCCCGTCCCCGTCCCCTAACCCTAACCCTAGCCCGAAGCCTAACCCTAACCCTTCCCCGAAGCCTGAGCCTCACCCGTCCCCTAATCCTAACCCGTACGCTAACACTAACCCGCGGCCTCACACGCACGCTTCCCCTAAAGCGTTGCCGTACCCTCACCTGGACCCTAAACCGTCCCCGTCCCCTAACCCTAACCCTAGCCCGAAGCCTAACCCTAACCCTTCCCCGAAGCCTGAGCCTCACCCGTCCCCTAATCCTAACCCGTACGCTAACACTAACCCGCGCCCTCACACTCACGCTCCCCCTAAAGCGTTGCCGTACCCTCACCTGGACCCTAAACCGTCCCCGTCCCCTAACCCTAACCCTAGCCCGAAGCCTAACCCTAACCCTTCCCCGAAGCCTGACCCTCACCCGTCCCCTAATCCTAACCCGTACGCTAACACCAACCCGCGCCCTCACACGCACGCTCCCCCTAAAGCGTTGCCGTACCCTCACCTGGACCCTAAACCGTCCCCATCACCTAACCCTAACCCTAGCCCGAACCCTAACCCTAACCCTTCCCCGAAGCCTGACCCTCACCCGTCCCCTAATCCTAACCCGTACGCTAACACTAACCTGCGCCCTCACACGCACGCTCCTCCTAAAGCGTTGCCATACACTCACCTGGACCCTAAACCGTCCCCGTCCCCTAACCCTAACCCTAGCCCGAAGCCTAACCCTAACCCTTCCCTGAAGCCTGACCCTCACCCGTCCCCTAATCCTAACCCGTATGCTAACACTAACCCACGCCCTCACACGCACGCTCCCCCTAAAGCGTTGCCGTACCCTCACCTGGACCCTAAACCGTCCCCGTCCCCTAACCCTAACCCTAGCCCGAACCCTAATCCTAACCCTTCCCCGAAGCCTGACCCTCACCCGTGCCCTAATCCTAACCCGTACGCTAACACTAACCCGCGCCCTCACACGTACGCTCCCCCTAAAGCGTTGCCGTACCCTCACCTGCACCCTAAGCCATCCCCGTCCCTTAACCCTAACCCTAGCCCGATCCCGAAAACCTAACCCTTCCCCGAAGCCTGACCCTCACCCGTGCCCTAATCCTAACCCGTACGCTAACACTAACCCGCGCCCTCACACGCACGCTCCCCCTAAAGCGTTGCCGTACCCTCACCTGGACCCTAAACCGTCCCCATCCCCTAACCCTAACCCTAGCCCGAACACTAACCCTAACCCTTCCCCGAAGCCTGACCCTCACCCGTCCCCTAATCCTAACCCGTACGCTAACACTAACCCGCGCCCTCACACGCACGCTCCCCCTAAAGCGTTGCCGTACCCTCACCTGGACCCTAAACCGTCCCCGTCTCCTAACCCTAACCCTAGCCCGAACCCTAACCCTAACCCTTCCCCGAAGCCTGACCCTCACCCGTCCCCTAATCCTAACCTGTACGCTAACACTAACCTGCGCCATCACATGCACGCTCCCCCTAAAGCGTTGCCGTACCCTCACCTGGACCCTAAACCGTCCCCGTCCCCTAACCCTAACCCTAGCCCGAAACCTAACCCTAACCCTTCCCCGAAGCCTGACCCTCACCCGTCCCCTAATCCTAACCCGTACGCTAACACTAACCCGCGCCCTCACACGCACGCTCCCCCTAAAGCGTTGCCGTACCCTCACCTGGACCCTAAACCGTCCCCGTCCCCTAACCCTAACCCTAGCCCGAACCCTAACCCTAAACCTTCCCCGAAGCCTGACCCTCACCCGTCCCCTAATCCTAACCCGTACGCTAACACTAACCCGCGCCCTCACACGCACGCTCCCCCTAAAGCGTTGCCGTACCCTCACCTGGACCCTAAACCGTCCCCGTCCCCTAACCCTAACCCTAGCCCGAACCCTAACCCTAACCCTTCCCCGAAGCCTGACCCTCACCCGTCCCCTAATCCTAACCCGTACGCTAACACTAACCCGCGCCCTCACACGCACGCTCCCACTAAAGCGTTGCCGTACCCTCACCTGGACCCTAAACCGTCCCCGTCCCCTAACCCTAACCCTAGCCCGAACCCTAACCCTAACCCTTCCCCGAAGCCTGACCCTCACCCGTCCCCTAATCCTAACCCGTACACTAACACTAACCCGCGCCCTCACACGCACGCTCCCCCTAAAGCGTTGCCGTACCCTCACCTGGAACCTAAACCGTCCCCGTCCCCTAACCCTAACCCTAGCCCGAACCCTAACCCTAACCCTTCCCCGAAGCCTGACCCTCACCCGTCCCCTAATCCTAACCCGTACACTAACACTAACCCGCGCCCTCACACGCACTCTCCCCCTAAAGCGTTGCCGTACCCTCACCTGGACCCTAAACCGTCCCCGTCCCCTAACCCTAACCCTAGCCCGAACCCTAACCCTAACCCTTCCCCGAAGCCTGACCCTCACCCGTCCCCTAATCCTAACCTGTACGCTAACACTAACCTGCGCCATCACACGCACGCTCCCCCTAAAGCGTTGCCGTACCCTCACCTGGACCCTAAACCGTCCCCGTCCCCTAACCCTAACCCTAGCCCGAAACCTAACCCTAACCCTTCCCCGAAGCCTGACCCTCACCCGTCCCCTAATCCTAACCCGTACGCTAACACTAACCCGCGCCCTCACACGCACGCTCCCCCTAAAGCGTTGCCGTACCCTCACCTGGACCCTAAACCGTCCCCGTCCCCTAACCCTAACCCTAGCCCGAACCCTAACCCTAAACCTTCCCCGAAGCCTGACCCTCACCCGTCCCCTAATCCTAACCCGTACGCTAACACTAACCCGCGCCCTCACACGCACGCTCCCCCTAAAGCGTTGCCGTACCCTCACCTGGACCCTAAACCGTCCCCGTCCCCTAACCCTAACCCTAGCCCGAACCCTAACCCTAACCCTTCCCCGAAGCCTGACCCTCACCCGTCCCCTAATCCTAACCCGTACGCTAACACTAACCCGCGCCCTCACACGCACGCTCCCACTAAAGCGTTGCCGTACCCTCACCTGGACCCTAAACCGACCCCGTCCCCTAACCCTAACCCTAGCCCGAACCCTAACCCTAACCCTTCCCCGAAGCCTGACCCTCACCCGTCCCCTAATCCTAACCCGTACACTAACACTAACCCGCGCCCTCACACGCACGCTCCCCCTAAAGCGTTGCCGTACCCTCACCTGGAACCTAAACCGTCCCCGTCCCCTAACCCTAACCCTAGCCCGAACCCTAACCCTAACCCTTCCCCGAAGCCTGACCCTCACCCGTGCCCTAATCCTAACCCGTACACTAACACTAACCCGCGCCCTCACACGCACTCTCCCCCTAAAGCGTTGCCGTACCCTCACCTGGACCCTAAACCGTCCCCGTCCCCTAACCCTAACCCTAGCCCGAACCCTAACCCTAACCCTTCCCCGAAACCTGACCCTCACCCGTCCCCTAATCCTACCCCGTACGCTAACACTAACCCGCGCCCTCACACGCACGCTCCCCCTAAAGCGTTGCCGTACCCTCACCTGAAACCTAAACAGTCCCCGTCCCCTAACCCTAACCCTAGCCCGAACCCTAACCCTAACCCTTCCCCGAAGCCTGACCCTCACCCGTCCCCTAATCCTAACCCGTACGCTAACACTAACCCGCGCCCTCACACGCACGCTCCCCCTAAAGCATTGCCGTACCCTCACCTGGACCCTAAACCGTCCCCGTCCCCTAACCCTAACCCTAGCCCGAACCCTAACCCTAACCCTTCCCCGAAGCCTGACCCTCACCCGTCCCCTAATCCTAACCCGTACGCTAACACTAACCCACGCCCTCACACGCATGCCCCCCTAAAGCGTTGCCGTACCCTCACCTGGACCCTAAACCGTCCCCGTCCCCTAACCCTAACCCTAGCCCGAACCCTAACCCTAACCCTTCCCCGAAGCCTGACCCTCACCCGTCCCCTAATCCTAACCCGTACGCTAACACTAACCCGCCCCCTCACACGCACGCTCCCCGTAAAGCGTTTCCGTACCCTCACCTGGACCCTAAACCGTCCCCGTCCCCTAACCCTAACCCTAGCCCGAACCCTAACCCTAACCCTTCCCCGAAGCCTCACCCTCACCCGTCCCCTAATCCTACCCCGTACGCTAACACTAACCCGCGCCCTCACACGCACGCTCCCCCTAAAGCATTGCCGTACACTCACCTGGACCCTAAACCGTCCCCGTCCCCTAACCCTAACCCTAGCCCGAACCCTAACCCTAACCCTTCCCCGAAGCCTGACCCTCACCCGTCCCCTAATCCTAACCCGTACGCTAACACTAACCCGCGCTCTCACACGCACGCTCCCCCTAAAGCGTTGCCGTACCCTCACCTGGACCCTAAACCGTCCCCGTCCTCTAACCCTAACACTAACCCTAACCCTTCCCCGAAGCCTGACCCTCACCCGTCCCCTAATCCTAACCCGTACGCTAACACTAACCCGCGCCCTCACACGCACGCTCCCCCTAAAGCGTTGCCGTACCCTCACCTGGACCCTAAACCGTCCCCGTCCCCTAACCCTAACCCTAGCCCGAACCCTAACCCTAACACTTCCCCGAAGCCTGACCCTCACCCGTCCCCTAATCCTAACCCGTAGGCTAACACTAACCCGCGCCCTCACACGCACACTCCCCCTAAAACGTTGCCGTACCCTCACCTGGACCCTAAACCGTCCCCGTCCCCTAACCCTAACCCTAGCCCGAACCCTAAACCTAACCCTTCCCCGAAGCCTGACCCTCACCCGTCCCCTAATCCTAACCCGTACGCTAACACTAACCCGCGCCCTCACACGCACGCTCCCCCTAAAGCGTTGCCGTACCCTCACCTGGACCCTAAACCGTCCCCGTCCTCTAACCCTAACACTAACCCTAACCCTTCCCCGAAGCCTGACCCTCACCCGTCCCCTAAACCTAACCCGTACGCTAACACTAACCCGCGCCCTCACACGCACGCTCCCCCTAAAGCGTTGCCGTACCCTCACCTGGACCCTAAACCGTCCCCGTCCCCTAACCCTAACCCTAGCCCGAACCCTAACCCTAACACTTCCCCGAAGCCTGACCCTCACCCGTCCCCTAATCCTAACCCGTACGCTAACACTAACCCGCGCCCTCACACGCACACTCCCCCTAAAACGTTGCCGTACCCTCACCTGGACCCTAAACCGTCCCCGTCCCCTAACCCTAACCCTAGCCCGAACCCTAACCCTAACCCTTCCCCGAAGCCTGACCCTCACCCGTCCCCTAATCCTACCCCGTACGCTAACACTAACCCGCGCCCTCACACGCACGCTCCCCCTAAAGCGTTGCCGTACCCTCACCTGGACCCTAAACCGTCCCCGTCCCCTAGCCCTAACCCTAGCCCGAACCCTAACCCTAACCCTTCCCCGAAGCCTGACCCTCACCCGTCCCCTAAACCTAACCCGTACGCTAACACTAACCCGCGCCCTCACACGCACGCTTCCCCTAAAGCGTTGCTGTACCCTCACCTAGACCCTAAACCGTCCCCATCCCCTAACCCTAACCCTAGCCCGAACCCTAACCCTAACCCTTCCCCGAAGCCTGACCCTCACCCGTCCCCTAATCCTAACCCGTACGCTAACACTAACCCGCGCCCTCACACGCATGCTCCCCCTAAAGCGTTGCCGTACCCTCACCTGGACCCTAAACCGTCCCCGTCCCCTAACCCTAACCCTAGCCCGAACCCTAACCCTAACCATTCCCCGAAGCCTGACCCTCACCCGTCCCCTAAACCTAACCCGTACGCTAACACTAACCCGCGCCCTCACACGCACGCTCCCCCTAAAGCGTTTCCGTACCCTCACCTGGACGCTAAACCGTCCCCGTCCCCTAACCCTAACCCTAGCCCGAGGCCTAACCCTAACCCTTCCCCGAAGCCTGACCCTCACCCGTCCCCTAATCCTAACCCGTACGCTAACACTAACCCGCGCCCTCACACGCACGCTCCCCCTAAAGCGTTGCCGTACCCTCACCTGGACCCTAAACCGTCCCCGTCCCCTAACCCTAACCCTAGCCCGAACCCTAATCCTAACCCTTCCCCGAAGCCTGACCCTCACCCGTGACCTAATCCTAACCCGTACGCTAACACTAACCCGTGCTCTCACACGCACGCTCCCCCTAAAAGTTGCCGTACCCTCACCTGGACCCTAAACCGTCCCCGTCCCCTAACCCTAACCCTAGCCCGAAGCCTAACCCTAACCCTTCCCCGAAGCCTGACCCTCACCCGTCCCCTGATCCTAACCCGTACGCTAACACTAACCCGCGCCCTCACACGCACGCTCCCCCTAAAGCGTTGCCGTACCCTCACCTGGACCCTAAACCGTCCCCGTCCCCTAACCCTAACCCTAGCCCGAACCCTAACCCTAACACTTCCCCGAAGCCTGACCCTCACCCGTCCCCTAATCCTAACCCGTACGCTAACACTAACCCCCGCCCTCACACGCACACTCTCCCTAAAGCGTTGCTGTACCCTCACCTGGACCCTAAACCGTCCCCGTCCCCGAACCCTAACCCTAGCCCGAACCCTAACCCTAACACTTCCCTGAAGCCTGACCCTCACCCGTCCCCTAATCCTAACCCGTACGCTAACACTAACCCGCGCCCTCACACGCACGCTCCCCCTAAAGCGTTGCCGTACCCTCTCCTGGACCCTAAACCGTCCCCGTCCCCTAACCCTAACCCTAGCCCGAACCCTAACCCTAACCCTTCCCCGAAGCCTGACCCTCACCCGTCCCCTAATCCTAAACCGTACGCTAACACCCACCCACGCCCTCACACGCAGGCTCCCCCTAAAGCGTTGCCGTACCCTCACCTGGACCCTAAACCGTCCCCGTCCCCTAACCCTAACCCTAGCCCGAACTCTAACGCTAACACTTCCCCGAAGCCTGACCCTCACCCGTCCCATAATCCTAACCCGTACGCTAACACTAACCCCCGCCCTCACACGCACGCTCCCCCTAAAGCGTTGCCGTACCCTCACCTGGACCCTAAACCGTCCCCGTCCCCTAACCCTCACCCTAGCCCGAACCCTAATCCTAACCCTTCCCCGAAGCCTGACCCTCACCCGTGACCTAATCCTAACCCGTACGCTAACACTAACCCGTGCTCTCACACGCACGCTCCCCCTAAAAGTTGCCGTACCCTCACCTGGACCCTAAACCGTCCCCGTCCCCTAACCCTAACCCTAGCCCGAAGCCTAACCCTAACCCTTCCCCGAAGCCTGACCCTCACCCGTCCCCTGATCCTAACCCGTACGCTAACACTAACCCGCGCCCTCACACGCACGCTCCCCCTAAAGCGTTGCCGTACCCTCACCTGGACCCTAAACCGTCCCCGTCCCCTAACCCTAACCCTAGCCCGAACCCTAACCCTAACACTTCCCCGAAGCCTGACCCTCACCCGTCCCCTAATCCTAACCCGTACGCTAACACTAACCCCCGCCCTCACACGCACACTCTCCCTAAAGCGTTGCTGTACCCTCACCTGGACCCTAAACCGTCCCCGTCCCCGAACCCTAACCCTAGCCCGAACCCTAACCCTAACACTTCCCTGAAGCCTGACCCTCACCCGTCCCCTAATCCTAACCCGTACGCTAACACTAACCCGCGCCCTCACACGCACGCTCCCCCTAAAGCGTTGCCGTACCCTCACCTGGACCCTAAACCGTCCCCGTCCCCTAACCCTAACCCTAGCCCGAACCCTAACCCTAACCCTTCCCCGAAGCCTGACCCTCACCCGTCCCCTAATCCTAACCCGTACGCGAACACCCACCCACGCCCTCACACGCAGGCTCCCCCTAAAGTGTTGCCGTACCCTCACCTGGACCCTAAACCGTCCCCGTCCCCTAACCCTAACCCTAGCCCGAACCCTAACGCTAACACTTCCCCGAAGCCTGACCCTCACCCGTCCCCTAATCCTAACCCATACGCTAACACTAACCCGCGCCGTCACACGCACGCTCCCCCTAAAGCATTGCCGTACCCTCACCTGGACCCTAAACCGTCCCCGTCCCCTAACCCTAACCCTAGCCCGAACCCTAAACCTAACCCTTCCCCGAAGCCTGACCCTCACCCGTGCCCTAATCCTAACCCGTACGCTAACACTAACCCGCGCCCTCACACGCACGCTCCCCCTAAAGCGTTGCCGTACGCTCACCTGGACCCTAAACCGTCCCCGTCCCCTAACCCTAACCCTAGGCCGAAGCCTAACCCTAACCGTTCCCCGAAGCCTGAACCTCACCCGTCCCCTAACCTAAACCGTACGCTAACACTAACCCGCGCCCTCACACGCCCGCTCCCCCTAAAGCGTTGCCGTACCCTCACCTGGACCCTAAACCGTCCCCGTCCCCTAACCCTAACCCTAGCCCGAAGCCTAACCCTAACCCTTCCCCGAAGCCTGACCCTCACCCGTCCCCTGATCCTAACCCGTACGCTAACACTAACCCGCGCCCTCACACGCACGCTCCCCCTAAAGCGTTGCCGTACCCTCACCTGGACCCTAAACCGTCCCCGTCCCCTAACCCTAACCCTAACCCTAGCCCGAACCCTAACCCTAACACTTCCCCGAAGCCTGACCCTCACCCGTCCCCTAATCCTAACCCGTACGCTAACACTAACCCCCTCCCTCACACGCACACTCTCCCTAAAGCGTTGCTGTACCCTCACCTGGACCCTAAACCGTCCCCGTCCCCTAACCCTAACCCTAGCCCGAACCCTAAGCCTAACACTTCCCTGAAGCCTGACCCTCACCCGTCCCCTAATCCTAACCCGTACGCTAACACTAACCCGCGCCCTCACACGCACGCTCCCCCTAAAGCGTTGCCGTACCCTCACCTGGACCCTAAACCGTCCCCGTCCCCTAACCCTAACCCTAGCCCAAACCCTAACCCTAACCCTTCCCCGAAGCCTGACCCTCACCCGTCCCCTAATCCTAACCCGTACGCTAACACCCACCCACGCCCTCACACGCAGGCTCCCCCTAAAGCGTTGCCGTACCCTCACCTGGACCCTAAACCGTCCCCGTCCCCTAACCCTAACCCTAGCCCGAACCCTAACGCTAACACTTCCCCGAAGCCTGACCCTCACCCGTCCCCTAATCCTAACCCGTACGCTAACACTAAACCGCGCCGTCACACGCACGCTCCCCCTAAAGCATTGCCGTACCCTCACCTGGACCCTAAACCGTCCCCGTCCCCTAACCCTAACCCTAGCCCGAACCCTAACCCTAACCCTTCCCCGAAGCCTGACCCTCACCCGTGCCCTAATCCTAACCCGTACGCTAACACTAACCCGCGCCCTCACACGCACGCTCCCCCTAAAGCGTTGCCGTACCCTCACCTGGACCCTAAACCGTCCCCGTCCCCTAACCCTAACCCTAGGCCGAATCCTAACCCTAACCGTTCCCCGAAGCCTGACCCTCACCCGTCCCCTAATCCTAACCCGTACACTAACACTAACCCGCGCCCTCACACGCACGCTCCCCCTAAAGCGTTGCCGTACCCTCACCTGGACCCTAAACCGTCCCCGTCCCCTAACCCTAACCCTAGCCCGAACCCTAACCCTAACCCTTCCCCGAAGCCTGACCCTCACCCGTCCCCTAATCCTACCCCGTACGCTAACACTAACCCGCGCCCTCACACGCACGCTCCCCCAAAGCGTTGCCGTACCCTCACCTGGACCCTAAACGGTCCCCGTCCCCTAACCCTAACCCTAGGCCGAAGCCTAACCCTAACCGTTCCCCGAAGCCTGACCCTCACCCGTCCCCTAATCCTAACCCGTACACTAACACTAACCCGCGCCCTCACACGCACGCTCCCCCTAAAACGTTGCCGTACCCTCACCTGGACCCTAAACCGTCCCCGTCCCCTAACCCTAACCCTAGCCCGAACCCTAACCCTAACCCTTCCCCGAAGCCTGACCCTCACCCGTCCCCTAATCCTACCCCCTACGCTAACACTAACCCGCGCCCTCACACGCACGCTCCCCCTAAAGCGTTACCGTACCCTCACCTGGACCCTAAACCGTCCCCGTCCCCTAAACCTAACCCTAGCCCATACCCTAACCCTAACCCTTCCCCGAAGCCTGACCCTCACCCGTCCCCTAATCCTAACCCGTACGCTAACACTAACCCGCGCCCTCACACGCACGCTCCCCCTAAAGCGTTGCCGTACCCTCACCTGGACCCTAAACCGTCCCCGTCCCCTAACCCTAACCCTAGCCCGAACCCTAACCCTAACCCTTCCCCGAAGCCTGACCCTCACCCGTCCCCTAACCTAAACCGTACGCTAACACTAACCCGCGCCCTCACACGCACGCTCCCCCTAAACCGTTGCCGTACCCTCACCTGGACCCTAAACCGTCCCCGTCCCCTAACCCTAACCCTAGCCCGAACCCTAACCCTAACACTTCCCCGAAGCCTGACCCTCACCCGTCCCCTAATCCTAACCCGTACGCTAACACTAACCCGCGCCCTCACACGCACGCTCCCCCTAAAGCGTTGCCGTACCCTCACCTGGACCCTAAACCGTCCCCGTCCCCTAACCCTAACCCTAACCCTAACACTTCCCCGAAGCCTGACTCTCACCCGTCCCGTAATCCTAACCCGTACGCTAACACTAACCCGCGCCCTCACACGCACGCTCCCCCTAAAGCGTTGCCGTACCCTCACCTGGACCCTAAACCGTCCCCGTCCCCTAACCCTAACCCTAGCCCGAACCCTAACCCTAACCCTTCCCCGAAGCCTGACCCTCACTCGTCCCCTAATCCTAACCCGTACGCTAACACTAACCCGCGCCCTCACACGCACACTCCCCCTAAAGCGTTGCCGTACCCTCACCTGGACCCTAAACCGTCCCCGTCCCCTAACCCTAGCCCGAACCCTAACCCTAACCCTTCCCCGAAGCCTGACCCTCACCCGTCCCCTAATCCTAACCCGTACGCTAACACTAACCCGCGCCCTCACACGCACGCTCCCCCTAAAGCGTTGCCATACCCTCACCTGGACCCTAAACCGTCCCCGTCCCCTAACCCTAACCCTAGCCCGAACCCTAACCCTAACCCATCCCCGAAGCCTGACCCTCACACGTGCCCTAATCCTAACCCGTACGCTAACACTAACCCGCGCCCTCACACGCACGCTCCCCCTAAAGCGTTGCCGTACCCTCACCTGGACCCTAAACCGTCCCCGTCCCCTAACCCTAACCCTAGCCCGAAGCCTAACCCTAACCGTTCCCCGAATCCTGACCCTCACCCGTCCCCTAATCCTAACCCGTACGCTAACACTAACCCGCGCCCTCACACGCACGCTCCCCCTAAAGCGTTGCCGTACCCTCACCTGGACCCTAAACCGTCCCCGTCCCCTAACCCTAACCCTAGCCCGAACCCTAACCCTAACCCTTCCCCGAAGCCTGACCCTCACCCGTCCCCTAATCCTACCCCGTACGCTAACACTAACCCGCGCCCTCACAGGCACGCTCCCCCTAAAGCTTTGCCGTACCCTCACCTGGACCCTAAACCGTCCCCGTCCCCTAACCCTAACCCTAGCCCGAACCCTAACCCTAACCCTTCCCCGAAGCCTGACCCTCACCCGTCCCCTAATCCTAACCCGTACGCTAACACTAACCCGCGCCCTCACACGCACGCTCCCCCTAAAGCGTTGCCGTACCCTCACCTGGACCCTAAACCGTCCCCGTCCCCTAACCCTAACCCTAGCCCGAACCCTAACCCTAACCCTTCCCCGAAGCCTGACCCTCACCCGTGCCCTAATCCTAACCCGTACGCTAACACTAACCCGCGCCCTCACACGCACGCTCCCCCTAAAGCGTTGCCGTACCCTCACCTGGACCCTAAACCGTCCCCGTCCCCTAACCCTAACCCTAGCCCGAACCCTAACCCTAACCCTTCCCCGAAGCCTGACCCTCACCCGTCCCCTAATCCTAACCCGTACGCTAACACCCACCCACGCCGTCACACGCAGGCTCCCCCTAAAGCGTTGCCGTACCCTCACCTGGACCCTAAACCGTCCCCGTCCCCTAACCCTAACCCTAGCCCGAACCCTAACCCTAACCCTTCCCCGAAGCCTGACCCTCACCCGTCCCCTAATCCTAACCCGTACGCTAACACTAACCCGCGCCCTCACACGCACGCTCCCCCTAAAGCATTGCCGTACCCTCACCTGGACCCTAAACCGTCCCCGTCCCCTAACCCTAACCCTAGCCCGAACCCTAACCCTAACCCTTCCCCGAAGCCTGACCCTCACCCGTGCCCTAATCCTAACCCGTGCGCTAACACTAACCCGCGCCCTCACACGCACGCTCCCCCTAAAGCGTTGCCGTACCCTCACCTGGACCCTAAACCGTCCCCGTTCCATAACCCTAACCCTAGCCCGAACCCTAACCCTAACCGTTCCCCGAAGCCTGACCCTCACCCGTCCCCTAATCCTAACCCGTACACTAACACTAACCCGCGCCCTCACACGCACGCTCCCCCTAAAGCGTTGCCGTACCCTCACCTGGACCCTAAACCGTCCCCGTCCCCTAACCCTAACCCTAGCCCGAAGCCTAACCCTAACCCTTCCCCGAAGCCTGACCCTCACCCGTCCCATAATCCTAACCCGTACGCTAACACTAACCCGCGCCCTCACACGCACGCTCCCCCTAAAGCATTGCCGTACCCTCACCTGGACCCTAAACCGTCCCCGTCCCCTAACCCTAACCCTAGACCGAACCCTAACCCTAACCCTTCCCCGAAGCCTGACCCTCACCCGTCCCCTAATCCTAACCCGTACGCTAACACTAACCCGCGCCCTCACACGCACGCTCCCCCTAAAGCGTTGCCGTACCCTCACCTGGACCCTAAAACGTCCCCGTCCCCTAACCCTAACCCTAGCCCGAACCCTTACCCTAACCCTTCCCCGAAGCCTGACCCTCACCCGTGCCCTAACCTAAACCGTACGCTAACACTAACCCGCGCCCTCACACGCACGCTCCCCCTAAAGCGTTGCCGTACCCTCACCTGGACCCTAAACCGTCCCCGTCCCCTAACCCTAACCCTAGACCGAACCCTAACCCTAACACTTCCCCGAAGCCTGACCCTCACCCGTCCCCTAATCCTAACCCGTACGCTAACACAAACCTGTGCCCTCACACGCACGCTCCCCCTAAAGCGTTGCCATACCCTCACCTGGACCCTAAACCGTCCCCGTCCCCTAACCCTAACCCTAGCCCGAACCCTAACCCTAACCCTTCCCCGAAGCCTGACCCTCACCCGTCCCCTAATCCTACCCCGTACGCTAACACTAACCCGCGCCCTCACACGCACGCTCCCCCTAAAGCGTTGCCGTACCCTCACCTGGACCCTAAACCGTCCCCGTCCCCTAACCCTAACCCTAGCCCGAACCCTAACACTAACACTTCCCCGAAGCCTGACCCTCACCCGTCCCCTAATCCTAACCCGTACGCTAACACTAACTCGCGCCCTCACACGCACGCTCCCCCTAAAGCGTTGCCGTACCCTCACCTGGACCCTAAACCGTCCCCGTCCCCTAACCCTAACCCTAGCCCGAACCCTAACCCTAACCCTTCCCCGAAGCCTGATCCTCACCCGTGCCCTAATCTAAACCGTACGCTAACACTAACCCGCGCCCTCACACGCACGCTCCCCCTAAAGCGTTGCCTTACCCTCACCTGGACCCTAAACCGTCCCCGTCCCCTAACCCTAACCCTAACCCTAGCCCGAACCCTAACCCTAACACTTCCCCGAAGCCTGACCCTCACCCGTCCCCTAATCCTAACCCGTACGCTAACACTAACCCGCGCCCTCACACGCACGCTCCCCCTAAAGCGTTGCCGTACCCTCACCTGGACCCTAAACCGTCCCCGTCCCCTAACCCTAACCCTAGCCCGAACCCTTACCCTAACCCTTCCCCGAAGCCTGACCCTCACCCGTGCCCTAACCTAAACCGTACGCTAACACTAACCCGCGCCCTCACACGCACGCTCCCCCTAAAGCGTTGCCGTACCCTCACCTGGACCCTAAACCGTCCCCGTCCCCTAACCCTAACCCTAGCCCGAACCCTTACCCTAACCCTTCCCCGAAGCCTGACCCTCACCTGTGCCCTAACCTAAACCGTACGCTAACACTAACCCGCGCCCTCACACGCACGCTCCCCCTAAAGCGTTGCCGTACCCTCACCTGGACCCTAAACCGTCCCCGTCCCCTAACCCTAACCCTAGACCGAACCCTAACCCTAACCCTTCCCCGAAGCCTGACCCTCACCCGTCCCCTAATCCTAACCCGTACGCTAACACTAACCTGTGCCCTCACACGCACGCTCCCCCTAAAGCGTTGCCATACCCTCACCTGGACCCTAAACCGTCCCCGTCCCCTAACCCTAACCCTAGCCCGAACCCTAACCCTAACCCTTCCCCGAAGCCTGACCCTCACCCGTCCCCTAATCCTACCCCGTACGCTAACACTAACCCGCGCCCTCACACGCACGCTCCCCCTAAAGCGTTGCCGTACCCTCACCTGGACCCTAAACCGTCCCCGTCCCCTAACCCTAACCCTAGCCCGAACCCTAACACTAACACTTCCCCGAAGCCTGACCCTCACCCGTCCCCTAATCCTAACCCGTACGCTAACACTAACACGCGCCCTCACACGCACGCTCCCCCTAAAGCGTTGCCGTACCCTCACCTGGACCCTAAACCGTCCCCGTCCCCTAACCCTAACCCTAGCCCGAACCCTAACCCTAACCCTTCCCCGAAGCCTGATCCTCACCCGTGCCCTAATCTAAACCGTACGCTAACACTAACCCGCGCCCTCACACGCACGCTCCCCCTAAAGCGTTGCCTTACCCTCACCTGGACCCTAAACCGTCCCCGTCCCCTAACCCTAACCCTAACCCTAGCCCGAACCCTAACCCTAACACTTCCCCGAAGCCTGACCCTCACCCGTCCCCTAATCCTAACCCGTACGCTAACACTAACCCCCGCCCTCACACGCACACTCTCCCTAAAGCGTTGCTGTACCCTCACCTGGACCCTAAACCGTCCCCGTCCCCTAACCCTAACCCTAGCCCGAACCCTAACCCTAACCCTTCCCCGAAGCCTGACCCTCACCCGTCCCCTAATCCTAAACCGTACGCTAACACTAACCCGCGCCCTCATACGCACGCTCCCCCTAAAGCGTTGCCGTACCCTCACCTGGACCCTAAACCGTCCCCGTCCCCTAACCCTAACCCTAGCCCAAACCCTAACCCTAACCCTTCCCCGAAGCCTGACCCTCACCCGTCCCCTAATCCTAACCCGTACGCTAACACCCACCCACGCCGTCACACGCAGGCTCCCCCTAAAGCGTTGCCGTACCCTCACCTGGACCCTAAACCGTCCCCGTCCCCTAACCCTAACCCTAGCCCGAACCCTAACCCTAACACTTCCCCGAAGCCTGACCCTCACCCGTCCCCTAATCCTAACCCGTACGCTAACACTAACCCGCGCCCTCACACGCACGCTCCCCCTAAAGCATTGCCGTACCCTCACCTGGACCCTAAACCGTCCCCGTCCCCTAACCCTAACCCTAGCCCGAACCCTAACCCTAACCCTTCCCCGAAGCCTGACCCTCACCCGTGCCCTAATCCTAACCCGTACGCTAACACTAACCCGCGCCCTCACACGCACGCTCCCCCTAAAGCGTTGCCGTACCCTCACCTGGACCCTAAACCGTCCCCGTTCCATAACCCTAACCCTAGCCCGAACCCTAACCCTAACCGTTCCCCGAAGCCTGACCGTCACCCGTCCCCTAATCCTAACCCGTACACTAACACTAACCCGCGCCCTCACACGCACGCTCCCCCTAAAGCGTTGCCGTACCCTCACCTGGACCCTAAACCGTCCCCGTCCCCTAACCCTAACCCTAGCCCGAACCCTAACCCTAACCCTTCCCCGAAGCCTGACCCTCACCCGTCCCCTAATCCTAACCCGTACGCTAACACTAACCCGTGCCCTCACACGCACGCTCCCCCTAAAGCGTTGCCGTACCCTCACCTGGACCCTAAACCGTCCCCGTCCCCTAACCCTAACCCTAGCCCGAACCCTAACCCTAACCCTTCCCCGAAGTCTGACCCTCACCCGTCCCCTAATCCTACCCCGTACGCTAACACTAACCCGCGCCCTCACACGCACGCTCCCCCTAAAGCGTTGCCGTACCCTCACCTGGACCCTAAACCGTCCCCGTCCCCTAACCCTAACCCTAGCCCGAACCCTAACCCTAACACTTCCCCGAAGCCTGACCCTCACCCGTCCCCTAATCCTAACCCGTACGCTAACACTAACACGCGCCCTCACACGCACGCTCCCCCTAAAGCGTTGCCGTACCCTCACCTGGACCCTAAACCGTCCCCGTCCCCTAACCCTAACCCTAACCCTAACACTTCCCCGAAGCCTGACACTCACCCGTCCCGTAATCCTAACCCGTACGCTAACACTAACCCGCGCCCTCACACGCACGCTCCCCCTAAAGCGTTGCCGTACCCTCACCTGGACCCTAAACCGTCCCCGTCCCCTAACCCTAACCCTAGCCCGAACCCTAACCCTAACCCTTCCCTGAAGCCTGACCCTCACCCGTCCCCTAATCCTAACCCGTACGCTAACACTAACCCGCGCCCTCACACGCACGCTCCCCCTAAAGCGTTGCCGTACCCTCAACTGGACCCTAAACCGTCCCCGTCCCCTAACCCTAACCCTAGCCCGAACCCTAACCCTAACCCTTCCCCGAAGCCTGACCCTCACCCGTCCCCTAATCCTAACCCGTACGCTAACACTAACCCGCGCCCTCACACGCACACTCCCCCTAAAGCGTTGCCGTACCCTCACCTGGACCCTAAACCGTCCCCGTCCCCTAAACCTAACCCTAGCCCGAACCCTAACCCTAACCCTTCCCCGAAGCCTGACCCTCACCCGTCCCCTAATCCTAACCCATACGCTAACACTAACCCGCGCCCTCACTCGCACGCTCCCCCTAAAGCGTTGCCGTACCCTCACCTGGACCCTAAACCGTCCCCGTCCCCTAACCCTAACCCTAGCCCGAACCCTAACCCTAACCCTTCCCCGAAGCCTGACCCTCAACCGTCCCCTAATCCTACCCCGTACGATAACACTAACCCGCGCCCTCACACGCACGCTCCCCCTAAAGCGTTGCCGTACCCTCACCTGGACCCTAAACCGTCCCCGTCCCCTAACCCTAACCCTAGCCCGAACCCTAACCCTAACCCTTCCCCGAAGCCTGACCCTCACCCGTCCCCTAATCCTAACCCGTACGCTAACACTAACCCGCGCCCTCACACGCACGCTCCCCCTAAAGCGTTGCCGTACCCTCACCTGGACCCTAAACCGTCCCCGTCCCCTAACCCTAACCCTAGCCCGAACCCTAACCCTAACCCTTCCCCGAAGCCTGACCCTCACCCGTCCCCTAATCCTAACCCGTACGCTAACACTAACCCGCACCCTCACACGCACACTCCCCCTAAAGCGTTGCCGTACCCTCACCTGGACCCTAAACCGTCCCCGTCCCCTAACCCTAACCCTAGCCCGAACCCTAACCCTAACCCTTCCCCGAAACCTGACCCTCACCCGTCCCCTAATCCTAACCCGTACGCTAACACTAACCCGCGCCCTCACACGCACGCTCCCCCTAAAGCGTTGCCGTACCCTCACCTGGACCCTAAACCGTCCCCGACCCCTAACCCTAACCCTAGCCCGAACCCTAACCCTAATCCTTCCCCGAAGCCTGACCCTCACCCGTGCCCTAACCTAAACCGTACGCTAACACTAACCCGCGCCCTCACACGCACGCTCCCCCTAAAGCGTTGCCGTACCCTCACCTGGACCCTAAACCGTCCCCGTCCCCTAACCCTAACCATAGCCCGAACCCTAACCCTAACCCTTCCCCGAAGCCTGACCCTCACCCGTCCCCTAATCCTAACCCGTACGCTAACACTAACCCGCGCCCTCACACGCACGCTCCCCCTAAAGCGTTGCCGTACCCTCACCTGGACCCTAAACCGTCCCCGTCCCCTAACCCTAACCCTAGCCTGATCCCTAACCCTAATCCTTCCCCGAAGCCTGACCCTCACCCGTCCCCTAATCCTACCCCGTACGCTAACACTAACCCGCGCCCTCACACGCACGCTCCCCGTAAAGCGTTGCCGTACCCTCACCTGGACCCTAAACCGTCTTCGTCCCCTAACCCTAACGTTAGCCCGAACCCTAACCCTAACCCTTCCCCGAAGCCTGACCCTCACCCGTCCCATAATCCTAACCCGTACGCTAACACTAACCCGCGCCCTCACACGCACGCTCCCCCTAAAGCGTTGCCGTACCCTCACCTGGACCCTAAACCGTCCCCGTCCCCTAACCCTAACCCTAACCCTAACACTTCCCCGAAGCCTGACCCTCACCCGTCCCGTAATCCTAACCTGTACGCTAACACTAACCCGCGCCCTCACACGCACGCTCCCCCTAAAGCGTTGCCGTACCCTCACCTGGACCCTAAACCGTCCCCGTCCCCTAACCCTAACCCTAGGCCGAACCGTAACCCTAACCCTTCCCCGAAGCCTGACCCTCACACGTCCCCTAATCCTAACCCGTACGCTAACACTAACCCACGCCCTCACACGCACGCTCCCCCTAAAGCGTTGCCATACCCTCACCTGGACCCTAAACCGTCCCAGTCCCCTAACCCTAACCCTAGCCCGAACCCTAACCCTAACCCTTCCCCGAAGCCTGACCCTCACCCGTCCCCTAAACCTAACCCGTACGCTAACACTAACCCGCGCCCTCACACGCACGCTCCCCCTAAAGCGTTGCCGTACCCTCACCTGGACCCTAAACCGTCCCCGTCCCCTAACCCTAACCCTAGCCCGAACCCTAACCCTAACCCTTCCCCGAAGCCTGACCCTCACCCGTCCCCTAATCCTAACCCGTACGCTAACACTAACCCGCGCCCTCACACGCACGCTCCCCCTAAAGCGTTGCCGTACCCTCACCTGGACCCTAAACCGTCCCCGTCCCCTAACCCTAACCCTAGCCCGAACCCTAACCCTAACCCTTCCCCGAAGCCTGACCCTCACCCGTCCCCTAATCCTAACCCGTACGCTAACACTAACCCGCACCCTCACACGCACACTCCCCCTAAAGCGTTGCCGTACCCTCACCTGGACCCTAAACCGTCCCCGTCCCCTAACCCTAACCCTAGCCCGAACCCTAACCCTAACCCTTCCCCGAAACCTGACCCTCACCCGTCCCCTAATCCTAACCCGTACGCTAACACTAACCCGCGCCCTCACACGCACGCTCCCCCTAAAGCGTTGCCGTACCCTCACCTGGACCCTAAACCGTCCCCGACCCCTAACCCTAACCCTAGCCCGAACCCTAACCCTAATCCTTCCCCGAAGCCTGACCCTCACCCGTGCCCTAACCTAAACCGTACGCTAACACTAACCCGCGCCCTCACACGCACGCTCCCCCTAAAGCGTTGCCGTACCCTCACCTGGACCCTAAACCGTCCCCGTCCCCTAACCCTAACCATAGCCCGAACCCTAACCCTAACCCTTCCCCGAAGCCTGACCCTCACCCGTCCCCTAATCCTAACCCGTACGCTAACACTAACCCGCGCCCTCACACGCACGCTCCCCCTAAAGCGTTGCCGTACCCTCACCTGGACCCTAAACCGTCCCCGTCCCCTAACCCTAACCCTAGGCCGAACCGTAACCCTAACCCTTCCCCGAAGCCTGACCCTCACCCGTCCCCTAATCCTAACCCGTACGCTAACACTAACCCACGCCCTCACACGCACGCTCCCCCTAAAGCGTTGCCATACCCTCACCTGGACCCTAAACCGTCCCAGTCCCCTAACCCTAACCCTAGCCCGAACCCTAACCCTAACCCTTCCCCGAAGCCTGACCCTCACCCGTCACCTAAACCTAACCCGTACGCTAACACTAACCCGCGCCCTCACACGCACGCTCCCCCTAAAGCGTTGCCGTACCCTCACCTGGACCCTAAACCGTCCCCGTCCCCTAACCCTAACCCTAGCCCGAACCCTAACCCTAACCCTTCCCCGAAGCCTGACCCTCACCCGTCCCCTAATCCTAACCCGTACGCTAACACTAACCCGCGCCCTCACACGCACGCTCCCCCTAAAGCGTTGCCGTACCCTCACCTGGACCCTAAACCGTCCCCGTCCCCTAACCCTAACCCTAGCCCGAACCCTAACCCTAACCCTTCCCCGAAGCCTGACCCTCACCCGTCCCCTAATCCTAACCCGTACGCTAACACTAACCCGCGCCCTCACACGCACGCTCCCCCTAAAGCGTTGCCGTACCCTCACCTGGACCCTAAACCGTCCCCGTCCCCTAACCCTAACCCTAGCCCGAACCCTAACCCTAACCCTTCCCCGAAGCCTGACCCTCACCCGTCCCCTAATCCTAACCCGTACGCTAACACTAACCCGCGCCCTCACACGCACGCTCCCCCTAAAGCGTTGCCGTACCCTCACCTGGACCCTAAACCTTCCCCGTCCCCTAACCCTAACCCTAGCCCGAACCCTAACCCTAACCCTTCCCCGAAGCCTGACCCTCACCCGTCCCCTAATCCTACCCCGTACGCTAACACTAACCCGCGCCCTCACACGCACGCTCCCCCTAAAGCGTTGCCGTACCCTCACCTGGACCCTAAACCGTCCCCGTCCCCTAACCCTAACCCTAGCCCGAACCCTAACCCTAACCCTTCCCCGAAGCCTGACCCTCACCCGTCCCCTAATCCTAACCCATACGCTAACACCCACCCACGCCCTCAAACGCACGCTCCCCCTAAAGCGTTGCCGTACCCTCACCTGGACCCTAAATCGTCCCCGTCCCCTAACCCTAACCCTAGCACGAACCCTAACCCTAACCCTTCCCCGAAGCCTGACCCTCACCCGTCCCCTAATCCTAACCCGTACGCTAACACTAACCCGCGCCCTCACACGCACGCCCCCCTAAAACGTTGCCGTACCCTCACCTGGACCCTAAACCGTCCCCGTCCCCTAACCCTAACCCTAGCCCGAACCCAACCCCTAACCCTTCCCCGAAGCCTGACCCTCACCCGTCCCCTAATCCTACCCCGTACGCTAACACTAACCCGCGCCCTCACACGCACGCTCCCCCTAAAGCGTTGCCGTACCCTCACCTGGAACCTAAACCGTCCCCGTCCCCTAACCCTAATCCTAGCCCGAACCCTAACCCTAACCCTTCCCCGAAGCCTGACCCTCACCCGTTCCCTAATCCTAACCCGTACGCTAACACTAACCCGCGCCCTCACACGCACGCTCCCCCTAAAGCGTTGCCGTACCCTCACCTGGACCCTAAACCGTCCCCGTCCCCTAACCCTAACCCTAGCCCGAACCCTAACCCAAACCCTTCCCCGAAGCCTGACCCTCACCCGTCCCCTAATCCTAACCCATACGCTAACACTAACCCACGCCCTCACACGCACGCTCCCCCTAAAGCGTTGCTGTACCCTCACCTGGACCCTAAACCGTCCCCGTCCCCTAACCCTAACCCTAGCCCGAACCCTAACCCTATCCCTTCCCCGAAGCCTGACCCTCACCCGTCCCCTAATCCTAACCCGTACGCTAACACTAACCCGCGCCCTCACACGCACGCTCCCCCTAAAGCGTTGCCGTACCCTCACCTAGCCCCTAAACCATCCCCGTCCCCTAACCCTAACCCTAGCCCGAACCCTAACCCTAACCCTTCCCCGAAGCCTGACCCTCACCCGTCCCCTAATCCTAACCCGTACGCTAACACTAACCCGCGCCCTCACACGCACGCTCCCCCTAAAGCGTTGCCGTACCCTCACCTGGACCCTAAACCGTCCCCGTCCCCTAACCCTAACCCTAGCCCGAACCCTAACCCTAACCCTTCCCCGAAGCCTGACCCTCACCCGTCCCCTAATCCTAACCCGTACGCTAACACTAACCCGCGCCCTCACACGCACGCCCCCCTAAAACGTTGCCGTACCCTCACCTGGACCCTAAACCGTCCCCGTCCCCTAACCCTAACCCTAGCCCGAACCCAACCCCTAACACTTCCCCGAAGCCTGACCCTCACCCGTCCCCTAATCCTACCCCGTACGCTAACACTAACCCGCGCCCTCACACGCACGCTCCCCCTAAAGCGTTGCCGTACCCTCACCTGGAACCTAAACCGTCCCCGTCCCCTAACCCTAATCCTAGCCCGAACCCTAACCCTAACCCTTCCCCGAAGCCTGACCCTCACCCGTTCCCTAATCCTAACCCGTACGCTAACACTAACCCGCGCCCTCACACGCACGCTCCCCCTAAAGCGTTGCCGTACCCTCACCTGGACCCTAAACCGTCCCCGTCCCCTAACCCTAACCCTAGCCCGAACCCTAACCCAAACCCTTCCCCGAAGCCTGACCCTCACCCGTCCCCTAATCCTAACACGTACGCTAACACTAACCCACGCCCTCACACGCACGCTCCCCCTAAAGCGTTGCTGTACCCTCACCTGGACCCTAAACCGTCCCCGTCCCCTAACCCTAACCCTAGCCCGAACCCTAACCCTATCCCTTCCCCGAAGCCTGACCCTCACCCGTCCCCTAATCCTAACCCGTACGCTAACACTAACCCGCGCCCTCACACGCACGCTCCCCCTAAAGCGTTGCCGTACCCTCACCTGGCCCCTAAACCATCCCCGTCCCCTAACCCTAACCCTAGCCCGAACCCTAACCCTAACCCTTCCCCGAAGCCTGACCCTCACCCGTCCCCTAATCCTAACCCGTACGCTAACACTAACCCGCGCCCTCACACGCACGCTCCCCCTAAAGCGTTGCCGTACCCTCACCTGGACCCTAAACCGTCCCCGTCCCCTAACCCTAACCCTAGCCCGAACCCTAACCCTAACCCTTCCCCGAAGCCTGACCCTCACCCGTCCCCTAATCCTAACCCGTACGCTAACACTAACCCGCGCCCTCACACGCACGCTCCCCGTAAAGCGTTGCCGTACCCTCACCTGGACCCTAAACCGTCCCCGTCCCCTAACCCTAACCCTAGCCCTAACCCTAACCCTAACCCTTCCCCGAAGCCTGACCCTCACCCGTCCCCTAATCCTACCCCGTACGCTAACACTAACCCGCGCCCTCACACGCACGCTCCCCCTAAAGCGTTGCCGTACCCTCACCTGGACCCTAAACCGTCCCCGTCCCCTAACCCTAACCCTAGCCCGAACCCTAACCCTAAACCTTCCCCGAAGCCTGACCCTCACCCGTCCCCTAATCCTAACCCGTAGGCTAACACTAACCCGCGCCCTCACACGCACACTCCGCCTAAAGCGTTGCCGTACCCTCACCTGGACCCTAAACCGTCCCCGTCCCCTAACCCTAACCCTAGCCCGAACCCTAACCCTAACCCTTCCCCAAAGCCTGACCCTCACCCGTCCCCTAATCCTACCCCGTACGCTAACACTAACCCGCGCCCTCACACGCACGCTCCCCCTAAAGCGTTGCCGTACCCTCACCTGGACCCTAAACCGTCCCCATCAGCTAACCCTAACCCTAGCCCGAACCCTAACCCTAACCCTTCCCCGAAGCCTGACCCTCACCCGTCCTCTAATCCTAACCCCTACGCTACACTAACCCGTGCCCTCACACGCACGCTCCCCCTAAAGCGTTGCCGTACCGTCACCTGGACCCTAAACCGTCCCCATCACCTAACCCTAAACCTAGCCCGAACCCTAACCCTAAACCTTCGCCGAAGCCTGACCCTCAACCGTCCCCTAATCCTAACCCGTATGCTAACACTAAACTGCGCCCTCACACGCACGCTCCCCCTAAAGCGTTGCCGTACCCTAACCTGGACCCTAAACCGTCCCCGTCCCCTAACCCTAACCCTAGCCCAAACCCTAAGCCTAACCCTTCCCCGAAGTCTGACCCTCACCCGTGCCCTAATCCTAACCCGTACGCTAACACTAACCTGCGCCCTCACACGCACGCTCCCCCTAAAGCGTTGCCGTACACTCACCTGGACCCTAAACCGTCCCCGTCCCCTAACCCTAACCCTAACCCGAAGCCTAACCCTAACCCTTCCCTGAAGCCTGACCCTCACCCGTCCCCTAATCCTAACCCGATGCTAACACTAACCCGCGCCCTCACACGCATGCTCCCCCTAAAGCGTTGCCGTACCCTCACCTGGACCCTAAACCGTCCCCGTCACCTAACCCTAACCCTAGCCCGAACCCTAACCCTAACCCTTCCCCGAAGCCTGACCCTCACCCGTCCCCTAATCCTAACCCGTACGCTAACACTAACCCGCGCCCTCACACGCACGCTCCCCCTAAAGCGTTGCCGTACCCTCACCTGGACCCTAAACCGTCCCCGTCCCCTAACCCTAACCCTAGCCCGAACCCTAACCCTAACCCTTCCCCGAAGCCTGACCCTCACCCGTCCCCTAATCCTAACCCGTACGCTAACACTAACCCACGCCCTCACACGCACGCTCCCCCTAAAGCGTTGCTGTACCCTCACCTGGACCCTAAACCGTCCCCGTCCCCTAACCCTAACCCTAGCCCGAACCCTAACCCTAACCCTTCCCCGAAGCCTGACCCTCACCCGTCCCCTAATCCTAACCCGTACGCTAACACTAACCCGCGCCCTCACACGCACGCTCCCACTAAAGCGTTGCCGTACCCTCACCTGGACCCTAAACCGTCCCCGTCCCCTAACCCTAACCGTAGCCAGAACCCTAACCCTAACCCTTCCCCGAAGCCTGACCCTCACCCGTCCCCTAATCCTAACCCGTACGCTAACACTAACCCGCGCCCTCACACGCACGCTCCCCCTAAAGCGTTGCCGTACCCTCACCTGGACCCTAAACCGTCCCCGTCCCCTAACCCTAACCCTAGCCCGAACCCTAACCCTAACCCTTCCCCGAAGCCTGACCCTCACCCGTCCCCTAATCCTAACCCGTACGCTAACACTAAACCGCGCCCTCCCCCTAAAGCGTTGCCGTACCCTCACCTGGACCCTAAACCGTCCCCGTCCCCTAACCCTAACCCTAGCCCGAAGCCTAACCCTAACCCTTCCCTGAAGCCTGACCCTCACCCGTCCCCTAATCCTAACCCGTACGCTAACACTAACCCGCGCCCTCACACGCACGCTCCCCCTAAAGCGTTGCCGTACCCTCACCTGGACCCTAAACCGTCCCCGTCCCCTAACCCTAACCCTAGCCCGAACCCTAACCCTAACACTTCCCCGAAGCCTGACCCTCACCCATGCCCTAATCCTAACCCGTACGCTAACACTAACCCGCGCCCTCACACGCACGCTCCCCCTAAAGCGTTGCCGTACCCTCACCTGGACCCTAAACCGTCCCCGTCCCCTAACACTAACCCTAGCCCGAACCCTAACCCTAACCCTTCCCCGAAGCCTGACCCTCACCCGTGCCCTAATCCTAACCCGTACGCTAACACTAACCCGCGCCCTCACACGCACGCTCCCCCTAAAGCGTTGCCGTACCCTCACCTGGACCCTAAACCGTCCCCGTCCCCTAACTCTAACCCTAGCCCGAAGTCTAACCCTAACCCTTCCCCAAAGCCTGACCCTCACCCGCCCCCTAATCCTAACCCGTACGCTAACACTAACCTGCGCCCTCACACGCACGCTCCCCCTAAAGCGTTGCCGTACCCTCACCTGGACCCTAAACCGTCCCCGTCCCCTAACCCTAACCCTAGCCCGAACCCTAACCCTAACACTTCCCCGAAGCCTGACCCTCACCCGTCCCCTAATCCTAACCCGTACGCTAACACTAACCCGCGCCCTCACAGGCACGCTCCCCCTAAAGCGTTGCCGTACCCTCACCTGGACCCTAAACCGTCCCCGTCCCCTAACCCTAACCCTAGCCCGAACCCTAACCCTAACACTTCCCCGAAGCCTGACCCTCACCCGTCCCCTAATCCTAACCCGTACGCTAACACTAACCCGCGCCCTCACACGCACGCTCCCCCTAAAGCGTTGCCGTACCCTCACCTGGACCCTAAACCGTCCCCGTCCCCTAACCCTAACCCTAGCCGGAACCCTAACCCTAACCCTTCCCCGAAGCCTGACACTCACCCGTGCCCTAATCCTAACCCGTACGCAAACACTAACCCGCGCCCTCACACGCACGCTCCCCCTAAAGCGTTGCCGTACCCTCACCTGGACCCTAAACCGTCCCCGTCCCCTAACCCTAACCCTAGCCCGAACCCTAACCCTAACCCTTCCCCGAAGCCTGACCCTCACCCGTCCCCTAATCCTAACCCGAACGCTAACACTAACCCGCGCCCTCACACGCACGCTCCCCCTAAAGCGTTGCCGTACCCTCATCTGGACCCTAAACCGTCCCCGTCCCCTAACCCTAACCCTAACCCTAACCCTTCCCCGAAGCCTGACTCTCACCCGTCCCCTAATCCTAACCCGTACGCTAACACTAACGCGCGCCCTCACACGCACGCTCCCTCTAAAGCGTTGCCGTACCCTCACCTGGACCCTAAACCGTCCCCGTCCCCTAACCCTAACCCTAGCCCGAACTCTAAACCTAACCCTTCCCCGAAGCCTGACCCTCACCCGTCCCCTAATCCTAACCCATACGCTAACACTAACCCGTGCCCTCACACGCACGCTCCCCCTAAAGCGTTGCCGTACCCTCACCTGCACCCTAAACCGTCCCCGTCCCCTAACCCTAACCCTAGCCTGAACCCTAACCCTAACCCTTCCCCGAATCCTTTCCCTCACCCGTGCCCTAATCTAAACCGTACGCTAACACTAACCCGCGCCCTCACACGCACGCTCCCCCTAAAGCGTTGCCGTACCCTCACCTGGACCCTAAACCGTCCCCGTCCCCTAACCCTAACCCTAGCCCGAACGCTAACCCTAACCCTTCCCCGAATCCTGACCCTCACCCGTGCCCTAATCAAAACCGTACGCTAACACTAACCCGCGCCCTCACACGCACGCTCCCCCTAAAGCGTTGCCGTACCCTCACCTGGACCCTAAACCGTCCCCGTCCCCTAACCCTAACCCTAGCCCGAACCCTAACCCTAACCCTTCCCCGAAGCCTGACCCTCACCCGTCCCCTAATCCTAACCCGTACGCTAACACTAACCCGCGCCCTCACACACACGCTCCCACTAAAGCGTTGCCGTACCCTCACCTGGACCCTAAACCGTCCCCGTCCCCTAACCCTAACCCTAGCCCGAACCCTAACCCTAACCCTTCCCCGAAGCCTGACCCTCACCCGTCCCCTAATCCTACCCCGTACGCTAACACTAACCCGCGTCCTCACACGCACGCTACCCCTAAAGCGTTGCCGTACCCTCACCTGGACCCTAAACCGTCCCCGTCCCCTAACCCTAACCCTAGCCCGAACCCTAACCCTAACCCTTCCCCGAAGCCTGACCCTCACCCGTCCCCTAATCCTAACCCGTACGCTAACACTAACCCGCGCCCTCACACGCACGCTCCCCCTAAAGCGTTGCCGTACCCTCACCTGGACCCTAAACCGCCCCCGTCCCCTAACCCTAACCCTAACCCTAACCCTTCCCCGAAGCCTGACCCTCACCCGTCCCCTAATCCTACCCTGTACGCTAACACTAACCCGCGCCCTCACACGCACGCTCCCCCTAAAGCGTTGCCGTACCCTCACCTGGACCCTAAACCGTCCCCGTCCCCTAACCCTAACCCTAGCCCGAACCCTAACCCTAACCCTTCCCCGAAGCCTGACCCTCACCCGTCCCCTAATCCTAACCCGTACGCTAACTCTAACCCGCGCCCTCACACGAATGCTCCCCCTAAACCGTTGCCGTACCCTCACCTGGACCCTAAACCGTCCCCGTCCCCTAACCCTAAGCCTAACCCTAACCCTTCCCCGAAGCCTGACACTCACCCATCCCCTAATCCTAACCCGTACGCTAACACTAACCCGCGCCCTCACACGCACGCTCCCCCTAAAGCGTTGCCGTACCCTCACCTGGACCCTAAACCGTCCCCGTCCCCTAACCCTAACCCTAGCCCGAACCCTAACCCTAACCCTTCCCCGAAGCCTGACCCTCACCCGTCCCCTAATCCTAACCCGTACGCTAACACTAACCCGCGCCCTCACACGCACGCTCCCCCTAAAGCGTTGCCGTACCCTCACCTGGACCCTAAACCGTCCCCGTCCCCTAACCCTAACCCTAGCTCGAACACTAACCCTAACCCTTCCCCGAAGCCTGACCCTCACCCGTCCCCTAATCCTAACACGTACGCTGACACTGACTCACGCCCTCACACGCACGCTCCGCCTAAAGCGTTGCCGTACCCTCACCTGGACCCGAAACCGTCCCCGTCCCCTAACCCTAACCCTAGCCCGAACCCTATCCCTAACCCTTCCCCGAAGCCTGACCCTCAACCGTCCCCTAATCCTAACCCGTACGCTAACACCCACCCGCGCCCTCAGACGCACGCTCCCCCTAAAGCGTTGCCGTACCCTCACCTGTACCCTAAACTGTCCCCGTCCCCTAACCCTAACCCTAGCCCGAACCCTAACCCTAACCGTTCCCCGAAGCCTGACCCTCACCCGTGCTGTAATCCTAACACGTACGCTAACACTAACCCGCGCCCTCAAACTCACGCTCCCCCTAAAGCGTTGCCATACCCTCACCTGGACCCTAAACCGTCCCCGTCCCCTAACCCTAACCCTAGCCCGAACCCTAACCCTAACCCTTCCCCGAAGCCTGACCCTCACACGTGCCCTAATCCTAAACCGTACGCTAACACTAACCCGCGTCCTAACACGCACGCTCCCCCTAAAGCGTTGCCGTACCCTCACCTGGACCCTAAACCGTCCCCGTCCCCTAACCCTAACCCTAGCCCGAACCCTAACCCTAACCCTACCCCGAAGCCTGACCCTCACCCGTCCCCTAATCCTAACCCGTACGCTAACACTAACCCGCGCACTCACACGCACGCTCCCCCTAAAGCGTTGCCGTACCCTCACCTGGACCCTAAACCGTCCCCGTCCCCTAACCCTAACCCTAGCGCGAACCCTAACCCTAACCCTTCCCCGAAGCCTGACCCTCACGCGTGCCCTAATCCTAACCCGTACGCTAACACTAACCCGCGCCCTCACACGCACTCTCCCCCTAAAGCGTTGCCGTACCCTCGCCTGGACCCTAAACCGTCCCCGTCCCCTAACCCTAACCCTAGCCCGAACCCTAACCCTAACCCTTCCCCGAAGCCTGACCCTCACCCGTGCCCTAATCCTAAACCGTACGCGAACACTAACCCGCGCCCTCACACGCACGCTCCCCCTAAAGCGTTGCCGTACCCTCACCTGGACCCTAAACCGTCCCCGTCCCCTAACCCTAACCCTCGCCCGAACCCTAACCCTAATCCTTCCCCGAATCCTGACCCTCACCCGTCCCCTAATCCTAACCCGTACGCGAACACTAACCCGCGCCCTCACACGCACGCTCCCCCTAAAGCGTTGCCGTACCCTCACATGGACCCTAAACCGTTCCCGTCCCCTAACCCTAACCCTAGCCCGAACCCTAACCCTAACCCTTCCCCGAAGCCTGACCCTCACCCGTGCCATAATCCTAACCCGTACGCTAACACTAACCCGCACCCTCACACGCACGCTCCCCCTAAAGCGTTGCCGTACCCTCACCTGGACCCTATACCGTCCCCGTCCCCTAACACTAACCCTACCCCGAACCGTAACCCTAACCCTTCCCCGAAGCCTGACCCTCACCCGTCCCCTTATCCTAACCCGTATGCGAACACTAACCCACGCCCTCACACGCACGCTCCCCCTAAAGCATTGCCGTACCCTCACCTGGACCCTAAACCGTCCCCATCCCCTAACCCTAACCCTAGCCCGAACCCTAACCCTAACCCTTCCCCGAAGCCTGACCCTCACCCGTCCCATAATCCTAACCCGTACGCTAACACTAACCCGCGCCCTCACAAGCACTCTCCCCCTAAAGCGTTGCCGTACCCTCACCTGGACCCTAAACCGTCCCCGTCCCCTAACCCTAACCCTAGCCCGAACCCTAACCCTAACCCTTCCCCGAAGCCTGACCCTCACCCGTCCCCTAATCCTAACCCGTACGCTAACACTAACCCGCGCCCTCACACGCACGCTCCCCCTAAAGCGTTGCCGTACCCTCACCTGGACCCTAAACCGTCCCCGTCCCCTAACCCTAACCTTAGCCCGAACCCTAACCCTAACCCTTCCCCGAAGCCTGACCCTCACCCGTCCCCTAATCCTAACCCGTACACTAACACTAACCCGCGCCCTCACAAGCACGCTCCCCCTAAAGCGTTGCCATACCCTCACCTGGACCCTAAACCGTCCCCGTCCCCTAACCCTAACCCTAGCCCGAACCCTAACCCTAACCCTTCCCCGAAGCCTGACCCTCACCCGTCCCCTAATCCTAACCCGTACGCTAACACTAACCCGCGCCCTCACACGCACGCTCCCCCTAAAGCGTTGCCGTACCCTCACCTGGACCCTAAACCGTCCCCGTCCCCTAACCCTAACCCTAGCCCGAACCCTAACCCTAACCCTTCCCCGAAGCCTGACCCTCACCCGTGCCCTAATCCTAACCCGTACGCTAACACTAACCCGCGCCCTCACACGCACGCTCCCCCTAAAGCGTTGCCGTACCCTCACCTGAACCCTAAACCGTCCCCGTCCCCTAACCCTAACCCTAGCCCGAACCCTAAACCTAACCCTTCCCCGAAGCCTGACCCTCACCCGTCCCCTAATCCTAACCCGTAAGCTAACACTAACCCGCGCCCTCACACGCACGCTCCCCCTAAAGCGTTGCCGTACCCTCACCTGGACCCTAAACCGTCCCCGTCCCCTAACCCTAACCCTAACCCTAAACCTTCCCCGAAGCCTGACCCTCACCCGTCCCCTAATCCTAACCCGTACGCTAACACTAACCCGCGCCCTCACACGCACGCTCCCCCTAAAGCGTTGCCGTACCCTCACCTGGACCCTAAACCGTCCCCGTCCCCTAACCCTAACCCTAGCCCGAACCCTAACCCTAACCCTTCCCCGAAGCCTGACCCTCACCCGTCCCCTAATCCTAACCCGTACGCTGACACTCACCCGCGCCCTCACACGCATGCTCCCCCTAAAGCGTTGCCGTACCCTCACCTGGACCCTAAACCGTCCCCGTCCCCTAACCCTAACCCTAGCCCGAACCCTAACCCTAACCCTTCCCCGAAGCCTGACCCTCACCCGTCCGCTAATCCTAACCCGTACGCTAACACTAACCCGCGCCCTCACACGCACGCTCCCCCTAAAGCGTTGCCGTACCCTCACCTGGACCCTAAACCGTCCCCGTCCCCTAACCCTAACCCTAGCCCGAACCCTAACCCTAACCCTTCCCCGAAGCCTGACCCTCACCCGTCCCCTAATCCTAACCCGTACGCTAACACTAACCCGCGCCCTCACACGCACGCTCCCCCTAAAGCGTTGCCGTACCCTCAACTGGAGCCTAAACCTTCCCCGTCCCCTAACCCTAACCCTAGCCCGAACCCTAACCCTAACCCTTCCCCGAAGCCTGACCCTCACCCGTCCCCTAATCCTAACCCGTACGCTAACAGTAAACCGCGCCCTCACACGCACGCTCCCCCTAAAGCGTTGCCGTACCCTCACCTGGACCCTAAACCGTTCCCGTCCCCTAACCCTAACCCTAGCCCGAACCCTAACCCTAACCCTTCCCCGAAGCCTGACCCTCACCCGTGCCATAATCCCTACCCGTACGCTAACACTAACCCGCACCCTCACACGCACGCTCCCCCTAAAGCGTTGCCGTACCCTCACCTGGACCCTATACCGTCCCCGTCCCCTAACACTAACCCTACCCCGAACCGTAACCCTAACCCTTCCCCGAAGCCTGACCCTCACCCGTCCCCTTATCCTAACCCGTATGCGAACACTAACCCACGCCCTCACACGCACGCTCCCCCTAAAGCATTGCCGTACCCTCACCTGGACCCTAAACCGTCCCCATCCCCTAACCCTAACCCTAGCCCGAACCCTAACCCTAACCCTTCCCCGAAGCCTGACCCTCACCCGTCCCATAATCCTAACCCGTACGCTAACACTAACCTGCGCCCTCACACGCACGCTCCCCCTAAAGCGTTGCCGTACACTCACCTGGACCCTAAACCGTCCCCGTCCCCTAACCCTAACCCTAGCCCGAACCCTAACCCTAACACTTCCCCGAAGCCTGACCCTCACCCGTCCCCTAATCCTAACCCGTACGCTAACACTAACCCGCTCCCTCACACGCACGCTCCCCCTAAAGCGTTGCCGTACCCTCACCTGGACCCTAAACCGTCCCCGTCCCCTAACCCTAACCCTAGCCCGATCCCTAACCCTAACCCTTCCCCGAAGCCTGACCCTCACCCGTCCCCTAATCCTAACCCGTACGCTAACACTAACCCGCGCCCTCACACGCACGCTCCCCCTAAAGCGTTGCCGTACCCTCACCTGGACCCTAAACCGTCCCCGTCCCCTAACCCTAACCTTAGCCCGAACCCTAACCCTAACCCTTCCCCGAAGCCTGACCCTCACCCGTCCCCTAATCCTAACCCGTACGCTAACACTAACCCGCGCCCTCACAAGCACGCTCCCCCTAAAGCGTTGCCGTACCTTCACCTGGACCCTAAACCGTCCCCGTCCCCTAACCCTAACCCTAGCCCGAACCCTAACCCTAACCCTTCCCCGAAGCCTGACCCTCACCCGTCCCCTAATCCTAACCCGTACGCTAACACTAACCCGCGCCCTCACACGCACGCTCCCCCTAAAGCGTTGCCGTACCCTCACCTGGACCCTAAACCGTCCCCGTCCCCTAACCCTAACCTTAGCCCGAACCCTAACCCTAACCCTTCCCCGAAGCCTGACCCTCACCCGTCCCCTAATCCTAACCCGTACACTAACACTAACCCGCGCCCTCACAAGCACGCTCCCCCTAAAGCGTTGCCATACCCTCACCTGGACCCTAAACCGTCCCCGTCCCCTAACCCTAACCCTAGCCCGAACCCTAACCCTAACCCTTCCCCGAAGCCTGACCCTCACCCGTCCCCTAATCCTAACCCGTACACTAACACTAACCCGCGCCCTCACACGCACGCTCCCCCTAAAGCGTTGCCGTACCCTCACCTGGACCCTAAACCGTCCCCGTCCCCTAACCCTAACCCTAGCCCGAACCCTAACCCGAACCCTTCCCCGAAGCCTGACCCTCACCCGTCCCCTAATCCTAACCCGTACGCTAACACTAACCCGCGCCCTCACACGCACGCTCCCCCTAAAGCGTTGCCGTACCCTCACCTGGACCCTAAACCGTCCCCGTCCCCTAACCCTAACCCTAACCCTAAACCTTCCCCGAAGCCTGACCCTCACCCGTCCCCTAATCCTAACCCGTACGCTAACACTAACCCGCGCCCTCACACGCACGCTCCCCCTAAAGCGTTGCCGTACCCTCACCTGGACCCTAAACCGTCCCCGTCCCCTAACCCTAACCCTAGCCCGAACCCTAACCCTAACCCTTCCCCGAAGCCTGACCCTCACCCGTCCCCTAATCCTAACCCGTACGCTGACACTCACCTGCGCCCTCACACGCATGCTCCCCCTAAAGCGTTGCCGTACCCTCACCTGGACCCTAAACCGTCCCCGTCCCCTAACCCTAACCCTAGCCCGAACCCTAACCCTAACCCTTCCCCGAAGCCTGACCCTCACCCGTCCGCTAATCCTAACCCGTACGCTAACACTAACCCACGCCCTCACACGCACGCTCCCCCTAAAGCGTTGCCGTACCCTCTCCTGGACCCTAAACCGTCCCCGTCCCCTAACCCTAACCCTAGCCCGAACCCTAACCCTAACCCTTCCCCGAAGCCTGACCCTCACCCGTCCCCTAATCCTAACCCGTACGCTAACAGTAAACCGCGCCCTCACACGCACGCTCCCCCTAAAGCGTTGCCGTACCCTCACCTGGACCCTAAACCGTCCCCGTCCCCTAACCCTAACCCTAGCCCGAACTCTAACCCTAACCCTTCCCCGAAGCCTGACCCTCACCCGTCCTCTAATCCTAACCCCTACGCTACACTAACCCGCGCCCTCACACGCACGCTCCCCCTAAAGCGTTGCCGTACCCTCACCTGGACCCTAAACCGTCCCCGTACCCTAACCCTAACCCTAGCCCGAACCCTAAACCTAACCCTTCCCCGAAGCCTGACCCTCACCCGTGCCCTAATCCTAACCCGTACGCTAACACTAACCCGCGCCCTCACACGCACGCTCCCCCTACAACGTTGCCGTACCCTCACCTGGACCCTAAACCGTCCCCGTCCTCTAACCCTAACCCTAGACCGAACCCTAACCCTAACCCTTCCCCGAAGCCTGACCCTCACCCAAACCCTAATCCTAACCCGTACGCTGACACTAACCCGCGCCCTCACACGCACGCTCCCCCTAAAGCGTTGCCGTACCCTCACCTGGACCCTAAACCGTCCCCGATCCCTAACACTAACCCTAGCCCGAACCCTAACCCTAACCCTTCCCCGAAGCCTGACCCTCACCCGTCCCCTAATCCTAACCCGTACGCTAACACTATCCCGCGTCCTCACACGCACGCTCCCCCTAAAGCGTTGCCGTACCCTCACCTGGACCCTAAACCGTCCCCGTCCCCTAACCCTAACCCTAGCCCGAACCCTAACCCTAACCCTTCCCCGAAGCCTGACCCTCACCCGTCCCCTAATCCTAACCCGTACGCGAACACTCACCCGCGCCCTCACACGCACGCTCCCCCTAAAGCGTTGCCGTACCCTCACCTGGACCCTAAACCGTCCCCGTCCCCTAACCCTAAACCTAACCCTAACCCTTCCCCGAAGCCTGACCCTCACCCGTGCCCTAATCCAACCCGTACGCTAACACTAACCCGCGCCCTCACACGCACGCTCCCCCTAAAGCGTTGCCGTACCCTCACCTGGACCCTAAACCGTCCCCGTCCCCTAACCCTAACCCTAGCCCGAAGCCTAACCCTAACCCTTCCCCGAAGCCTGACCCTCACCCGTCCCCTAATCCTAACCCGTACGCTAACACTAACCCGCGCCCTCACACGCACGCTCCCCCTAAAGCGTTGCCGTACCCTCACCTGGACCCTAAACCGTCCCCGTCCCCTAACCCTAACCCTAGCCCGAACCCTAACCCTAACCCTTCCCCGAAGCCTGACCCTCACCCGTCCCCTAATCCTAACCCGTACGCAAACACTCACCCGCGCCCTCACACGCACGCTCCCCCTAAAGCGTTGCCGTACCCTCACCTGGACCCTAAACCGTCCCCGTCCCCTAACCCTAAACCTAACCCTAACCCTTCCCCGAAGCCTGACCCTCACCCGTGCCCTAATCCAACCCGTACGCTAACAGTAACCCGCGCCCTCACACGCACGCTCCCCCTAAAGCGTTGCCGTACCCTCACCTGGACCCTAAACCGTCCCCGTCCCCTAACCCTAACCCTAGCCCGAATCCTAACCCTAACCCTTCCCCGAAGCCTGACCCTCACCCGTCCCCTAATCCTAACCCCTACGCTAACACTAACCCGCGCCCTCACACGCACGCTCCCCCTAAAGCGTTGCCGTACCCTCACCTGGACCCTAAACCGTCCCCGTCCCCTATCCCTAACCTTAGCCCGAACCCTAACCCTAACCCTTCCCCGAAGCCTGACCCTCACCCATCCCCTAATCCTAACCCGTACGCTAACACTAACCCGCGCCCTCACAAGCACGCTCCCCCTAAAGCGTTGCCGTACCCTCACCTGGACCCTAAACCGTCCCCGTCCCCTAACCCTAACCCTAGCCCGAACCCTAACCCTAACCCTTCCCCGAAGCCTGACCCTCACCCGTCCCCTAATCCTAACCCGTACGCTAACACTAACCCGCGCCCTCACACGCACGCTCCCCCTAAAGCGTTGCCGTACCCTCACCTGGACCCTAAACCGTCCCCGTCCCCTAACCCTAACCTTAGCCCGAACCCTAACCCTAACCCTTCCCCGAAGCCTGACCCTCACCCGTCCCCTAATCCTAACCCGTACACTAACACTAACCCGCGCCCTCACAAGCACGCTCCCCCTAAAGCGTTGCCGTACCCTCACCTGGACCCTAAACCGTCCCCGTCCCCTAACCCTAACCCTAGCCCGAACCCTAACCCTAACCCTTCCCCGAAGCCTGACCCTCACCCGTCCCCTAATCCTAACCCGTAAGCTAACACTAACCCGCGCCCTCACACGCACGCTCCCCCTAAAGCGTTGCCGTACCCTCACCTGGACCCTAAACCGTCCCCGTCCCCTAACCCTAACCCTAGCCCGAACCCTAAACCTAACCCTTCCCCGAAGCCTGACCCTCACCCGTCCCCTAATCCTAACCCGTACGCTAACACTAACCCGCGCCCTCACACGCACGCTCCCCCTAAAGCGTTGCCGTACCCTCACCTGAACCCTAAACCGTCCCCGTCCCCTAACCCTAACCCTAGCCCGAACACTAAACCTAACCCTTCCCCGAAGCCTGACCCTCACCCGTCCCCTAATCCTAACCCGTACGCTAACACTAACCCGCGCCCTCACACGCACGCTCCCCCTAAAGCGTTGCCGTACCCTCACCTGGACCCTAAACCGTCCCCGTCCCCTAACCCTAACCCTAACCCTAAACCTTCCCCGAAGCCTGACCCTCACTCGTCCCCTAATCCTAACCCGTACGCTAACACTAACCCGCGCCCTCACACGCACGCTCCCCCTAAAGCGTTGCCGTACCCTCACCTGGACCCTAAACCGTCCCCGTCCCCTAACCCTAACCCTAGCCCGAACCCTAAACCTAACCCTTCCCCGAAGCCTGACCCTCACCCGTCCCCTAATCCTAACCCGTACGCTGACACTAACCCGCGCCCTCACACGCATGCTCCCCCTAAAGCGTTTCCGTACCGTCACCTGGACCCTAAACCGTCCCCGTCCCCTAACCCTAACCCTAGCCCGAACCCTAACCCTAACCCTTCCCCGAAGCCTGACCCTCACCCGTCCGCTAATCCTAACCCGTACGCTAACACTAACCCGCGCCCTCACACGCACGCTCCCCCTAAAGCGTTGCCGTACCCTCACCTGGACCCTAAACCGTCCCCGTCCCCTAACCCTAACCCTAGCCCGAAGCCTAACCCTAACCCTTCCCCGAAGCCTGACCCTCACCCGTCCCCTTATCCTAACCCGTACGCTAACACTAACCCGCGCCCTCACACGCACGCTCCCCCTAAAGCGTTGCCGTACCCTCACCTGGACCCTAAACCGTCCCCGTCCCCTAACCCTAACCCTAGCCCGAACCCTAACCCTTCCCCGAAGCCTGACCCTCACCCGTGCCCTAATCATAACACATACGCTAACACTAACCCGCGCCCTCACACGCACGCTCCCCCTAAAGCGTTGCCGTACCCTCACCTGGACCCTAAACCGTCCCCGATCCCTAACACAAACCCTAGCCCGAACCCTAACCCTAACCCTTCCCCGAAGCCTGACCCTCACCCGTCCCCTAATCCTAACCCGTACGCTAACACTAACCCGCGTCCTCACACGCACGCTCCCCCTAAAGCGTTGCCGTACCCTCACCTGGACCCTAAACCGTCCCCGTCCCCTAACCCTAAACCTAACCCTAACCCTTCCCCGAAGCCTGACCCTCACCCGTGCCCTAATCCAACCCGTACGCTAACACTAACCCGCGCCCTCACACGCACGCTCCCCCTAAAGCGTTGCCGTACCCTCACCTGGACCCTAAACCGTCCCCGTCCCCTAACCCTAACCCTAGCCCGAAGCCTAACCCTAACCCTTCCCCGAAGCCTGACCCTCACCCGTCCCCTAATCCTAACCCGTACGCTAACACTAACCCGCGCCCTCACACGCACGCTCCCCCTAAAGCGTTGCCGTACCCTCACCTGGACCCTAAACCGTCCCCGTCCCCTAACCCTAACCCTAGCCCGAACCCTAACCCTAACCCTTCCCCGAAGCCTGACCCTCACCCGTCCCCTAATCCTAACCCGTACGCGAACACTCACCCGCGCCCTCACACGCACGCTCCCCCTAAAGCGTTGCCGTACCCTCACCTGGACCCTAAACCTTCCCCGTCCCCTAACCCTAAACCTAACCCTAACCCTTCCCCGAAGCCTGACCCTCACCCGTGCCCTAATCCAACCCGTACGCTAACACTAACCCGCGCCCTCACACGCACGCTCCCCCTAAAGCGTTGCCGTACCCTCACCTGGACCCTAAACCGTCCCCGTCCCCTAACCCTAACCCTAGCCCGAAGCCTAACCCTAACCCTTCCCCGAAGCCTGACCCTCACCCGTCCCCTAATCCTAACCCCTACGCTAACACTAACCCGCGCCCTCACACGCACGCTCCCCCTAAAGCGTTGCCGTACCCTCACCTGGACCCTAAACAGTCCCCGTCCCCTAACCCTAACCCTAGCCCGAACCCTAACCCTAACCCTTCCCCGAAGCCTGACCCTCACCCGTCCCCTAATCCTAACCCGTACGCTAACACTAACCCGCGCCCTCACACGCACGCTCCCCCTAAAGCGTTGCCGTACCCTCACCTGGACCCTAAACCGTCTCCGTCCCCTAACCCTAACCCTAGCCTGAACCCTAACCCTAACCCTTCCCCGAAGCCTGACACTCACCCGTCCCCTTATCCTAACCCGTACGCTAACACTAACCCGCGCCCTCACACGCACGCTCCCCCTAAAGCGTTGCCGTGCCCTCACCTGGACCCTAAACCGTCCCCGTCCCCTAACCCTAACCCTAGCCCGAACCCTAACCCTAACCCTTCCCCGAAGCCTGACCCTCACCCGTCCCCTAATCCTAACCCGTACGCGAAAACTAACCCGCGCCCTCACACGCACGCTCCCCCTAAAGCGTTGCCGTACCCTCACCTGGACCCTAAACCGTCCCCGTCCCCTAACCCTAACCCTAGCCCGAACCCTAACCCTAACCCTTCCCCGAAGCCTGACCCTCACCCGTGCCCTAATCCTAACACGTACGCTAACACTAACCCGCGCCATCACACGCACGCTCCCCCTAAAGCGTTGCCGTACCCTCACCTGGACCCTAAACCGTCCCCGATCCCTAACACTAACCCTAGCCCGAACCCTAACCCTAACCCTTGCCCGAAGCCTGACCCTCACGTGTGCCCTAATCCTAACCCGTACGCTAACACTAACCCGCGCCCTCACACGCACTCTCCCCCTAAAGCGTTGCCGTACCCTCGCCTGGACCCTAAACCGTCCCCGTCCCCTAACCCTAACCCTAGCCCGAACCCTAACCCTAACCCTTCCCCGAAGCCTGACCCTCACCCGTGCCCTAATCCTAACCCGTACGCGAACACTAACCCGCGCCCTCACACGCACGCTCCCCCTAAAGCGTTGCCGTACCCTCACCTGGACCCTAAACCGTCCCCGTCCCCTAACCCTAACCCTAGCCCGAACCCTAACCCTAACCCTTCCCCGAAGCCTGACCCTCACCCGTCCCCTAATCCTAACCCGTACGCGAACACTAACCTGCGTCCTCACACGCACGCTCCCCCTAAAGCGTTGCCGTACCCTCACCTGGACCCTAAACCGTTCCCGTCCCCTAACCCTAACCCTAGCCCGAACCCTAACCCTAACCCTTCCCCGAAGCCTGACCCTCACCCGTGCCCTAATCCTAACCAGTACGCTAACACTAACCCGCACCCTCACACGCACGCTCCCCGTAAAGCGTTGCCGTACCCTCACCTGGACCCTATACCGTCCCCGTCCCCTAACCCTAACCCTAGCCCGAACCCTAACCCTAACCCTTCCCCGAAGCCTGACCCTCACCCGTCCCCTAATCCTAACCCGTACGCGAACACTAACCCACGCCCTCACACGCACGCTCCCCCTAAAGCGTTGCCGTACCCTCACCTGGACCCTAAACCGTCCCCGTCCCCTAACCCTAACCCTAGCCCGAACCCTAACCCTAACCCTTCCCCGAAGCCTGACCCTCACCCGTCCCCTAATCCTAACCCGTACGCTAACACTAACCTGCGCCCTCACACGCACGCTCCCCCTAAAGCGTTGCCGTACCCTCACCTGGACCCTAAACCGTCCCCGTCCCCTAACCCTAACCCTAGCCCGAACCCTAACCCTAACACTTCCCCGAAGCCTGACACTCACCCGTCCCCTAATCCTAACCCGTACGCTAACACTAACCCGCGCCCTCACACGCACGCTCCCCCTAAAGCGTTGCCGTACCCTCACCTGGACCCTAAACCGTCCCCGTCCCCTAACCCTAACCCTAGCCCGAACCCTAACCCTAACCCTTCCCCGAAGCCTGACCCTCACCCGTCCCCTAATCCTAACCCGTACGCTAACACTAACCCACGCCCTCACACGCACGCTCCCCCTAAAGCGTTGTCGTACCCTCACCTGGACCCTAAACCGTCCCCGTCCCCTAACCCTAACCCTAGCCCGAACCCTAACCCTAACCCTTCCCCGAAGCCTGACCCTCACCCGTCCCCTAATCCTAACCCGTACGCTAACACTAACCCGCGCCCTCACAAGCACGCTCCCCCTAAAGCGTTGCCGTACCCTCACCTGGACCCTAAACCGCCCCCGTCCCCTAACCCTAACCCTAGCCCGAACCCTAACCCTAACCCTTCCCCGAAGCCTGACCCTCACCCGTCCCCTAATCCTAACCCGTACGCTAACACTAACCCACGCCCTCACACGCACGCTCCCCCTAAAGCGTTGCCGTACCCTCACGTGGACCCTAAACCGTCCCCGTGCCCTAACCCTAACCCTAGCCCGAACCCTAACCCTAACCCTTCCCCGAAGCCTGACCCTCACCCGTCCCCTAATCCTAACCCGTACGCTAACACTAACCCGCGGCCTCACACGCACGCTCCCCCTAAAGCGTTGCCGTACCCTCACCTGGACCCTAAACCGTCCCCGTCCCCTAACCCTAACCCTAGCCCGAACCCTAACCCTAACCCTTCCCCGAAGCCTGACCCTCACCCGTCCCATAATCCTAACCCGTACGCTAACACTAACCCGCGCCCTCACACGCACGCTCCCCCTAAAGCGTTGCCGTACCCTCACCTGGACCCTAAACCGTCCCCGTCCCCTAACCCTAACCCTAGCCCGATCCCTAACCCTAACCCTTCCCCGAAGCCTGACCCTCACCCGTCCCCTAATCCTAACCCGTACGCTAACACTAACCCGCGCCCTCACACGCACGCTCCCCCTAAAGCGTTGCCGTACCCTCACCTGGACCCTAAACCATCCTCGTCCCCTAACCCTAACACTAGCCCGAACCCTAACCCTAACCCTTCCCCGAAGCCTGACCCTCACCCGTCCCCTAATCCTAACCCGTACGCTAACACTAACCCGCGCCCTCACACGCACGCTCCCCCTAAAGCGTTGCCGTACCCTCACCTGGACCCTAAACCGTCCCCGTCCCCTAACCCTAACCCTAGCCCGAAGCCTAACCCTAACCCTTCCCCAAAGCCTGACCCTCACCCGTCCCCTAATCCTAACCCGTACGCTAACACTAACCCGCGCCCTCACACGCACGCTCCCCCTAAAGCGTTGCCGTACCCTCACCTGGACCCTAAACCGTCCCCGTCCCCTAACCCTAACCCTAGCCCGAACCCTAACCCTAACCCTTCCCCGAAGCCTGACCCTCACCCGTGCCCTAATCCTAACCCGTACGCTAACACTAACCCGCGCCCTCACACGCACGCTCCCCCTAAAGCGTTTCCGTACCCTCACCTGGACCCTAAACCGTCCCCGTCCCCTAACCCTAACCCTAGCCCGAACCCTAACCCTAACCCTTCCCCGAAGCCTGACCCTCACCCGTCCCCTAATCCTAACCCGTACGCTAACACTAACCCGCGCCCTCACACGCACGCTCCCCCTAAAGTGTTGCCGTACCCTCACCTGGACCCTAAACCGTCTCCGTCCCCTAACCCTACCCCTAGCCTGAACCCTAACCCTAACCCTTCCCCGAAGCCTGACACTCACCCGTCCCCTTATCCTAACCCGTACGCTAACACTAACCCGCGCCGTCACACGCACGCTCCCCCTAAAGCGTTGCCGTACCCTCACCTGGACCCTAAACCGTCCCTGTCCCCTAACCCTAACCCTAGCCCGAACCCTAACCCTAACCCTTCCCCGAAGCCTGACCCTCACCCGTCCCCTAATCCTAACCCGTACGCTAACACTAACCCACGCCCTCACACGCACGCTCCCCCTAAAGCGTTGCCGTACCCTCACCTGGACCCTAAACCGTCCCCGTCCCCTAACCCTAACCCTAGCCCGAACCCTAACCCTAACCCTTCCCCGAAGCCTGACCCTCACCCGTGCCCTAATCATAACACGTACGCTAACACTAACCCGCGCCCTCACACGCACGCTCCCCCTAAAGCGTTGCCGTACCCTCACCTGGACCCTAAACCGTCCCCGATCCCTAACCCTAACCCTAGCCCGAACCCTAACCCTAACCCTTCCCCGAAGCCTGACCCTCACCCGTCCCCTAATCCTAACCCGTACGCTAACACTAACCCGCGTCCTCACACGCACGCTCCCCCTAAAGCGTTGCCGTACCCTCACCTGGACCCTAAACCGTCCCCGTCCCCTAACCCTAACCCTAGCCCGAACCCTAACCCTAACCCTTCCCCGAAGCCTGACCCTCACCCGTCCCCTAATCCTAACCCGTACGCGAACACTCACCCGCGCCCTCACACGCACGCTCCCCCTAAAGCGTTGCCGTACCCTCACCTGGACCCTAAACCGTCCCCGTCCCCTAACCCTAAACCTAACCCTAACCCTTCCCCGAAGCCTGACCCTCACCCGTGCCCTAATCCAACCCGTACGCTAACACTAACCCGCGCCCTCACACGCACGCTCCCCCTAAAGCGTTGCCGTACCCTCACCTGGACCCTAAACCATCCCCGTCCCCTAACCCTAACCCTAGCCCGAAGCCTAACCCTAACCCTTCCCCGAAGCCTGACCCTCACCCGTCCCCTAATCCTAACCCGTACGCTAACACTAACCCGCGCCCTCACACGCACGCTCCCCCTAAAGCGTTGCCGTACCCTCACCTGGACCCTAAACCGTCCCCGTCCCCTAACCCTAACCCTAGCCTGAACCCTAACCCTATCCCTTCCCCGAAGCCTGACCCTCACCCGTCCCCTAATCCTAACCCGTACGCGAACACTCACCCGCGCCCTCACACGCACGCTCCCCCTAAAGCGTTGCCGTACCCTCACCTGGACCCTAAACCGTCCCCGTCCCCTAATCCTAAACCTAACCCTAACCCTTCCCCGAAGCCTGACCCTCACCCGTGCCCTAATCCAACCCGTACGCTAACACTAACCCGCGCCCTCACACGCACGCTCCCCCTAAAGCGTTGCCGTACCCTCACCTGGACCCTAAACCGTCCCCGTCCCCTAACCCTAACCCTAGCCCGAAGCCTAACCCTAACCCTTCCCCGAAGCCTGACCCTCACCCGTCCCCTAATCCTAACCCGTACGCTAACACTAACCCGCGCCCTCACACGCACGCTCCCCCTAAAGCGTTGCCGTACCCTCACCTGGACCCTAAACCGTCCCCGTCCCCTAACCCTAACCCTAGCCCGAACCCTAACCCTAACCCTTCCCCGAAGCCTGACCCTCACCCGTCCCCTAATCCTAACCCGTACGCTAACACTAACCCGCGCCCTCACACGCACGCTCCCCCTAAAGCGTTGCCGTACCCTCACCTGGACCCTAAACCGTCTCCGTCCCCTAACCCTAACCCTAGCCTGAACCCTAACCCTAACCCTGCCCCGAAGCCTGACACTCACCCGTCCCCTTATCCTAACCCGTACGCTAACACTAACCCGCGCCCTCACACGCACGCTCCCCCTAAAGCGTTGCCGTGCCCTCACCTGGACCCTAAACCGTCCCCGTCCCCTAACCCTAACCCTAGCCCGAACCCTAACCCTAACCCTTCCCCGAAGCCTGACCCTCACCCGTCCCCTAATCCTAACCCGTACGCTAACACTAACCCGCGCCCTCATACGCACGCTCCCCCTAAAGCGTTGCCGTACCCTCACCTGGACCCTAAACCGTCCCCGTCCCCTAACCCTAACCCTAGCCCGAACCCTAACCCTAACCCTTCCCCGAAGCCTGACCCTCACCCGTGCCCTAATCCTAACACGTACGCTAACACTAACCCGCGCCCTCACACGCACGCTCCCCCTAAAGCGTTGCCGTACCCTCACCTGGACCCTAAACCGTCCCAGAACCCTAACACTAACCCTAGCCCGAACCCTAACCCTAACCCTTCCCCGAAGCCTGACCCTCACGTGTGCCCTAATCCTAACCCGTACGCTAACACTAACCCGCGCCCTCACACGCACTCTCCCCCTAAAGCGTTGCCGTACCCTCGCCTGGACCCTAAACAGTCCCCGTCCCCTAACCCTAACCCTAGCCCGAACCCTAACCCTAACCCTTCCCCGAAGCCTGACCCTCACCCGTGCCCTAATCCTAACCCGTACGCGAACACTAACCCGCGCCCTCACACGCACGCTCCCCCTAAAGCGTTGCCGTACCCTCACCTGGACCCTAAACCGTCCCCGTCCCCTAACCCTAACCCTAGCCCGAACCCTAACCCTAACCCTTCCCCGAAGCCTGACCCTCACCCGTCCCCTAATCCTAACCCGTACGCGAACACTAACCTGCGTCCTCACACGCACGCTCCCCCTAAAACGTTGCCGTACCCTCACCTGGACCCTAAACCGTTCCCGTCCCCTAACCCTAACCCTAGTCCGAACCCTAACCCTAACCCTTCCCCGAAGCCTGACCCTCACCCGTCCCCTAATCCTAACCCGTACGCTAACACTAACCCGCGCCCTCACACGCACGCTCCCCCTAAAGCGTTGCCGTACCCTCACCTGGACCCTAAACCGTCCCCGTCCCCTAACCCTAACCCTAGCCCGAACCCTAACCCTAACCCTTCCCCGAAGCCTGACCCTCACCCGTCCCCTAATCCTAACCCGTACGCTAACACTAACCCGCGCCCTCACACGCACGCTCCCCCTAAAGCGTTGCCGTACCCTCACCTGGACCCTAAACCGTCCCCGTCCCCTAACCCTAACCCTAGCCCGAACCCTAACCCTAACCCTTCCCCGAAGCCTGACCCTCACCCGTCCCCTAATCCTAACCCGTACGCTAACACTAACCCGCGCCCTCACACGCACGCTCCCCCTAAACCGTTGCCGTACCCTCACCTGGACCCTAAACCGTCTCCGTCCCCTAACCTTAACTCTAGCCTGAACCCTAACCCTAACCCTTCCCCGAAGCCTGACACTCACCCGTCCCCTTATCCTAACCCGTACGCTAACACTAACCCGCGCCCTCACACGCACGCTCCCCCTAAAGCGTTGCCGTGCCCTCACCTGGACCCTAAACCTTCCCCGTCCCCTAACCCTAACCCTAGCCCGAACCCTAACCCTAACCCTTCCCCGAAGCCTGACCCTCACCCGTCCCCTAATCCTAACCCGTACGCTAACACTAACCCGCGCCCTCACACGCACGCTCCCCCTAAAGCGTTGCCGTACCCTCACCTGGACCCTAAACCGTCCCCGTCCCCTAACCCTAACCCTAGCCCGAACCCTAACCCTAACCCTTCCCCGAAGCCTGACCCTCACCCGTGCCCTAATCCTAACCCGTACGCGAACACTCACCCGCGCCCTCACACGCACGCTCCCCCTAAAGCGTTGCCGTACCCTCACCTGGACCCTAAACCGTCCCCGTCCCCTAACCCTAACCCTAGCCCGAACCCTAACCCTAACCCTTCCCCGAAGCCTGACCCTCACCCGTCCCCTAATCCTAACCCGTACGCTAACACTAACCCGCGCCCTCAAACGCACGCTCCCCCTAAAGCGTTGCCGTACCCTCACCTGGACCCTAAACCGTCCCCGTCCCCTAACCCTAACCCTAGCCCGAACCCTAACCCTAACCCTTCCCCGAAGCCTGACCCTCACCCGTCCCCTAATCCTAACCCGTACGCTAACACTAACCCGCGCCCTCACACGCACTCTCCCCCTAAAGCGTTGCCGTACCCTCGCCTGGACCCTAAACCGTCCCCGTCCCCTAACCCTAACCCTAGCCCGAACCCTAACCCTAACCCTTCCCCGAAGCCTGACCCTCACCCGTGCCCTAATCCTAACCCGTACGCGAACACTAACCCGCGCCCTCACACGCTCGCTCCCCCTAAAGCGTTGCCGTACCCTCACCTGGACCCTAAACCGTCCCCGTCCCCTAACCCTAACCCTAGCCCGAACCCTAACCATAATCCTTCCCCGAATCCTGACCCTCACCCGTCCCCTAATCCTAACCCGTACGCGAACACTAACCCGCGCCCTCACACGCACGCTCCCCCTAAAGCGTTGCCGTACCCTCACCTGGACCCTAAACCGTTCCCGTCCCCTAACCCTAACCCTAGCCCGAACCCTAACCCTAACCCTTCCCCGATGCCTGACCCTCACCCGTGACCTAATCCTAACCCGTACGCTAACACTAACCCGCACCCTCACACGCACGCTCCCCGTAAAGCGTTGCCGTACCCTCACCTGGACCCTATACCGTCCCCGTCCCCTAACCCTAACCCTAGCCCGAACCCTAACCCTAACCCTTCCCCGAAGCCTGACCCTCACCCGTCCCCTAATCCTAACCCGTACGCGAACACTAACCCACGCCCTCACACGCACGCTCCCCCTAAAACGTTGCCGTACCCTCACCTGGACCCTAAACCGTCCCCGTCCCCTAACCCTAACCCTAGCCCGAACCCTAACCCTAACCCTTCCCCGAAGCCTGACCCTCACCCGTCCCATAATCCTAACCCGTACGCTAACACTAACCTGCGCCCTCACACGCACGCTCCCCCTAAAGCGTTGCCGTACCCTCACCTGGACCCTAAACCGTCCCCGTCCCCTAACCCTAACCCTAGCCCGAACCCTAACCCTAACACTTCCCCGAAGCCTGACCCTCACCCGTCCCCTAATCCTAACCCGTACGCTAACACTAACCCGCGCCCTCACACGCACGCTCCCCCTAAAGCGTTGCCGTACCCTCACCTGGACCCTAAACCGTCCCCGTCCCCTAACCCTAACCCTAGCCCGAACCCTAACCCTAACCCTTCCCCGAAGCCTGACCCTCACCCGTGCCCTAATCCTAACCCGTACGCTAACACTAACCCGCGCCCTCACACGCACGCTCCCCCTAAAGCGTTGCCGTACCCTCACCTGGACCCTAAACCGTCCCCGTCCCCTAACCCTAACCCTAGCCCGAACCCTAACCCTAACCCTTCCCCGAAGCCTGACCCTCACCCGTCCCCTAATCCTAACCCGTACGCTAACACTAACCCACGCCCTCACACGCACGCTCCCCCTAAAGCGTTGCCGTACCCTCACCTGGACCCTAAACCGTCCCCGTCCCCTAACCCTAACCCTAGCCCGAACCCTAACCCTAACCCTTCCCCGAAGCCTGACCCTCACCCGTCCCCTAATCCTAACCCGTACGCTAACACTAACCCGCGCCCTCACAAGCACGCTCCCCCTAAAGCGTTGCCGTACCCTCACCTGGACCCTAAACCGTCCCTGTCCCCTAACCCTAACCCTAGCCCGAACCCTAACCCTAACCCTTCCCCGAAGCCTGACCCTCACCCGTCCCCTAATCCTAACCCGTACGCTAACACTAACCCACGCCCTCACACGCACGCTCCCCCTAAAGCGTTGCCGTACCCTCACCTGGACCCTAAACCGTCCCCGTCCCCTAACCCTAACCCTAGCCCGAACCCTAACCCTAACCCTTCCCCGAAGCCTGACCCTCACCCGTCCCATAATCCTAACCCGTACGCTAACACTAACCTGCGCCCTCACACGCACGCTCCCCCTAAAGCGTTGCCGTACCCTCACCTGGACCCTAAACCGTCCCCGTCCCCTAACCCTAACCCTAGCCCGAACCCTAACCCTAACCCTTCCCCGAAGCCTGACCCTCACCCGTCCCATAATCCTAACCCGTACGCTAACACTAACCTGCGCCCTGACACGCACGCTCCCCCTAAAGCGTTGCCGTACCCTCACCTGGACCCTAAACCTTCCCCGTCCCCTAACCCTAACCATAGCCCGAACCCTAACCCTAACCCTTCCCCGAAGCCTGACCCTCACCCGTCCCCTAATCCTAACCCGTACGCTAACACTAACCCGCGCCCTCACATGCACGCTCCCCCTAAAGCGTTGCCGTACCCTCACCTGGACCCTAAACCTTCCCCGTCCCCTAACCCTAACCCTAGCCCGAACCCGAACCCTAACCCTTCCCCGAAGCCTGACCCTCACCCGTGCCCTAATCCTAACTCGTAGGCTAACACTAACCCGCGCCCTCACACGCACGCTCCCCCTAAAGCGTTGCCGTACCCTCACCTCTACCCTAAACCGTCCCCGTCCCCTAACCCTAACCCTAGCCCGAACCCTAACCCTAACCCTTCCCCGAAGCCTGACCCTCACCCGTCCCCTAATCCTAACCCGTACGCTAACACAAACCCGCGCCCTCACACGCACGCTCCCCCTAAAGCGTTGCCGTACCCTCACCTGGACTCTAAACCGTCCCCGTCCCCTAACCCTAACCCTAGCCCGAACCCTAACCCTAACCCTTCCCCGAAGCCTGACCCTCACCCGTCCCCTAATCCTAACCCGTACGCTAACACTAACTCGCGCCCTCACACGCACGCTCCCCCTAAAGCGTTGCCGTACCCTCACCTGGACCCTAAACCGTCCCCGTCCCCTAACCCTAACCCTAACCCTAACCCTTCCCCGAAGCCTGACCCTCACCCGTCCCATAATCCTAACCCGTACGCTAACACTAACCTGCGCCCTCACACGCACGCTCCCCCTAAAGCGTTGCCGTACCCTCACCTGGACCCTAAACCGTCCCCGTCCCCTAACCCTAACCCTAGCCCGAACCCTAACCCTAACACTTCCCCGAAGCCTGACCCTCACCCGTCCCCTAATCCTAACCCGTACGCTAACACTAACCCGCGCCCTCACACGCACGCTCCCCCTAAAGCGTTGCCGTACCCTCACCTGGACCCTAAACCGTCCCCGTCCCCTAACCCTAACCCTAGCCCGAACCCTAACCCTAACCCTTCCCCGAAGCCTGACCCTCACCCGTCCCCTAATCCTAACCCGTACGCTAACACTAACCGTCGCCCTCACACGCACGCTCCCCCTAAAGCGTTGCCGTACCCTCACCTGGACCCTAAACCGTCCCCGTCCCCTAACCCTAACCCTAGCCCGAACCCTAACCCTAACCCTTCCCCGAAGCCTGACCCTCACCCGTGCCCTAATCCTATCCCGTACGCTAACACTAACCCGCGCCCTCACAAGCACGCTCCCCCTAAAGCGTTGCCGTACCCTCACCTGGACCCTAAACCGTCCCCGTCCCCTAACCCTAACCCTAGCCCGAACCCTAACCCTAACCCTTCCCCGAAGCCTGACCCTCACCCGTCCCCTAATCCTAACCCGTACGCTAACACTAACCCACGCCCTCACACGCACGCTCCCCCTAAAGCGTTGCCGTACCCTCACCTGGACCCTAAACCGTCCCCGTCCCCTAACCCTAACCCTAGCCCGAACCCTAACCCTAATCCTTCCCCGAATCCTGACCCTCACCCGTCCCCTAATCCTAACCCGTACGCTAACACTAACCTGCGCCCTCACACGCACGCTCCCCCTAAAGCGTTGCCGTACCCTCACCTGGACCCTAAACCGTCCCCGTCCCCTAACCCTAACCCTAGCCCGAACCCTAACCCTAACCCTTCCCCGAAGCCTGACCCTCACCCGTCCCATAATCCTAACCCGTACGCTAACACTAACCTGCGCCCTCACACGCACGCTCCCCCTAAAGCGTTGCCGTACCCTCACCTGGACCCTAAACCTTCCCCGTCCCCTAACCCTAAACATAGCCCGAACCCTAACCCTAACCCTTCCCCGAAGCCTGACCCTCACCCGTCCCCTAATCCTAACCCGTACGCTAACACAAACCCGCGCCCTCACACGCACGCTCCCCCTAAAGCGTTGCCGTACCCTCACCTGGACTCTAAACCGTCCCCGTCCCCTAACCCTAACCCTAGCCCGAACCCTAACCCTAACCCTTCCCCGAAGCCTGACCCTCACCCGTCCCCTAATCCTAACCCGTACGCTAACACTAACCCGCGCCCTCACACGCACGCTCCCCCTAAAGCGTTGCCGTACCCTCACCTGGACCCTAAACCGTCCCCGTCCCCTAACCGTAACCCTAACCCTAACCCTTCCCCGAAGCCTGACCCTCACCCGTCCCCTAATCCTAACGCGTACGCTAACACAAACCCGCGCCCTCACACGCACGCTCCCCCTAAAGCGTTGCCGTACCCTCACCTGAACCCTAAACCGTCCCCGTCCCCTAACCCTAACCCTAGCCCGAACCCTAACCCTAACCCTTCCCCGAAGCCTGACCCTCACCCGTCCCCTAATCCTAACCCGTACGCTAACACTAACTCGCGCCCTCACACGCACGCTCCCCCTAAAGCGTTGCCGTACCCTCACCTGGACCCTAAACCGTCCCCGTCCCCTAACCCTAACCCTAACCCTAACCCTTCCCCGAAGCCTGACCCTCACCCGTCCCCTAATCCTAACCCGTACGCTAACACTAACCCGCGCCCTCACACGCACGCTCCCCCTAAAGCGTTGCCGTACCCTCACCTGGACCCTAAACCGTCCCCGTCCCCTAACCCTAACCCTAGCCCGAACCCTAACCCTAACCCTTCCCCGAAGCCTGACCCTCACCCGTCCCCTAATCCTAACCCGTACGCTAACACTAACCGTCGCCCTCACACGCACGCTCCCCCTAAAGCGTTGCCGTACCCTCACCTGGACCCTAAACCGTCCCCGTCCCCTAACCCTAACCCTAGCCCGAACCCTAACCCTAACCCTTCCCCGAAGCCTGACCCTCACCCGTGCCCTAATCCTATCCCGTACGCTAACACTAACCCGCGCCCTCACAAGCACGCTCCCCCTAAAGCGTTGCCGTACCCTCACCTGGACCCTAAACCGTCCCCGTCCCCTAACCCTAACCCTAGCCCGAACCCTAACCCTAACCCTTGCCCGAAGCCTGACCCTCACCCGTCCCCTAATCCTAACCCGTACGCTAACACTAACCCACGCCCTCACACGCACGCTCCCCCTAAAGCGTTGCCGTACCCTCACCTGGACCCTAAACCGTCCCCGTCCCCTAACCCTAACCCTAGCCCGAACCCTAACCCTAATCCTTCCCCGAATCCTGACCCTCACCCGTCCCCTAATCCTAACCCGTACGCTAACACTAACCTGCGCCCTCACACGCACGCTCCCCCTAAAGCGTTGCCGTACCCTCACCTGGACCCTAAACCGTCCCCGTCCCCTAACCCTAACCCTAGCCCGAACCCTAACCCTAACCCTTCCCCGAAGCCTGACCCTCACCCGTCCCATAATCCTAACCCGTACGCTAACACTAACCTGCGCCCTCACACGCACGCTCCCCCTAAAGCGTTGCCGTACCCTCACCTGGACCCTAAACCTTCCCCGTCCCCTAACCCTAAACATAGCCCGAACCCTAACCCTAACCCTTCCCCGAAGCCTGACCCTCACCCGTCCCCTAATCCTAACCCGTACGCTAACACAAACCCGCGCCCTCACACGCACGCTCCCCCTAAAGCGTTGCCGTACCCTCACCTGGACCCTAAACCATCCTCGTCCCCTAACCCTAACACTAGCCCGAACCCTAACCCTAACCCTTCCCCGAAGCCTGACCCTCACCCGTCTCCTAATCCTAACCCGTACGCTAACACTAACTCGCGCCCTCACACGCACGCTCCCCCTAAAGCGTTGCCGTACCCTCACCTGGACCCTAAACCGTCCCCGTCCCCTAACCCTAACCCTAACCCTAACCCTTCCCCGAAGCCTGACCCTCACCCGTCCCATAATCCTAACCCGTACGCTAACACTAACCTGCGCCCTCACACGCACGCTCCCCCTAAAGCGTTGCCGTACCCTCACCTGGACCCTAAACCGTCCCCGTCCCCTAACCCTAACCCTAGCCCGAACCCTAACCCTAACACTTCCCCGAAGCCTGACCCTCACCCGTCCCCTAATCCTAACCCGTACGCTAACACTAACCCGCGCCCTCACACGCACGCTCCCCCTAAAGCGTTGCCGTACCCTCACCTGGACCCTAAACCGTCCCCGTCCCCTAACCCTAACCCTAGCCCGAACCCTAACCCTAACCCTTCCCCGAAGCCTGACCCTCACCCGTCCCCTAATCCTAACCCGTACGCTAACACTAACCCACGCCCTCACACGCACGCTCCCCCTAAAGCGTTGCCGTACCCTCACCTGGACCCTAAACCGTCCCCGTCCCCTAACCCTAACCCTAGCCCGAACCCTAACCCTAACCCTTCCCCGAAGCCTGACCCTCACCCGTCCCCTAATCCTAACCCGTACGCTAACACTAACCCGCGCCCTCACAAGCACGCTCCCCCTAAAGCGTTGCCGTACCCTCACCTGGACCCTAAACCGTCCCCGTCCCCTAACCCTAACCCTAGCCCGAACCCTAACCCTAACCCTTCCCCGAAGCCTGACCCTCACCCGTCCCCTAATCCTAACCCGTACGCTAACACTAACCCACGCCCTCACACGCACGCTCCCCCTAAAGCGTTGCCGTACCCTCACCTGGACCCTAAACCGTCCCCGTCCCCTAACCCTAACCCTAGCCCGAACCCTAACCCTAACCCTTCCCCGAAGCCTGACCCTCACCCGTCCCATAATCCTAACCCGTACGCTAACACTAACCTGCGCCCTCACACGCACGCTCCCCCTAAAGCGTTGCCGTACCCTCACCTGGACCCTAAACCTTCCCCGTCCCCTAACCCTAAACATAGCCCGAACCCTAACCCTAACCCTTCCCCGAAGCCTGACCCTCACCCGTCCCATAATCCTAACCCGTACGCTAACACTAACCCACACCCTCACATGCACGCTCCCCCTAAAGCGTTGCCGTACCCTCACCTGGACCCTAAACCTTCCCCGTCCCCTAACCCTAACCCTAGCCCGAACCCGAACCCTAACCCTTCCCCGAAGCCTGACCCTCACCCGTCCCCTAATCCTAAACCGTACGCTAACACTAACCCGCGCCCTCACACGCACGCTCCCCCTAAAGCGTTGCCGTACCCTCACCTGGACCCTACACCGTCCCCGTCCCCTAACCCTAACCCTAGCCCGAACCCTAACCCTAACCCTTCCCCGAAGCCTGACCCTCACCCGTCCCCTAATCCTAACCCGTACGCTAACACTAACCCGCGCCCTCACACGCACGCTCCCCCTAAAGCGTTGCCGTACCCTCACCTGGACCCTAAACCGTCCCCGTCCCCTAACCGTAACCCTAACCCTAACCCTTCCCCGAAGCCTGACCCTCACCCGTCCCCTAATCCTAACGCGTACGCTAACACAAACCCGCGCCCTCACACGCACGCTCCCCCTAAAGCGTTGCCGTACCCTCACCTGAACCCTAAACCGTCCCCGTCCCCTAACCCTAACCCTAGCCCGAACCCTAACCCTAACCCTTCCCCGAAGCCTGACCCTCACCCGTCCCCTAATCCTAACCCGTACGCTAACACTAACTCGCGCCCTCACACGCACGCTCCCCCTAAAGCGTTGCCGTACCCTCACCTGGACCCTAAACCGTCCCCGTCCCCTAACCCTAACCCTAACCCTAACCCTTCCCCGAAGCCTGACCCTCACCCGTCCCCTAATCCTAACCCGTACGCTAACACTAACCCGCGCCCTCACACGCACGCTCCCCCTAAAGCGTTGCCGTACCCTCACCTGGACCCTAAACCGTCCCCGTCCCCTAACCCTAACCCTAGCCCGAACCCTAACCCTAACCCTTCCCCGAAGCCTGACCCTCACCCGTCCCCTAATCCTAACCCGTACGCTGACACTAACCCGCGCCCTCACACGCACGCTCCCCCTAAAGCGTTTCCGTACCGTCACCTGGACCCTAAACCGTCCCCGTCCCCTAACCCTAACCCTAGCCCGAACCCTAACCCTAACACTTCCCCGAAGCCTGACCCTCACCCGTCCCCTAATCCTAACCCGTACGCTAACACTAACCCGCGCCCTCACACGCACGCTCCCCCTAAAGCGTTGCCGTACCCTCACCTCTACCCTAAACCGTCCCCGTCCCCTAACCCTAACCCTAGCCCGAACCCTAACCCTAACCCTTGCCCGAAGCCTGACCCTCACCCGTCCCCTAATCCTAACCCGTACGCTAACACTAACCCACGCCCTCACACGCACGCTCCCCCTAAAGCGTTGCCGTACCCTCACCTGGACCCTAAACCGTCCCCGTCCCCTAACCCTAACCCTAGCCCGAACCCTAACCCTAATCCTTCCCCGAATCCTGACCCTCACCCGTCCCCTAATCCTAACCCGTACGCTAACACTAACCTGCGCCCTCACACGCACGCTCCCCCTAAAGCGTTGCCGTACCCTCACCTGGACCCTAAACCGTCCCCGTCCCCTAACCCTAACCCTAGCCCGAACCCTAACCCTAACCCTTCCCCGAAGCCTGACCCTCACCCGTCCCATAATCCTAACCCGTACGCTAACACTAACCTGCGCCCTCACACGCACGCTCCCCCTAAAGCGTTGCCGTACCCTCACCTGGACCCTAAACCTTCCCCGTCCCCTAACCCTAAACATAGCCCGAACCCTAACCCTAACCCTTCCCCGAAGCCTGACCCTCACCCGTCCCCTAATCCTAACCCGTACGCTAACACAAACCCGCGCCCTCACACGCACGCTCCCCCTAAAGCGTTGCCGTACCCTCACCTGGACCCTAAACCATCCTCGTCCCCTAACCCTAACACTAGCCCGAACCCTAACCCTAACCCTTCCCCGAAGCCTGACCCTCACCCGTCTCCTAATCCTAACCCGTACGCTAACACTAACTCGCGCCCTCACACGCACGCTCCCCCTAAAGCGTTGCCGTACCCTCACCTGGACCCTAAACCGTCCCCGTCCCCTAACCCTAACCCTAACCCTAACCCTTCCCCGAAGCCTGACCCTCACCCGTCCCATAATCCTAACCCGTACGCTAACACTAACCTGCGCCCTCACACGCACGCTCCCCCTAAAGCGTTGCCGTACCCTCACCTGGACCCTAAACCGTCCCCGTCCCCTAACCCTAACCCTAGCCCGAACCCTAACCCTAACACTTCCCCGAAGCCTGACCCTCACCCGTCCCCTAATCCTAACCCGTACGCTAACACTAACCCGCGCCCTCACACGCACGCTCCCCCTAAAGCGTTGCCGTACCCTCACCTGGACCCTAAACCGTCCCCGTCCCCTAACCCTAACCCTAGCCCGAACCCTAACCCTAACCCTTCCCCGAAGCCTGACCCTCACCCGTCCCCTAATCCTAACCCGTACGCTAACACTAACCCACGCCCTCACACGCACGCTCCCCCTAAAGCGTTGCCGTACCCTCACCTGGACCCTAAACCGTCCCCGTCCCCTAACCCTAACCCTAGCCCGAACCCTAACCCTAACCCTTCCCCGAAGCCTGACCCTCACCCGTCCCCTAATCCTAACCCGTACGCTAACACTAACCCGCGCCCTCACAAGCACGCTCCCCCTAAAGCGTTGCCGTACCCTCACCTGGACCCTAAACCGTCCCCGTCCCCTAACCCTAACCCTAGCCCGAACCCTAACCCTAACCCTTCCCCGAAGCCTGACCCTCACCCGTCCCCTAATCCTAACCCGTACGCTAACACTAACCCACGCCCTCACACGCACGCTCCCCCTAAAGCGTTGCCGTACCCTCACCTGGACCCTAAACCGTCCCCGTCCCCTAACCCTAACCCTAGCCCGAACCCTAACCCTAACCCTTCCCCGAAGCCTGACCCTCACCCGTCCCATAATCCTAACCCGTACGCTAACACTAACCTGCGCCCTCACACGCACGCTCCCCCTAAAGCGTTGCCGTACCCTCACCTGGACCCTAAACCTTCCCCGTCCCCTAACCCTAAACATAGCCCGAACCCTAACCCTAACCCTTCCCCGAAGCCTGACCCTCACCCGTCCCATAATCCTAACCCGTACGCTAACACTAACCCACACCCTCACATGCACGCTCCCCCTAAAGCGTTGCCGTACCCTCACCTGGACCCTAAACCTTCCCCGTCCCCTAACCCTAACCCTAGCCCGAACCCGAACCCTAACCCTTCCCCGAAGCCTGACCCTCACCCGTCCCCTAATCCTAAACCGTACGCTAACACTAACCCGCGCCCTCACACGCACGCTCCCCCTAAAGCGTTGCCGTACCCTCACCTGGACCCTACACCGTCCCCGTCCCCTAACCCTAACCCTAGCCCGAACCCTAACCCTAACCCTTCCCCGAAGCCTGACCCTCACCCGTCCCCTAATCCTAACCCGTACGCTAACACTAACCCGCGCCCTCACACGCACGCTCCCCCTAAAGCGTTGCCGTACCCTCACCTGGACCCTAAACCGTCCCCGTCCCCTAACCGTAACCCTAACCCTAACCCTTCCCCGAAGCCTGACCCTCACCCGTCCCCTAATCCTAACGCGTACGCTAACACAAACCCGCGCCCTCACACGCACGCTCCCCCTAAAGCGTTGCCGTACCCTCACCTGAACCCTAAACCGTCCCCGTCCCCTAACCCTAACCCTAGCCCGAACCCTAACCCTAACCCTTCCCCGAAGCCTGACCCTCACCCGTCCCCTAATCCTAACCCGTACGCTAACACTAACTCGCGCCCTCACACGCACGCTCCCCCTAAAGCGTTGCCGTACCCTCACCTGGACCCTAAACCGTCCCCGTCCCCTAACCCTAACCCTAACCCTAACCCTTCCCCGAAGCCTGACCCTCACCCGTCCCCTAATCCTAACCCGTACGCTAACACTAACCCGCGCCCTCACACGCACGCTCCCCCTAAAGCGTTGCCGTACCCTCACCTGGACCCTAAACCGTCCCCGTCCCCTAACCCTAACCCTAGCCCGAACCCTAACCCTAACCCTTCCCCGAAGCCTGACCCTCACCCGTCCCCTAATCCTAACCCGTACGCTGACACTAACCCGCGCCCTCACACGCATGCTCCCCCTAAAGCGTTTCCGTACCGTCACCTGGACCCTAAACCGTCCCCGTCCCCTAACCCTAACCCTAGCCCGAACCCTAACCCTAACACTTCCCCGAAGCCTGACCCTCACCCGTCCCCTAATCCTAACCCGTACGCTAACACTAACCCGCGCCCTCACACGCACGCTCCCCCTAAAGCGTTGCCGTACCCTCACCTCTACCCTAAACCGTCCCCGTCCCCTAACCCTAACCCTAGCCCGAACCCTAACCCTAACCCTTCCCCGAAGCCTGACCCTCACCCGTCCCCTAATCCTAACCCGTACGCTAACACTAACCCGCGCCCTCACACGCACGCTCCCCCTAAAGCGTTGCCATACCCTCAACTGGACCCTAAACCTTCCCCGTCCCCTAACCCTAACCCTAGCCCGAAACCTAACCCTAACCCTTCCCCGAAGCCTGACCCTCACCCGTCCCCTAATCCTAACCCGTACGCTAACAGTAACCCGCGCCCTCACACGCACGCTCCCCCTAAAGCGTTGCCGTACCCTCACCTGGACCCTAAACCGTCCCCGTCCCCTAACCCTAACCCTAGCCCGAACTCTAACCCTAACCCTTCCCCGAAGCCTGACCCTCACCCGTCCTCTAATCCTAACCCCTACGCTACACTAACCCGCGCCCTCACACGCACGCTCCCCCTAAAGCGTTGCCGTACCCTCACCTGGACCCTAAACCGTCCCCGTCCCCTAACCCTAACCCTAGCCCGAACCCTAAACCTAACCCTTCCCCGAAGCCTGACACTCACCCGTGCCCTAATCCTAACCCGTACGCTAACACTAACCCGCGCCCTCACACGCACGCTCCCCCTAAAGCGTTGCCGTACCCTCACCTGGACCCTAAACCGTCCCCGTCCCCTAACCCTAACCCTAGCCCGAACCCTAACCCTAACCCTTCCCCAAAGCCTGACCTTCACCCAAAACCTAATCCTAACCCGTACGCTGACACTAACCCGCGCCCTCACACGCACGCTCCCCCTAAAGCGTTTCTGTACCCTCACCTGGACCCTAAACCGTCCCCGTCCCCTAACCCTAACCCTAGTCCGAACCCTAACCCTAACCCTTCCCCGAAGTCTGACCCTCACCTGTCCCCTAATCCTAACCCGTACGCTAACACTAACCCGCGCCCTCACACGCACGCTCCCCCTAAAGCGTTGCCGTACCCTCACCTGGACCCTAAACCGTCCCCGTCCCCGTCCCCTAACCCTAGCCCGAACCCTAACCCTAACCCTTCCCCGAAGCCTGACCCTCACTCGTCCCATAATCCTACCCCGTACGCTAACACTAACCTGAGCCCTCACACGCACGCTCCCACTAAAGCGTTGCCGTACACTCACCTGGACCCTAAACCGTCCCCGTCCCCTAATCCTAACCCTAGCCCGAACCCTAACCCTAACACTTCCCCGAAGCCTAACCCTCACCCGTCCCCTAATCCTAACCCGTACGCTAACACTAACCCGCGCCCTCACATGCACGCTCCCCCTAAAGCGTTGCCGTACCCTCACCTGGACCCTAAACCGTCCCCGTCCCCTAACCCTAACCCTAACCCTAACCCTTCCCCGAAGCCTGACCCTCACCCGTGCCCTAATCCTAACCCGTACGCTAACACTAACCCGCGCCCTCACACGCACGCTCCCCCTAAAGCGTTGCCGTACCCTCACCTGGACCCTAAACCGTCCCCGTCCCCTAACCCTAACCCTAGCCCGAACCCTAACCCTAACCCTTCCCCGAAGCCTGACCCTCACCCGTACCCTAATCCTAACCCGTACGCTAACACTAACCCGCGCCCTCACACGCACGCTCGCCCTAAAGCGTTGCCGTACCCTCACCTGGACCCTAAACCGTCCCCGTCCCCTAACCCTAACCCTAGCCCGAACCCTAACCCTAACCCTTCCCTGAAGCCTGACCCTCACCCGTCCCCTAATCCTAACCCGTACGCTAACACTAACCCGCGCCCTCACACGCACGCTCCCCCTAAAGCGTTGCCGTACCCTCACCTGGACCCTAAACCGTCCCCGTCCCCTAACCCTAACCCTAGCCCGAACCCTAACCCTAACCCTTCCCCGAAGCCTGACCCTCACCCGTCCCCTAATCCTAACCCGTACGCTAACACCCACCCGCGCCCTCAGACGCACGCTCCCCCTAAAGCGTTGCCGTACCCTCACCTGGACCCTAAACCGTCCCCGTCCCCTAACCCTAACCCTAGCCCGAACCATAACCCTAACCGTTCCCCGAAGCCTGACCCTCACCCGTGCCGTAATCCTAACACGTACGCTAACACTAACCCGCGCCCTCAAACGCATGCTCCCCCTAAAGCGTTGCCGTACCCTCACCTGGACTCTAAACCGTCCCCGTCCCCTAACCCTAACCCTAGCCCGAACCCTAACCCTAACCCTTCCCCGAAGCCTGACCCTCACCCGTGCCCTAATCCTAACCCGTACGCTAACACTAACCCGCGGCCTCACACGCACGCTCCCCCTAAAGCGTTGCCGTACCCTCACCTGGACCCTAAACCGTCCCCGTCCCCTAACCCTTACCCTAGCCCGAACCCTAACCCTAACCCTTCCCCGAAGCCAGACCCTCACCCGTCCCCTAATCCTAACCCGTACGCTAACACTAACCCACGCCCTCACACGCACGCTCCCCCTAAAGCGTTGCCGTACCCTCACCTGGACCCTAAACCGTCCCCGTCCCCTAACCCTAACCCTAGCCCGAACCCTAACCCTAACCCTTCCCCGAAGCCTGACCCTCACCCGTCCCCTAATCCTAACCCGTACGCTGACACTAACCCGCGCCCTCACACGCATGCTCCCCCTAAAGCGTTTCCGTACCGTCACCTGGACCCTAAACCGTCCCCGTCCCCTAACCCTAACCCTAGCCCGAACCCTAACCCTAACACTTCCCCGAAGCCTGACCCTCACCCGTCCCCTAATCCTAACCCGTACGCTAACACTAACCCGCGCCCTCACACGCACGCTCCCCCTAAAGCGTTGCCGTACCCTCACCTCTACCCTAAACCGTCCCCGTCCCCTAACCCTAACCCTAGCCCGAACCCTAACCCTAACCCTTCCCCGAAGCCTGACCCTCACCCGTCCCCTAATCCTAACCCGTACGCTAACACTAACCCGCGCCCTCACACGCACGCTCCCCCTAAAGCGTTGCCGTACCCTCACCTGGACCCTAAACCTTCCCCGTCCCCTAACCCTAACCCTAGCCCGAAACCTAACCCTAACCCTTCCCCGAAGCCTGACCCTCACCCGTCCCCTAATCCTAACCCGTACGCTAACAGTAACCCGCGCCCTCACACGCACGCTCCCCCTAAAGCGTTGCCGTACCCTCACCTGGACCCTAAACCGTCCCCGTCCCCTAACCCTAACCCTAGCCCGAACTCTAACCCTAACCCTTCCCCGAAGCCTGACCCTCACCCGTCCTCTAATCCTAACCCCTACGCTACACTAACCCGCGCCCTCACACGCACGCTCCCCCTAAAGCGTTGCCGTACCCTCACCTGGACCCTAAACCGTCCCCGTCCCCTAACCCTAACCCTAGCCCGAACCCTAAACCTAACCCTTCCCCGAAGCCTGACACTCACCCGTGCCCTAATCCTAACCCGTACGCTAACACTAACCCGCGCCCTCACACGCACGCTCCCCCTAAAGCGTTGCCGTACCCTCACCTGGACCCTAAACCGTCCCCGTCCCCTAACCCTAACCCTAGCCCGAACCCTAACCCTAACCCTTCCCCAAAGCCTGACCTTCACCCAAAACCTAATCCTAACCCGTACGCTGACACTAACCCGCGCCCTCACACGCACGCTCCCCCTAAAGCGTTGCCGTACCCTCACCTGGACCCTAAACCGTCCCCGTCCCCTAACCCTAACCCTAGCCCGAACCCTAACCCTAACCCTTCCCCGAAGCCTGACCCTCACTCGTCCCATAATCCTACCCCGTACGCTAACACTAACCTGAGCCCTCACACGCACGCTCCCACTAAAGCGTTGCCGTACACTCACCTGGACCCTAAACCGTCCCCGTCCCCTAATCCTAACCCTAGCCCGAACCCTAACCCTAACACTTCCCCGAAGCCTAACCCTCACCCGTCCCCTAATCCTAACCCGTACGCTAACACTAACCCGCGCCCTCACATGCACGCTCCCCCTAAAGCGTTGCCGTACCCTCACCTGGACCCTAAACCGTCCCCGTCCCCTAACCCTAACCCTAACCCTAACCCTTCCCCGAAGCCTGACCCTCACCCGTGCCCTAATCCTAACCCGTACGCTAACACTAACCCGCGCCCTCACACGCACGCTCCCCCTAAAGCGTTGCCGTACCCTCACCTGGACCCTAAACCGTCCCCGTCCCCTAACCCTAACCCTAGCCCGAACCCTAACCCTAACCCTTCCCCGAAGCCTGACCCTCACCCGTACCCTAATCCTAACCCGTACGCTAACACTAACCCGCGCCCTCACACGCACGCTCGCCCTAAAGCGTTGCCGTACCCTCACCTGGACCCTAAACCGTCCCCGTCCCCTAACCCTAACCCTAGCCCGAACCCTAACCCTAACCCTTCCCTGAAGCCTGACCCTCACCCGTCCCCTAATCCTAACCCGTACGCTAACACTAACCCGCGCCCTCACACGCACGCTCCCCCTAAAGCGTTGCCGTACCCTCACCTGGACCCTAAACCGTCCCCGTCCCCTAACCCTAACCCTAGCCCGAACCCTAACCCTAACCCTTCCCCGAAGCCTGACCCTCACCCGTCCCCTAATCCTAACCCGTACGCTAACACCCACCCGCGCCCTCAGACGCACGCTCCCCCTAAAGCGTTGCCGTACCCTCACCTGGACCCTAAACCGTCCCCGTCCCCTAACCCTAACCCTAGCCCGAACCATAACCCTAACCGTTCCCCGAAGCCTGACCCTCACCCGTGCCGTAATCCTAACACGTACGCTAACACTAACCCGCGCCCTCAAACGCATGCTCCCCCTAAAGCGTTGCCGTACCCTCACCTGGACTCTAAACCGTCCCCGTCCCCTAACCCTAACCCTAGCCCGAACCCTAACCCTAACCCTTCCCCGAAGCCTGACCCTCACCCGTGCCCTAATCCTAACCCGTACGCTAACACTAACCCGCGGCCTCACACGCACGCTCCCCCTAAAGCGTTGCCGTACCCTCACCTGGACCCTAAACCGTCCCCGTCCCCTAACCCTTACCCTAGCCCGAACCCTAACCCTAACCCTTCCCCGAAGCCAGACCCTCACCCGTCCCCTAATCCTAACCCGTACGCTAACACTAACCCACGCCCTCACACGCACGCTCCCCCTAAAGCGTTGCCGTACCCTCACCTGGACCCTAAACCGTCCCCGTCCCCTAACCCTAACCCTAGCCCGAACCCTAACCCTAACCCTTCCCCGAAGCCTGACCCTCAACCGTCCCCTAATCCTAACCCGTACGCTAACACCCACCCGCGCCCTCAGAAGCACGCTCCCCCTAAAGCGTTGCCGTACCCTCACCTAGACCCTAAACTGTCCCCGTCCCCTAACCCTAACCCTAGCCCGAACCATAACCCTAACCGTTCCTCGAAGCCTGACCCTCACCCGTGCCGTAATCCTAACACGTACGCTAACACTAACCCGCGCCCTCAAACGCACGCTCCCCCTAAAGCGTTGCCGTACCCTCACCTGGACCCTAAACCGTCCCCGTCCCCTAACCCTAACCCTAGCCCGAACCCTAACCCTAACCCTTCCCCGAAGCCTGACCCTCACCCGTGCCCTAATCCTAACCCGTACGCTAACACTAACCCGCGCCCTCACACGCACGCTCCCCCTAAAGCGTTGCCGTACCCTCACCTGGACCCTAAACCGTCCCCGTCCCCTAACCCTAACCCTAGCCCGAACCCTAACCCTAACCCTTCCCCGAAGCCTGACCCTCACCCGTCCCCTAATCCTAACCCGTACGCTAACACTAACCCGCGCACTCACACGCACGCTCCCCCTAAAGCGTTGCCGTACCCTCACCTGGACCCTAAACCGTCCCCGTCCCCTAACCCTAACCCTAGCCCGAACCCTAACCCTAACCCTTCCCCGAAGCCTGACCCTCACGCGTGCCCTAATCCTAATCCATACGCTAACACTAACCCGCGCCCTCACACGCACTCTCCCCCTAAAGCGTTGCCGTACCCTCGCCTGGACCCTAAACCGTCCCCGTCCCCTAACCCTAACCCTAGCCCGAACCCTAACCCTAACCCTTCCCCGAAGCCTGACCCTCACCCGTGCCCTAATCCTAACCCGTACGCGAACACTTACCCGCGCCCTCACACGCACGCTCCCCCTAAAGCTTTGCCGTACCCTCACCTGGACCCTATACCGTCCCCGTCCCCTAACCCTAACCCTAGCCCGAACCCTAACCCTAACCCTTCCCCGAAGCCTGACCCTCACCCGTCCCCTAATCCTAACCCGTACGCGAACACTAACACACGCCCTCACACGCACGCTCCCCCTAAAGCGTTGCCGTACCCTCACCTGGACCCTAAACCGTCCCCGTCCCCTAACCCTAACCCTAGCCCGAACCCTAACCCTAACCCTTCCCCGAAGCCTGACACTCACCCGTCCCATAATCCTAACCCGTACGCTAACACTAACCTGCGCCCTCACATGCACGCTCCCTCTAAAGCGTTGCCGTACCCTCACCTGGACCCTTAACCGTCCCCTTCCCCTAACCCTAACCCTAGCCCGAACCCTAACCCTAACACTTCCCCGAAGCCTGACCCTCACCCGTGCCCTAATCCTAACCCGTACGCTAACACTAACCCGCGCCCTCACACGCACACTCCCCCTAAAGCGTTGCCGTACCCTCACCTGGACCCTAAACCGTCCCCGTCCCCTAACCCTAACCCTAGCCCGAACCCTAACCCTAACCCTTCCCCGAAGCCTGACCCTCACCCGTCCCCTAATCCTAAACCGTACGCTAACACTAACCCGCGCCCTCACACGCACGCTCCCCCTAAAGCGTTGCCGTACCCTCACCTGGACCCTAAACCGTCCCCGTCCCCTAACCCTAACCCTAGCCCGAACCCTAACCGTAACCCTTCCCCGAAGCCTGACCCTCACCCGTCCCCTAATCCTAACCCGTACGCTAACACTAACCCGCGCCCTCACACGCACGCTCCCCCTAAAGCGTTGCCGTACCCTCACCTGGACCCTAAACCGTCCCCGTCCCCTAACCCTAACCCTAGCCCGAACCCTAACCCTAACCCTTCCCGAAGCCTGACCCTCACCCGTCCCCTAATCCTAACCCGTACGCTAACACTAACCCACGCCCTCACACGCACGCTCCCCCTAAAGCGTTGCCGTACCCTCACCTGGACCCTAAACCGTCCCCGTCCCCTAACCCTAACCCTAGCCCGAACCCTAACCCTAAACCTTCCCCGAAGCCTGACCCTCACCCGTGCCCTAATCCTAACCCGTACGCTAACACTAACCCGCGCCCTCACACGCACGCTCGCCCTAAAGCGTTGCCGTACCCTCACCTGGACCCTAAACCGTCCCCGTCCCCTAACCCTAACCCTAGCCCGAACCCTAACCCTAACCCTTCCCCGAAGCCTGACCCTCACCCGTCCCCTAATCCTAACCCGTACGCTAACACTAACCCGCGCCCTCACACGCACGCTCCCCCTAAAGCGTTGCCGTACCCTCACCTGGACCCTAAACCGTCCCCGTCCCCTAACCCTAACCCTAGCCCGAAGCCTAACCCTAACCCTTCCCCGAAGCCTGACCCTCACCCGTCCCCTAATCCTAACCCGTACGCTAACACTAACCCGCGCCCTCACACGCACGCTCCCCCTAAAGCGTTGCCGTGCCCTCACCTGGACCCTAAACCGTCCCAGTCCCCGTCCCCTAACCCTAGACCGAACCCTAACCCTAAGCCTTCCCCGAAGCCTGACCCTCACCCGTGCCCTAATCCTAACCCGTACGCTAACACTAACCCGCGCCCTCACACGCATGCTCCCCCTAAAGCGTTGCCGTACCCTCACCTGGACCCTAAACCGTCCCCGTCCCCTAACCCTAACCCTAGCCCGAACCCTAACCCTAACCCTTCCCCGAAGCCTGACCCTCACCCGTCCCCTAATCCTAATGCGTACGCTAACACTAACCCGCGCCCTCACACGCACGCTCCCCCTAAAGCGTTGCCGTACCCTCACCTGGACCCTAAACCGTCCCCGTCCCCTAACCCTAACCCTAGCCCGAACCCTAACCCTAACCCTTCCCCGAAGCCTGACCCTCACCCGTCCCCTAATCCTAACCCGTACGCTAACACTAACCCGCGCCCTCACACGCACGCTCCCCCTAAAGCGTTGCCATACCCTCACCTGGACCCTAAACCGTCCCCGTCCCCTAACCCTAACCCTAGCCCGAACCCTAACCCTAACCCTTCCCCGAAGCCTGACCTTCACCCGTCCCCTAATCCTAACCCGTACGCTAACACTAACCCGCGCCCTCACACGCACGCTCCCCCTAAAGCGTTGCCGTACCCTCACCTGGACCCTAAACCGTCCCCGTCCCCTAACCCTAACCCTAGCCCGAACCCTAACCCTAACCCTTCCCCGAAGCCTGACCCTCACCCGTCCCCTAATCCTAACCCGTACGCTAACACTAACCCGCGCCCTCACACGCACGCTCCCCCTAAAGCGTTGCCGTACACTCACCTGGACCCTAAACCGTCCCCGTCCCCTAACCCTAACCCTAGCCCGAACCCTAACCCTAACCCTTCCCCGAAGCCTGACCCTCACCCGTCCCCTAATCCTAACCCGTACGCTAACACTAACCTGCGCCCTCACACGCACGCTCCCCCTAAAGCGTTGCCGTACCCTCACCTGAAACCTAAACCGTCCCCGTCCCCTAACCTTTACCCTAGCCCGAACCCTAACCCTAACCCTTCTTCGAAGCCAGACCCTCACCCGTCCCCTAATCCTAACCCGTACGCTAACACTAACCCGCACCCTCACACGCACGCTCCCCCTAAAGCGTTGCCGTACCCTCACCTGGACCCTAAACCGTCCCCATACCCTAACCCTAACCCTAGCCCGAACCCTAACCCTAACCCTTCCCCGAAGCCTGACCCTCACCCGTCCCCTAATCCTAACCCGTACGCTAACACCCACCCGCGCCCTCAGACGCACGCTCCCCCTAAAGGGTTGCCGTACCCTCACCTGGACCCTAAACCGTCCCCGTCCCCTAACCCTAACCCTAGCCCGAACCCTAACCCTAACCCTTCCCCGAAGCCTGACCCTCACCCGTCCCCTAATCCTAACCCGTACGCTAACACTAACCCGCGCCCTCACACGCACGCTCCCCCTAAAGCGTTGCCGTACCCTCACCTGGACCCTAAACCGTCCCCGTCCCCTAACCCTAACCCTAGCCCGAACCCTAACCCTAACCCTTCCCCGAAGCCTGACCCTCACCCGTCCCCTAATCCTAACCCGTACGCTAACACTAACCCGCGCCCTCACACGCACGCTCCCCCTAAAGCGTTGCTGTACCCTCACCTGGACCCTAAACCGTCCCCGTCCCCTAACCCTAACCCTAGCCCGAACCCTAACCCTAACCCTTCCCCGAAGCCTGACCCTCACCCGTCCCCTAATCCTAACCCGTTCGCTAACACTAACCCGCGCCCTCACACGCACGCTCCCCCTAAAGCGTTGCCGTACCCTCACCTGGACCCTAAACCGTTCCCATCCCCTAAACCTAACCCTAGCCCGAACCCTAACCCTAACCCTTCCCCGAAGCCTGACCCTCACCCGTCCCATAATCCTAACCCGTACGCTAACACTAACCCACGCCCTCACACGCACGCTCCCCCTAAAGCGTTGCCGTACCCTCACCTGGACCCTAAACCGTCCCCGTCCCCGTCCCCTAACCCTAGCCCGAACCCTAACCCTAACCCTTCCCCAAAGCCTGAACCTCACCCGTCCCCTAATCCTAACCCGTACGCTAACACTAACCCGCGCCCTCACACGCACGCTCCCCCTAAAGCGTTGCCGTACCCTCACCTGGACCCTAAACCGTCCCCGTCCCCTAACCCTAACCCTAGCCCGAACCCTAACCCTAACCCTTCCCCGAAGCCTGACCCTCACCCGTCCCCTAATCCTAACCCGTACGCTAACACTAACCCGCGCCCTCACACGCACGCTCCCCCTAAAGCGTTGCCGTACCCTCACCTGGACCCTAAACCGTCCCCGTCCCCTAACCCTAACCCTAGCCGGAACCCTAACCCTAACCCTTCCCCGAAGCCTGACCCTCACCCGTCCCCTAATCCTAAATCGTACGCTAAAACTAACCCACGCCCTCACACGCACGCTCCCCTTAAAGCGTTGCCATACCCTCACCTGGACCCTAAACCGTCCCCGTCCCCTAACCCTAACCCTAGCCCGAACCCTAACCCTAACCCTTCCCCGAAGCCTGACCCTCACCCGTCCCCTAATCGTAACCCGTACGCGAACACTAACCAGCGCCCTCACACGCACGCTCCCCCTAAAGCGTTGCCGTACCCTCACCTGGACCCTAAACCGTCCCCGTCCCCTAACCCTAACCCTAGCCCGAACCCTAACCCTAACCCTTCCCCGAAGCCTGACCCTCACCCGTGCCCTAATCCTAACCCGTACGCTAACACTAACCCGCGCCCTCACACGCACGCTCCCCCTAAAGCGTTGCCGTACCCTCACCTGGACCCTAAACCGTCCCCGTCCCCTAACCCTAACCCTAGCCCGAACCCTAACCCTAACCCTTCCCCGAAGCCTGACCCTCACCCGTCCCCTAATCCTAACCCGTACGCTAACACTAACCCGCGCCCTCACACGCACGCTCCCCCTAAAGCGTTGCCGTACCCTCACCTGGACCCTAAACCATCCCCGTCCCCTAACCCTAACCCTAGCCCGAACCCTAACCCCAACACTTCCCCGAAGCCTGACCCTCACCCGTCCCCTAATCCTAACCCGTACGCTAACACTAACCCGCGCCCTCACACGCACGCTCCCCCTAAAGCGTTGCCGTACCCTCACCTGGACCCTAAACCGTCCCCGTCCCCTAACCCTAACCCTAGCCCGAACCCTAACCCTAACCCTTCCCCGAAGCCGGACCCTCACCCGTCCCCTAATCCTAACTCGTACGCTAACACTAACCCGCGCCCTCACACGCACGCTCCCCCTAAAGCGTTGCCGTACCCTCACCTGGACCCTAAACCGTCCCCGTCCCCTAACCCTAACCCTAGCCCGAACCTTAACCCTAACCCTTCCCCGATGCCTGACCCTCACCCGTCCCCTAATCCTAACCCGTACGCGAACACTAACCAGCGCCCTCACACGCACGCTCCCCCTAAAGCGTTGCCGTACCCTCACCTGGAGCCTAAACCGTCCCCGTCCCCTAACCCTAACCCTAGCCCGAACCCTAACCCTAACCCTTCCCCGAAGCCTGACCCTCACCCGTCCCCTAATCCTAACCCGTACGCTAACACTAACCCACGCCCTCACATGCACGCTTCCCCTAAAGCGTTGCCGTACCCTCACCTGGACCCTAAACCGTCCCCGGCCCCTAACCCTAACCCTAGCCCGAACCCTAACCCTAATCCTTCCCCGAAGCCTGACCCTCACCCGTCCCCTAATCCTAACCCGTACGCTAACACTAACCCTCGCCCTCACACGCACGCTCCCCCTAAAGCGTTGCCGTACCCTCACCTGGACCGTAAACCGTCCCCGTCCCCTAACCCTAACCCTAGCCCGAACCCTAACCCTAACCCTTCCCCGAAGCCTGACCCTCACCCGTCCCCTAATCCTAACCCGTACGCTAACACTAACCCGTGCCCTGACACACACGCTCCCCCTAAAGCGTTGCCGTACCCTCACCTGGACCCTAAACCGTCCCCGTCCCCTAACCCTAACCCTAGCCCGAACCCTAACCCTAACCCTTCCCTAAAGCCTGACCCTCACCCGTCCCCTAATCCTAACCCGTACGCTAACACTAACCCGCGCCCTCACACGCACGCTCCCCCTAAAGCGTTGCCGTGCCCTCACCTGGACCCTAAACCGTCCCCGTCCCCTAAACCTAACCCTAACCCTAGCCCGAACCCTAACCCTAACCC